>NC_079449.1:15520927-15873427 GCF_903798145.1 Danio aesculapii | reverse complement strand
TAAAATTATATATATAATTATAGTATATAATATATATATAAATGTACACACACACAGTTGAAGTCAGAATTATTAGCCCCCCTTTGATTTTTTTTATTTTTCACACTTTTCCCAAATGATGTTTAACAGAGCAAAGAAATTTTCACTGTAAGTCTGAAAGTATTTTTTTTCTTCTGGAGAAAGTCTTATTTATTTTGTTTTGGCTAGAATAAAAGCAGTTTTTAACTTTTTAAAAGCCATTTTAAGGTCAAAATTAGTAGCCCCTCTAAGCTATTTTTTTTCCGACTGTCTACAGAACAAACCATCATTATACAATAACCTGCCTAATTACCTTAACCTGCCTAGTTAACCTAATTATCCTAGTTAAACCTTTAAATGTCACTTTAAGCTGTATAGAAGTGTGTTGAAAAATATCTAGTCAAATATTATTTACTGTCATCAGGGCAAAGATAAAATAAATCAGTTATTAGAAATGAGTTATTAAAACTATTATGCTTAGAAATGTGTTGAAAAAGTCTTCTCTCCGTTAAACAGAAATTGGGGAAAAAAATAAACAAGTGGGGCTAATAGTTCAGGGGGGCTAATAATTCTGACTTCAACTGTATATAGACAAATTACAGTACCAACCTACGTCACACGGGCCCCCGGTTGCAAAAAGAGACTGGTTGCAATAGCAAACATGTCGTGTTGTGCAGTAGGATGCCAAATTCGAAAATAGAAAACTTAAATTAATCTGGTAATCAAGGAACATTATTTCTTGCACATAACCACACAGAACAAAATTGTAGGCATCCAAAGACTTGTAGGTCTTAAACTTCTCTCTTGTTAAAACCCTTGGAGCTTCAATGAGATTGTATATTTGGGGCTGGATGCTTGGCCATTTCGTCTTATCCAATATTCATTGGGAGGGTGTGATCACAGATGGACCTGTCAGATGAATGCCGTTCACTTTAACGTTAATTTTGCCGAATCAATGTGCTTATCACTGGGTGACAAGCTGTTATAATATGCTGAAAGCATTATGCAAATAATATGTATATAATATGTAATCAGTATAACTTATTTCTAAGACAACAACAAACTCTGTACCGCATCGGATGACATTCCATCCCTGTAATTGCTAGTACTCCCTTTTTTTTCTGCTACCTCCATGCACGCGCATACTGAATGTTTACAAACATGGTAAATCGTCTATATATTGGGAGACTAGATTCTGCTACTATTCAAAAATATACAGACAAATGTAAAATACAGTACAATACCCTAAATCTGTTGAAACGCATGGATCTGATGGTGGTTGAGTTTGCAGCTGGATATTATTGGGAGATCACTGTGGCAGTGAACATCTCCGCCAGAGTGTGTCTGAAGCTCATATGCAAGTTTATTTTACATTCTATGGCAGAAACACAATTGAGTCTCGCTAGATCCTCCTGTATGGGCGTGCACACGTTATAGAACACATTAATTAATTAGTTCATTAAAAAATACACAAAGAGAGACTTTCACTTTCACTTCACGCATAGCTTGTGAATGGACAGACTTGCGTGTACTAGTTGCAGACGCGATCATGAGGCTGTTTTTGAGTTTGAAGTATTCAATCAGAGAACAGGAGAAAGTGCATTACTTCGATCATTTTAAAATAGCTTATTAATAATGAAATCCAAAAATTTTTGTATAATTTTGAGAGTTCATTTTAAGCTATCTTGCGGCCCACCTACAGGATCATTGAGGCCCACTAGTGCCCACCGGTTGAGAATCCTTGATTTACAGTATTTAAGGCAAGTATATTACAAGTTACTATTAAACTACCAAAAAAAAAAGCAATTTGTTACTTTCATTTTCTTAATATATATATATAATTTTTATTTTGTAACCAATCACACCCCACAATGACTACCATTAATTTCGGAATATTGTAACCAGTGTGCTCCTGTATATATATATATATATATATATATATATATATATATATATATATATATATATATATATATATATATATATATATAAAGAAAATGTTTGTTTTTATTGCTTATTGACTTTTGCTTTTTCATAAGAATTTTAAAAGTACAGTTTAGGCATTTGAGTGCTACCAGAAAGAGTTCTTACCAATATAGAGAAATTCTCCAGTTGCAGTGGACTTTATAATTGTCAAATATGTTTTCAAGCTCAAACAGTAAAATTACAAATTAAAAAAAAAAAACAGATTGTACAATTTTACTAGTAAACACAGCCAGTTGACTAAATAGTATCTGGATCAAAAAAGTGGGTAAAACTCATCACTGAAAGCAGAAAACTTAAAGGGTTGGTTCATCAGAAAATTAAAACACTCATCATTTACCAACCCTTTCCACTGTATTTCCTTTTTTAAAGACCACCAGTTTCCAACCTTATTCAGCATTTATTATTTTGTGTTCAGCAAGAAAAAGTAACTCGTTAAGGTTTCTTATATTAAGAATTTAGATGAACTTTTCTTTTAATTTCTTTCTGTTCTCAAACTAAGCTACTTAGAGTGTCTGTTTTGATATCCATAAAGCAAAAAGTCAAATTTTACTTCTGTTGGCCATGAAGATCTCCAGCGCTGTGTTCTGCAGTAGAAAGCGTCGGGTGAACACGGCTCGGATCTCGCTGAACATCCATTTCCCATGAAGCCCCTCGGAGTAAACCAGCACCTACAGACAGGCGATAAGAGGAAAAGAGACACGTTAACCCAACTGCAATCCACCACATTTTTCCAGTTTTTTTTTTTCCAACTCAATGTCACACATGTTATGATCGTTGCTCGGCAAACACATTCCATAGTTGGAGTTTGATTGTCACTCCAATCATCATGCCATGAAGCCACTTTCACAAAACATTCCAGTCCCGTCAGGAATGTTGGCTGGCATCCATTGATCGAGGCTTTATTATCTCAAAATGCAGTCTGCTTTCTGTTGATGATGCAAAGGCTCATCTTTGCACCTT
The DNA here is from genome assembly GCF_903798145.1 of Danio aesculapii. NCBI lineage: Eukaryota > Metazoa > Chordata > Actinopteri > Cypriniformes > Danionidae > Danio > Danio aesculapii. Next base: position 15,870,463 of record NC_079449.1, on the reverse strand, counting down.
TCCTCCATTTTATTTGACACGTATTTCTCTTGTGGGGCCGACACTTTCACTGTGCTGTCCCTACCGGGGTAAAGCGGGCGTAAATAATCAATACTAACACACAAGCAGGGCAAGAGGGGGATCATTAGTGAGTTTCTCCTCAGAGACCCTCGGGGACCCTGGAGGTTGGATCAAGAGCTTCATCCTGACAAGTGAGAATGAGGGGCCACACTCACACACTTCAGGTCCAACATGAGAATGACACATAGATAAGAGCCCATTTTTGTCAACTTGGAGGTAGAAGAATGTTTTCACTGTCAGAAATAAAAAATCTGGCACTGGGCGGCATTTTTGTTCATAACAGGTCTTTAAAGGTACATATTAATACCTAAATAATACAAAACATTATATATTAAAGGTACAAAAGTGTACCCTAAAGTTTCTAAAGTTAAAAGTGCATCTTTTGAAAAGGTACCACCCAGTGGCAGATTTTGTACCTTTATTTCTGAGTGTGTTGGGACTAAGTTTAGATTCCGGTTTTCAAATTAATATTACTTCAATGCAACTTTTTAAATTTGCTTACATTTCAGTTTAGTTTAAGAGGCTGTTTTAATGACATTTTAAGCCAAAAACTGAATTGTATTTAAACATGTTGCCTGTTCGTTTACACTACATCATTTCTTAACTGAAAACACGGAAAAACTAGCAAGCAGCAACCTCCCGCTCGCCCTCATGAAGCCAATAAGGAAGTAACTGAAACTGCAATTCATCGAAATTCCACTAGTCCTTACTCCATATAGAGCAAATTTCTATTGACCCTCTGTTAAAATGGTCAACTTTAAAGGTGAAAAAAGGTGTTTACAGCTGGTACAAAGAACGATTTTGGTTCATGTAGCTAATATTACCCTTCATGACAACTGTGAGGGGGTGAATTTTTTTTACTCATCCGTTTCCTTTATATTAAGTTATATTAAGTCTGCATAATTAAAGGCATGGCTACTAGAGTGATAGCTAGGTCTCGCGTGGCGCTGTCACCTCACCTCAGCTGCTTAGCTGCTAAACTTGGTATATAAACCGTTTTTTTTTTATGTGGCTTTACACAGTTGCTTTTTGAAATTATTTCTTACAATTATCAGATTATATGGCATGTTGCGTGCATTTTATTGTGCTCCCAAACCATTTACGTGGCCTCCATTTCCCAGGTGAGAGAAATGATATACCATCGCTTTAAATGTATTTGTTTTATTTAGGATCATTTATATTTTTATTTAGACCTGTGATGCACTCTAGAATCTGACAGACTGATTAGCTGTAGGCAAAACGAAATGATAAAAGCTTTTCCATTTTCGGCTACACCGTTGCAAGGATAGATTTGTTAGCCCCAATCCCAATTCTACCCCTTAGCCCTCCCCTCTTTTTGCACATTCCCGTGAAGGGGTAAGGGTGTCCTAGTTATCTTAAGCTTGAATGCTTAGGGCTAAGGGGAAGGGGGTAGATAGCCCTTCGAACAAAGATTTTTCAGGACCACACTCGAAACCAAGGGGTAAGAAAATTTCCCAGAATACACCAGCTACAACGGCAGCATAGCTCCACCCGGAAGTAAAAAGATCTACAAATTAGTATTTTTTGTCATTATTATGAATTTTTACAACAAACAAGCACATGTTTTAATATATTTATAACCGTGTACGTGCTTTACCATCATGTTTTAAAAAAAAACCTAAAATAAAAACCGCCAAATTTCACGATCTTTAATCCATAATAATAACTTTTGTACAGCAGTCCCACAACATTCTGACACTCATTGACACTGGAATACCCTGTCAGAAAAGTCTAGTGGCTGGGAATGAGCTTTTTACAGTGTCTGCTATAATGTTAATGTTGCTTTAGGTGTGTTTACATAGATGAATATGGCCACTGTGTAAATGCGCAGTATAGTTACGATCTTATTGCCACATTAGATCGTTATGATAACATAATATATGCCTTCAGTGATTCTAAAGATAAATACCAAAAAATAGCACAACTGGAATAACTACAGCAGTCAAGATCGTCTGATCTCACATGAAGCAAGAGATCGTGATGACATAAGATGACGTGTGCAGGTGCTGTAGTGCTGTCCCAATTCTTAGGAGTAAATTTGAAGCCCTTCCCCTTCACACTCAGTTTTAAGGGGCCAAGGGGAAGGGAAAGGGGTAGGGGTACAAAAATAGAATTGGGATTGGTCCTTAGTTTTAGTATTATATTTACCATTTTCTTATTTAGTTCCAGATTTGTTTTCAGTTTTCGTAGTTTAGCAGAGTTGACAGAGCACTCTCAGTGTAGACTATAGCTCTTGTGCAAGTTCATCACTGGACTAGCTGCTTATTAATTCTGTAAAACAATATAAGTTTTGCAAATCATTATTTCACTTCAATTAGTTTTTTACATAACTCTTGTTAGCATCATTTAGGTTTAGTTTTTAATTTATTATGACATTTTTAATTTATTTAAGTGTACGAAATGGGTTTTTAAACCAATTTTAATCATAGTTCAAGTGTTTGTTTTTGTAAATAAGCGTGTTTGGGACACTGCTCAGTAACTGTGAATGGGAATCGGGTGAGCTTGCTTAATCATGGTTAGAGACACAGAAAGCCACCACCAACCAGACTTAATTTCTCTCTGGAATAATGCTCGGCTGACACCAGAGAGCCTCCTGTCACTTCTGAGTCTCTGGGGCTCAATTAAAAATGGATTATATGAAAATGCTGCAGGTACCCTCACTCCATACAAACCACCAACAACCAGTGTTAGAAATACAGATAGGCTCACCCTCTTGCCTGACACCTCCACAGAACTGAACTCAAAAGAGCTGTCACAGATACAGCATGAGTGGAAAACAGCAATTTTTAGAGTTTAGTGGGTAAGTAGTCGGAAGAACATTGGAGTTTCAGTGACTTCCCATAGGGTGGAAGAACAACAGAGGGAACAATAACTCAGAAAACAGCTGAAGAAAATAGAAATGCTTCTTAATAATAATAAATAGTAAATAAATGTATAAGATTAGCAATATTTATTAACAGTTTAGTCATTTTTTAGGAATCTTTGATCATTTTAAAGATCCAAAGAAAAATTATTTATTTATATTATTTAAAGAAAGACATTTATAATGTCACGAATGATATCTCTTAAATGGTGTTCATCATTAAAGAAAGCTGAAAAATTCTACTCTTATCTACTTTTAACATAATTAAGAATGCTTTTTGATAGGGAAATCTGAATATTAGACTGATTTCTGAAGGATCGTGTGACTGGTGAAAAATTTATGCTAAAATTCAGATTTGAAATTAGACAAATAAATTACATTTTAAAGTATATTCAGATCAAAATAAGCAATTTTAACCCTCATGTGCTGTTGGAGGTGTTTTCATTTACTCTGGGGTGATTTTGAGTTTTAATTTGGCCATCACTTTTTCCATTCTGTGTTTCAGCTAGTGGGATGATTTTTGGTGACGAATCTTATTTTGACACAGATTTTGGGAAAATTATTTGAAATTTTTTAATAACTTAACGATACACTCTGGGCGAATTTACTACCTTTCTGTTAAGGATGAAAACATCCATTGAATTAAACTGCTGTAAAATGCATCAGATTAATATTTGTTTCGAAATGTTTCAACCTCAGTCCTAATCAAAACTCTTTAATTGCCAAGTTCACAAATGCTGTCACTGATTTGGTGAAAAAACAACACACAAAATAGCGTATTGTTAATGTAAAAAGTAATTTTGGACAGTTTTTTTTTTTTTTACTTTTTATCAAAGTCTTGGACATGTGAAACAACATTGCCTTCGATGCATTGTTTTTGATTTATTTTCATGTTTTTCTATTTACTGTTGGTGGCTGTTTTTACCCCATTAACCTCCATAACAACCACATTTTTTGATTGCAAAACCATGACACCATATAATCATATGTTTTTGATTGTTGGTGGATTTCCCTTTTGGTAAGAGGTGAAATGTTTAATTTGTACTCTTGATCATCAGTTGGCACCATTAACCCTTTAGGTAGGACTGTGCAAAAATAAAGCTAAGCTTCTGGATTTAATATGGAGTGACCTTTACGCACCTATCTTAATGTATCTGAGAAAATCTCAGCTCTCAGAACTACATGAAGTAAATAAAAACAAAGACTGTGTATTTATGCACTATCAAATGTGCTTATAATGGAAGTCAATGGGGCAAAAACAGCCACCAACAGTAACCTAGGGAGAAAAAATTTAAATCTAACAATTCATCAAAACCAATGTGTTACTAATCGTTCACGTGTCCAAGAGCGTGATAAAAGGAAAAAAAAATCCAGTCCACAATTACTTTTCATATTGCAAATATGTCATTTTGTGTGTTTCTTTCACCAAATCAGTGACATCATTTGTGAAGTTGGCAATTAAAGAGATAAAATCCTGTAATTTTAAAAAAACATTTAGTAGTTTTGATCAGGACTGAGATTGATTAACAGATTTATGCAAAAAAGTTAGAAAAAATATTTATCTGATTTTTACAGCAGTTTAATTTAGCGGATGTTTTCATCCCGAACACAGTAGATTTGAACAGTCAGAAGGGATATTTAGTAAAATATTTCAAACTTGTATTGCTTTTGCAGGTACTTAGGATCATTTTGTTTGTGCTTCTTTAAAAGACAGTAAAACTACAGTTCTAAAACACACATTATAATTTTTTGCATAAAAATAAATAAAACAACAATAATGATAAAAATACAAAAAAAATAAAAACATTTATTCATTCATTTATTTTCTTTTCGGCTTAGTCCCTTTATTAATCTAAGGTCGCCACAGCGGAATGAACCACCAACTTATCTAGCATATGTTTTACACAACCAATGCCCTTCCAGCTGAAACCAATCACTGGGAAACATCCATACACACTCATTCACACACATACACAATTTAGCTTACTCAATTAAACTATACCACATGTCATTTGGACTGGGAAACCAGAGCACCCGGAGGAAACCCACTCGAAGAACAAACAAACTCCACACAGAAACGCCAACTGACCCAGCCAAGGCTCAAACCAGTGACTTTCTTGCTGTGAGGCAATCGTGCTACCCACTGCGCCACAGTAAAGCCAAACAATAAAAGAAAATAATTAAGAGACAGTATTACATCTAAACAAATACTGAACTATATATGTTAGGTGTTTGCGATACAAAAACAAAAGATAAATAAATGAATAAATAAAACAAGACCTCTTTGTGTGTCAGTGGACATATTCAAATTTCTACACATGCCCTTGCCTGTCTCTTCCTGTGACAAACCACAGGCCAAAGGTTGACCTGACAACAAAAGACACTGCTGGAGAAAAAAAGCATCCTAAAATAGGTCAGTTCAGAACAAAATTTGTCATAACACCAGAACCGGCACATCAAACATCAACAAGCCAGCGCCCCTGCAGACACAGAGGTCTTTTACAAAGTGCAGTCGTTATTCTCTGCCGTCTTTTTGTTCTCATCGAGGAGAAACGCAGAGAGAAAGCGAGCGAGAGAGAGATGAACGGAGGCCCAGCTGTAAAAAATGGGGCTTAATGAACCTGTCTGGCTGGGCCGTCCGCTGCCTGTCAGAGGTGTCACAATGGTGACGAGTGTCAGGGACGAGCGGCCCCGGGTCCCAGACAGGCCTGCCAGCTGGAGGCTTCTGCCCCAATCTAATCACACCAGCAGCAGCCGAGCAGGAACAGGCTCCAGGCTTTTACCTCGCTGCTCTCAGCCTGTCAGCACACACACAGGGGGCGCACCGATACCTGGACCATGTGTTGGAGGCGGGGACTATCATTTTGCCACACCTGCCAATTGGCTGAACTCTTTTATTAGCCATAAATTATTTTTACTAGCCATAAAACTGTGTGCATACCTTTAATACAAAAGACTACTGTTGTTTTGATGTTAGCAAATTGTTATTATTTAATAGAATTATTACAAATTTTTTCAATAATAAACATGACCCTGGAATACAAAGCCAGACAAAGTTGCACTGGTATATAGTGTTTCTAAATCTACAATTTTTTGGCATCTTCAGATATGTCAAAAGATATAAAAAATAGACATTTTTGTATAAACAAATTGGTTAAAATTCATCAGTCTTTTGCAAGCCATTTTGGTCATTCGCCATTTTTAGTTGTGTAATAAATACTATAATCAAACACTCCTGAACCATAAAGGTATTCAGGGCAACTACACAACTACAAACCACAAAAAAAGGTTTGGTTTTTTGACAACTTATTATTGAACAACCTCATTACAAACATGTTAGGCAAATAAAAAGACACAGAACTCATAGAATTCATTTACTGCATGTCAAACTGAGCTACTTCGCTGTGCATTAGATTACTTATGATTCCAATGCAGACTTTGCCATTTAAGTTTCATATACTCGCTAATGCTAACTTTGATTAGTATATGACACTTAGCAACGGTCACACTTTATTTTAAGGTACAATTCTTGCTTTTAACAAACCACTAAGAATTTTAGCCCAATAAAATACTAATTTGCCAGAAGCTAGCTCTTTGCAACTTTCACATGGCCGCCCACTGAAGTTAAGTAGGGCTGCGCCTAGGCAGTACCTGGATGGGAGACCACATGGGAAAGCTAGGCTGCTGCCGTGAGTGGTATTAGTGAGACCAGCTGCGGGGGCTTAACCTGCGGTCTGTATGGGACCTAATACCCCAGTATAGTGAAGACGACGCTATACTGCGCCGTCTTTCAGATGAGACGTTAAACCGAGGTCTTGACTCTCTGTGGTCGTTAAAAATCCACAGTATGCCTTTTGAAAAGAGTAGGGGTTTAACCCCGGCATCCTGGCCAAATTTGCCCACTGGCCTCTGTCCATCCTGGCCTCCTAACCATCCCCATATCATAATTGGCTTCATCATGCTGTCTCCTCTCCACCAATCAGCTGGTGTGATGCGTTCGCGTCATCCAGGTGGATGCTGCACACTGGTGATGGAGGAGGAGATTCCTTCCAAAAACGTGTAAAGAGATTTGAGGGTCCAGAAAAGCACTATAAACGTAAGGAATTATTATTATTATTATTATTATTATTATTATTATTATTATTATTATTATTATTATTATTATTATTATTAATAATTTGCTGCTTATTAATAGAAGGTAGTACACTGTAAAAAAAACATCTGTTAATTAACAGTTTCCATATTTTGTGATTCACAAGTGTTTTCCGTTTATTTATGGTTGTGAATTGGATTATGGTACCTTGATCTCTGCTCTGTCGACTTTTGATGTTGAAAATTCAACTCTACAGTTTAACAAAGTGACTTTAATTGACATTTTAATAGTTTAAAATAATATAATGTATAAAAATAATATAGAGAGAAATAAGTCTGTCAAATAACAGAAAAAGTACTAGCAGTTTATTACAAGGTTGTTGCAACAGTAATATACAACACCAACCCAGACAATATAGCACTTTAAACTATTAAAAGAAGTCAATAAAAGTTACTTTTACAAACTTTTCAGGGTAAAAAGTTGTTGGAAGAAAGATCAAGGTCTCATAACGCAATTCAAGAGCATAAATAAATGGTAAAAAATAAAAATATATATAAATCACAAAATACAGAAAACTGCTTATTTACTGATTTACTGAGTTTTTACAATAGGTTATCTTTAAGTATTGGGCAAATTTAGCTATTTAGAATAAGAGCACACTTTATAATTATGTCCTATTGAACAGCCAATATTTTATTAACAGGCAAGTAATACACCGCTAGTTAATAGTTGTAATTGGTACTTATTCATTCATTTTCTTTTCGGATTGGTCCCTTTATTAATCTGGGGTCGCCACAGAGGAATGAACCGCCAACTTATCTAGCATATGTTTTACGCAGCGGATGCTTTTCCAGCTGCAACCCATCACTGGGAAACATCCATACACACTAATTCACACACATACACTATGGCCAATTTAGCTTACCCAATTCACCTATATCATATGTCTTTGGACTTGTGGGGGAAACCGAAGCACCCAAAGGAAACCAACGTGAACACGAGGAGAACATGCAAACTCTACACAGAAATGCCAACTGACCCAGCCGAGGCTTGAACCAGCAACCATCTTGTTGTGAGGCGATTGTGTTACCCACTGTGCCACCATGACACCCGTTGGTACTTATAATACATTATTCTAGTAAGTGTTCATTTTAGGTCCTGTTTGTTGCTTATACAGCTATAGACTGATTTCACACGGCCGCCATATTAAAAGCGAAAGTTAGGCTTATGTGGGAAGTCACACAAAAACGTTAGTTAACGTTTTATTTTTTAATGACACATTTCAGATGCCATTTATTAAACTAAAGTTAATGAACTGATTCTTTCACTCTTTACACTTAAAGTTGTCACAATACTGAAATTCAGTATTCAGTTAAAAAAAAAAAAAAAAAACATAAATTTCCTGCTAACATTTAAGCACTGCTGAGCACGTTCTTGAACACTGCTGATTTGCCATAGTATTCACCAGTGCTCAGCAGAAATGACTGTGATTGGCCGTGAAGGTCATCTGTTAACTGCTCTTCACCAAAGTTTACAGTGCAAACACAGACGAGTGATCTGTTGATGAATCGACTGATCTTCGCGGCTTTAAAATGCTCCAGTGTCCAAGAGCGGTGAACTGATGACTTTCATGGACAATCACAGTCATTTCTGTTGAGCACTGGTGAATACTATGGCAAATCAGCTGTTTAAGAACGCGCTCAGCTGCGCTTACATGTTAGCGGGAAATGGACGTTTTTAAAATTTCAGTACCGGGACAACACTATTACAGACAACAAGGGGGTGTGCTACAGAGGACTGCATTGTTTTATTGCACACCCAGTTACATGCTGAAGCAGGAAAGTGTCCCCATTGTGTTTACCTGGTGCCATGAACTGAAGCCTAGGAGAACACTTAAGCGTATTACTCTTATAGAGATTGTGTTTGATGCCTAATATGCTTTTAATTGCTTAAATGAAACTTAACTGAATGATATTAAAGTGATGTTTACGCCATATGCACTTTGAAATCGTGACAACAGCTGGAGGTTTGTAGTCCACAGCATGTTGTTGCAATGTTTACAATGCTGCTGATAATATACTTAAAGGTTTCTTCTCACCACAGCCTTGGTTTCATTTTTTAAAATGGCAGTTGCATGAAATAAGCGTATTGGGTTGTAAAATGTTCATACAAATGCATATCACCATATGTATCAGTGTAATTTTGTAATAATTCATACTATTTTGTTCTCAATGCCATTTTGAAATTCTTTAAATAACCACCGGACCCTCACCGACAAACCAGCCCTGCGCAATTCTTCTCGATTTGCTGCCGTTAACAGCCATTATTGAGCCTGACACCCAAGCCAAATCTTTTTCACCATCCTTATTCTTCAAAGGACGCCCCGAACTGCCCGCCGAATGAACATTATGACAGGGGGTGAATACATCAAAAAGGATCCGTCGTTTTTTTAAACCGGACACAATTTTTCACACAGGCCCTGGAGAGATGAGTGCAATCCCTCTCCATGTCAAATGTGTGCCGAGGATATAACAGCCAGCATGACTGATATGTTTATAAAGCCGGTCGTCTGTCGCACTGACAACCTGCCATCATAGCACCTCTGCTAGGCCCGCTGCAGATTTGTCTAATAGGCTTCCACTGCTGGGACTGTGTGGAATGAGAGAGGGGAAAATGTGTCCGGAAAGTGAGGGCACTTCTCATCTCAAGAATGGTGACTACTCCCTATGGTGCATGGGAGAAAATGTATATTTGAGCTAAAGAGGCTCAAAATCCAGTCATTTTAGCTGCACACAGAGACATTTAAAGAAGCAGTGCAGCCAAAATAAAATTTGGCCATTGTTTACTTGGCCAGGTGAACACAAGAGGAGACATTTTGCACGGACATGAATGTAGTACATGGGTTAAAGATAACAAAAAAGGCTTTCATCAGACTTTTGTTTTCAATAACGCAAACCATTCCCAAAAAGTATGTCGAGGAAGACTGCACCAAAATGGGCTATAATGTATCTCTACAATGCTAAAGTGTGTTTAATCTAAACTTTGACAGTGTTATACTACATATGACCTGAGGGCAGATAAGACATTTAGCAGAGCAACACCCATACATTTTTGTATATTACATACAGTTGAAGTCAGAATTATTAGCCCCCATTTGAATTTTTCTTTTTCAAATTTGTCCCAAATGATGTTTAACACAGCAAGGAGATTTTCACAGTATGTCTGATAATATTTTTTTCTTCTGGAGAAAGTCTTATTTATTTTACTTCGGCTAGAATAAAAGCAGTTTTTAATTTTTTAAAATCCATTTTAAGGACAATATCATTAGGCCCTTTAAGCTATTTTTCAATGGTCTACAGAACAAACCATTATTATACAGTAACTTGTCTAATTACCCTAACATGCCTAGTTACCCTAATTAACCTAGTTAAGCCTTTAAATGTCACTTTAAGCTGTATGGAAGTGTCTTGAAAAATATCTAGTCAAATATTATTTACTGTTATCATAGCAAAGATAAAATAAATCAGTTATTAGAGATGAGTTATTAAAATTATTATGTTTAGAAATGTGTTGAAAAAAATCTCTGTTAAACAGAAATTGGGAAAAAAATAAACAGGAGGCTAATAATTCAGGGGGCTAATAATTCTGACTTCAATTGTATAAAACAATTGGTCAAAAGTCATCAGTCTTATGCAAGTCATTTTGGTCATTTGCCATTTTTTGGTGCATGAGAAAAAATGGATATTTGAGCTAAAGAGGCTCATATCCCACAGACTAACAGCTGCACATAGACACATATAAAGGGGCAGTGCAGATAAAAATACAACATTGCCATTGTTTACTTGGCCAGGTGAACACAAGAGAAAACATTTTGCACAGACAAGAATGTAGTACATGGGTTAAAAAAAAGGCATTTAAAGCTTTAAAAATGGAATATGCCCTTTGTGTTTTTTTCTGAACAAAACATACACTAATGATTAACACATTTAAGAGATTTACAGGAAATTAATATTTATACAGTTCATAAAAAAAGAACATTTAGACATAAAAAAGAATGACATATTAAAGGCTATTTGTGACCCTGGACCACTAAATCAGTCCTTTTCAATTTTTTGAAAGTTTAATAAATAAGCTTTTCATTGATGAATGGTTTGTTATAGGGCAATATTATATTTAAAATCTGGAGTCTGAAAAGAAATCAAAATACTGAGAAAATTCTATTTAAAGATTTCCAAATTAAGTCTTAGCAATTTATATTACTTTTAAGTTTTGATTCATTTACAGTAGGAGATGTACTAAATCTATTCATGGAACATGATCTTTACATAATATTCCAGTGATGTTTGGTCTAAAAGGAAAATTTATCATTTTGATTCAAACATTGTTTAGATCAAAGGTACCTTCATCAAAGGTACAAATGTGATCCATGAAGGAACCACTACAGTGACAAGACACTTGGTACCTTAACAGTGTCAAACACGTTGCTTCAAGAACTATTAAAAGGCATTTTACTTTATCCAAAATGTGTCAATTTATTTTCAGTAAATAAAAAACATCAAATACATTTTTAAACTATGTTTTTTTTTGTGTGTGTAAATGCATCTTTTTCATTGACAAAAAAAGAAAAAATACTTGAACACAAATCAAAAGATCTATTTTTGAGTAAATGTTACAGAAACACATTGCTCTTCAATATTTGGACTTGCTCTTCAGTATTTGGACTCTCAGTAGTGATTATTAAACCACACTGAACTGAGCTAAACTGAACTGAACTTAAACACTACAAACTGAACTACACTGTTCCTATTTACTATGACCTTTTATGTGAAGCTGCTTTGACACAATCTACATTGTATAAGCGCTATACAAATAAAGGTGAATTGAATTGAATTGAATTCTCCCATGTACAATATAAAACATTTGTTTTCTCCAATTTCCACACAATACCTTAGTAATCATCTAAAAGTTAATTTAATTGACTTAATTTTAAAACAGAAATAGAATTATGCAAAAGTATTGTAACGAGATATGCACAATGTTTGATTAGTTTTACAATACTAAAATGTCTGCATGAACACTTTGCATATGCGGGACTTTTGCCAGCTCATGTGCATAGTGGAAAGCAAATTGATAGTGGATATCAATAATGAACATGTATTTATCAGAAAATGTTTACCAAATGTTTACTAAAAATGCCTTCAATGTTTAGTTTACAATAACTTTAGTTTTGTTTTACCAGTTGTTTTGTTTAATAGAACTTAATAATGAATGCTTTTGAGTTTTTTAAACATATGGGTTTAAATGAACATTCATGTTTTAATATGGAAATTATTCATAAAATCACTTTGCCTTTCCAGTAATATTTATTTTCATAGATATTGTAATAAAGAAGTAGTTGTCCAACACTTATGTACCTTTTTATGAGAACAATTGTGTACCTCCATTTCAATTGTACCATAAAAGACACAGAACAGTGTCACAAAAGGTCTTTTCTGTACCATAAGGTACAACTTTTACAAAGGTACAAAACTGTTCCTTAAAGAACATTATTTGTACCACCATGTACCTTTTTTCTGAGAGTGTATAAAAAATGATAATAGTCTTATTTTCGAAAACATGCACTATGAAACTCAGTTCCAAAGTTTGTCTCATTTAGGCCTCCAAAATTAAGTCAAAACACTTTATTTTTTTGCAGTGTCAAATAAATGACCCCCGAGATTAATGAATGTTTTAGAACTATATTAATTATAACTAATATAATTAATTATTGTTCAAGATAACTTACATAAACTCCAAAAATATTTTTTCTGCTTGTTCAAACTATTTAAAATAACCTGAAACAACAACACAATTATTGAGATATTTTTGGAATAACTTAATTGATTTGTTCAATCTGCTTAAGTTTAAGTTAACTTAATAAATTTGTGTTGGGACAACTTGAATGAATTGTGTGGAACCCTACCTTTTTTAAAAAGTAGTTAAAGTTAAAATATGCAAGTTTAATGTTAAGAAATATTTATATAAATTGCACTTTGCCGTATTAAAACTTGATCAGTTACGAAGCACTGTTTTGGTAAAATAAATAAATCAATAAATATAAAATGCTGTGACATGCTATGCCTGAACTGACAGATTTTATTTTAGGCTAAGCGGAGATTAAACAGACCTTTAAAACAATCACTGCCACTCAACGGCAGTAACGGACACATTAAGACAGGGCTGAGTGACTTTTGTAGCTTGTAAAAGGCCTTTACTGCAGGTAAGTCTGAAAGCAGACACGCTGGTTTACACTGTACTTGTAGAGAGGAAAGACCAGCTCAGTTTATGACAGTGTTTACCAAAGGGCCTGTGTTTTTGAACAGGTGAGGGCCTGGACTGTTTACTGCCGGCTGATGTTGGCTTCTGGCTTCATGAAAAAAGCACAGGATGACAACGTGTGACTACTCTAGTCTAGTCTGCCTACCATGTGTATGAATGTGTGTGTGAGTGTGCATGTGTGTCCTATCACCTTGCCTTGTTGCTGCCAAATTCATACAGTGCATACTTTTTTTTTTCCACAGAGCTGCTGCTGCCCTTTCAACCTTCATTTACATCACAATGAAATAAATGTTTTATGCTTTTGGACAATTTGAGCCCAGAGGTGTGCCTCAAATACTGATTTTGTAATGTGTGCTCTAATTTAACTGAAATGTTTTTTGCACTTTGCTTTGATCAAACACCATTTCTGAGTTTTATATATATAGTTGAAGACAAAAAATGAACCCTCTTTTCAGCAAAACATTGCTTCAACACATTTTTACATGCATCTACATGTCAACTAATTCTTATTAGATTATAGACTAAGTAGACTGTTAGGTTGGGGTTAGGGTCAGTGTAAGTTGACATGTACTTGAAGTGTTTCTTATAGTCAGTTAAATGTCTGTTGAAGGAGCAGTATCAACAGATATTAAGCAGACAGTCTACTAATACTCAATTGGACAGTCAAAATAGTTTTAATAACTAATTTCTAACAACTAATTTCTTTTGCCTTTGCCATGATCAGTGTTGGGGGTAACGCATTACGAGTAATGCGCTTTACGTAATAATATTACTTTTCGAAGTAACGAGTAAAGTAAAAAAATGTAATAATATTTGAGTTACTTTTTTAAAAATGTAATGCAAGTTACTTTTTAGTTTAATTAAATAGATTTAAAAAAAAATACTAAATTACAATTAAATTAATCACAATGAATCACGCAGTCAATGAGAATATGTGTTTACTATTTTGAATGCATCGAAGAAAAGAAAAAGGGGATTATAGTCTCAATGAACAGTTATTTTACTTGAGACAAATAATACAAAAGTAGCAAACACATTGCTTTAAACTTTCAATAATCTGTATATATATATATATATATATATATATATATATATATATATATATATATATATATATATATATATATATATATATATATATATATATATATATATATATATATATATATATATGGTATCTATAGCTCTTGAAGTTCTGGGATAACCTTATCCTAAAATATTATTTTTAATAATAATTATATATGTATTATTTAGGTAAATGTAGGTGTTGGTTAACAGTGCATTGCAGAACTCCTCTATTAAAAAAAAAGAAAAGAAAACAAGTTATGAAACAAATCAAGCTCCAGCCAGGTAATAAAAAGTAACACAAAAGTAACGCAAAAGTAATGTAATGCATTCCTTACTATAAAAAGTAACTAAGTAATGCAACTTGTTACTTTTTTGGGTGTAAATCAATATTGTAATGCATTACTTTCAAAAGTAACTTTCCCCAACACTGATCATGATGACAGTAAATATTTGACTTGTTACATAGCAAGATACATAGCTTGTGTTTCAGCCTGATCTCATGAAAAAAACGTAACTATTTTACGTATTGTCAGTTTAGCGGCTAATTGGTACGAATTAGTACAAGTTCAGTCATACGAAAATTGGCCGTAGTGTATGAGTGCGTATGTGAATGTGAGAGTGTAAGGGTTTTTCTCAGTACTGGGTTGCAGATGGAAGGACATAGGCTGCATAAAACATACGCCAGAATAGTTAGCGGTTCCTTCTGCTGTGGTGACCCCTGATAAATAAGGGACTAAGCCAAAGGAAAATGAATGAATAGTAAGTAAAAACTATGGAGGTTCTAATAAAGGTTCATTTTAGTCCTAACACAAACATCCATTGGATTTGAAAGCACTCCAAATTTCTTTTCATTAAACCCAAAATAACTTAATGTAATCCACAATTTGTGAAAACAAAAACTTAAAAAAAAATTCAGAGTTTTTACACGAGTAAAAACAAAACAATAAACCCAAAGCATGATAAAATATAAATCTCTGATTCAAATCTCAAACTGTTTACCCAAAGTTTCTGTACTGTAAATCCTTTTAAAAGATGAGAAAAACACACTCACAAGTGCGCGCACACACACACACACACACACACTCACACTCACATCAAAGGCTGTATTTCATCTGATCTCTCCTGCATGTGACATGAGCTCTAAGGGCTGGAAATAAGCGAAATTTAAAATTCCTTCAGATTATCAGAACCCTCTCATTGGACGCTCCCCGCGGAATCCATTTGCAACCCTATATAAAGAGGGAATGGCTTCGCAAAGCAGGTATCGGCGGAAAGAGGATGTGGTTTTTGCATAATCACTGTCAACACACATTTAGGGTGTGTGAGAGCGTGTGTTGGGGTGACATGGTTTCAGTCGCTAGGCGAGACCGTGGTGATAAACGGATGAATATGAGCTCTGCTCGCTGCTCACATCACTGCCTAATATGTCCAACCCAGTTTGTCAATAAAGGTTTCAGTGCGAGGGCCGTATTTCAGGGATGTTCTTGAGGTTGTGCGTGCCATGAAAACAGATACATTGCTGAAATCTTCTTGCGGTTGAGCCCTTTTGTTTTCCATTAAATATTACTTTGCAGGGAAATGGAAGCTTTCAACGAAAATCAACATGGCTACTAAAAGAGACAGTATATACAGTGTCCTCCACTATTTTTGATAAATATGAGCAAAGAAGGCTATGAATAAACATGTTTACTTTGTTTAGGTATTTGATATTTTGCTAAAAAACAAAAACAAAAAACTCCCCTGAAGATTCTTAAGTTTGTTTCTGGATGAGAGTAGAGGTTTTTTTCTTGCTATCCTTTAGAATACACTGTAAAAAATATGTTGCTCATTTACATTTTTAAGTCGAACCAATGATTTTGCAAGTGATTTTAACGGTAACCTTTTAAAATAATGGTCATTAACAAACAATTAGAACTTTATATATATTACAGTATTTATTCCTCTTTATTAAAATTAGTTAATGACATTTACGTTAAATAACATTAGCTCATGTTAACTTACTGTGCATTAACTAATGTTAAGCATAACTTAAGATTTGAATAATGCATCTGTTAATGTTGAACTACAATTAATAAATGCTAACACTATTCTTACTTAGTTAATGCTAATGAATACATTAACTAACATTAACTAATGGACCATCATTCTAAAGTGTTACCATTTTAACTTATTAATTTATTGCCATGTTAACCAATAAAGTTGAAATCAATCAATGTAAAATTTGTTTAACATAAAAAAAATATTGGATTGTATTTATTTTAATGTTTTATTTGTTCAACTATCTACATTACCTGTCAAAAGTCTTGCCGTCTATGCAAGTTTTAGGAGCTACAAATAATAACTTGACTTCTTGATCATTTGGTATCAGAAGTGGCTTATATGAAGGCAAGGCCTCTAGATTACACTTATACCAAAATAAAATATGATCATGCCTTGATTTTAAATTATTTAATTAGGACAGTAAGGTCTGACTTTGCTTAGACAAAAGTCTTGTCACTTAACAGAAATAATGTACAGTATAGAATATAAAGTCATGCTGCAGTGGAAAAAGAATTAATATTGTGTATGACTCCCATGAGCTTGGAGGACTGCATCTCTGCAATGACTCAAATAACTAAAAGTCATCTGGAATGGCAAAGTAAGCATTCTTGCAGGACTCTCAGAGTTCATCGAGATACTTTGGATTCATCTTCAATGCCTCCTCCTTCATCTTACCCCAGACATGCTCAATAATTTTCATGTCTGGTGACTGGGCTGGCCAATCCTGGAGCACCTTGACCTTCTTCACTTTCAGGAACTTTGATGTGGAGGCTGAAGCATGAGAAGGAGCGCTATCCTGCTGAAGAATTTGCCCTCTCCTGTGGTTTGTAATGTAATGGGCAGCACAAATGTCTTGATACCTCAGGCTGTAGATGTTGCCATCCACTCTGCAGATCTCTCGCACACCCCCAAACTGAATGTAACCCCAACACATGATTTTTCCTTCACCAAACTTGACTGATTTCTCTAAGATACTTTGGTCCATGCAGGTTCCAATTGGTCTTCTGCAGTATTTGTGATGATTGGGATGCAGTTCAACGGATAAATTATCAGAAAAGCCTACCTTCTGCCAATTTTCCAAATGATCAACTTGAAGTTATTTTTTGTCGCTATTACAACTGGGATCGACGACAAGACTTTTGTCAGGTAGTGTTCAGTGCTTTAGCGTTTATTCTTGGAGATATGCTTGCCTATCAAAACATCCTCCTAATGAGGTGTTGAGACAAGACAGGCACACATCCTCATTCACACTGATTAGAGCGCAGGTTGAAATATTTTGCTCACAGGAATTCATAGAGTAAACAGCCAGGGTAGTTATACATTTGGCTCTTCCATGCTGTATAAAGGAGTTAGGTAGTGGCTTTTATTTTGAAGCCTCGAAAAAGTGCATAAATCTGTCATCAAACTTACCCATACACCACCAGGGGCGAAAAGCATGAAGCACATTAATATGTTTTTATAGCCAAAATATTGAATATTTATAAATTACAAACTCCAATGGCTGACTTCACATCATGCGCAACTAAAAAAAATACACAACATATGACGCATGATGCATGATGTGCCAACCTGCTTAATAAGACAGTGTATGGGTTAAATTGATGACAGGTTTATGTGCTTTAGGAGGATTCAAAATAAAAGTCACTATCAAACATCATTAAGCATAGAAAAGTCATGATAAAAGTTAAAACTACTCCAAGTGTGTCTGTCTGACAGAAAATATATACACTGAGGATGGCTTTAGGGTGAGTATAATATGGGATAAGTTTCATTTTTGGGGGTTAAATTATTCCTCTAACAAAGAATTTTTACAGTAAAAGAGGTTAAACAATCAAGACATTTTTTTCACAGCCTTTTTTGCTCATACTGTATTTACCAAGGATGCCGATATTAGCAGAGGGCACTGTAAATGTCCCTGTAGGCACATGCATACACACTCAGCTAATGCTAATTTAGATAAACAGCTTGAGAGGGCTTGTGTTAAGGGCTTTTTAAAAGACAGAGTGTAATTTTCTACGGGGTCCATTTGCTGAGCCCACACTAATAGCCTTTCTTAAGAGACTCATCACGCTTAAGATGACTGCAATCACACTGGCCTGATGAATAGCTTCTTCAACTGGAAAGAGACGATGCAAACAAAGCACTGAACTGGTAGGTGGAACTGAACGAGATAAAGTGCATGGCCAAAAACGTGTGGAGATTCCCTTAGCAGCCAATGAGCTTGGCTGTTTTTGCTTCATTAGATGCTTTAGAGCTGTCAGTGGTCAAGATGTCATTCACTGCCATAACGTTTTGAATCAGTTAAGACAAACTATAAGGGTAGACAGACTGGACTGAAGTGTTTCATAATGTACGTTTTTTTATTTGATGTTTGATGTAATCTCAACTGAAACACAAAGAGAGGGCGGGACATACAGTAGTTTAAAAAACAGCCGACAGCGTTTAGTTTTCATCACAGCTCTGACAGTAAGCGTAGTTGAGCTCAAGTGCATCAAACGAAAAGCAAATGAGAAGGGTCTTGAAGGAGGCGGGGCATGTCCGATACTAAAGAGCATTTGATTGGTCAAGATTTGATGAGAAACTGAATTATGAGGTGACAGGGAAAAACAAACGTTGATCCATTTAGCCAGTGACAAACAGCAAGCTTTAGATCTTTTTATCAGTTTTATATCTTCCAAATGTGAATTATTTCCCATTTCCGAAAATGCGAAACATACGGTTACTAACATCTAGAAAACATTATTTTAATTTCACTGGACCTTTAAAATTCAAACACAATTGTTTCTATGAACGAATTGCATGTTGCCAGGTCATGATCACAAACAAGGGGGAAAATGTAATTGGTTTCACGGTTTATTGCAAGAACACTTGGTTTTCCCCAAAATAAACTATGATTTATACTTTTTAACAAACAATATATAAAAACAGATGGTGCCATTCATCTTAACCAGCTTGCAGTAGAAATTATTTAAGCTCTACATCTCCAGCTATTCATAACTAGGAGGGTAATTGTGGCTAAGTATGTTGTCCAGGCTAATAGCCACACTCTAACCAAGGCTACAGTAAGTACCCACAATTGGGTCAAATATGGACAAGCCCAAACCCTGAGATATTTATATATTTAAAATATTTAATGCTTTTAATGCAACCCAATGTTTTTGGAATTCAAATATCACAAAGCCTAAACCATAGGTCTCAAACTCAATTCCTGGAGTGCAGCAGCTCTGCCCAGTTTTGCTCCAACCCTAATCAAACACAGCTGATCCAAATAATCAAGGGGTTCAAGATTACTAAAGACTATCAAGCAGGTGTGAGTTAAAGGTGGTTGGAGCCAAAATCTGCAGAGCTGTGGCCCTCCAGGAATTAAGTTTGAGGCTACTGGCCTAAACAGAGCAACAATTTACACTATTAATGCCCTTAAAACCACACTACCTCAGAAAATTGAAAATACTGTCACAACAATGAATTAGATTTCTTTTGAATTATTCAAACTGGCTTTAATTATTATGTTTATTCTGTAGTCAGTTACATACTGTACTGAATGCCTTTTTGGTTTCTGAGCCGCTGCCCAAAGAGAGGTCAACATAGAATTTGCATTGGAAAAACTTGTCTAATCTGCACAAAGACCAGACCTGAGCACCTTTTGGCTAGATTTTCTGCATCTGACCTCACCAATGCTTGTTAATCCCTGAAGCTATATGTTCCAACTTCTACTGAAAAACTAGAGCTGTTATTGCAGAGAAGGTAGGACACATTAATGGCAATAAAACAGCATTAGCAATAAGTATTAAATATGCTTTTGTTAAACCCATCTGTTTGTATCTGCAACATTTATTTTTAAAACAATTGTGTTTAAATATGTGGAGCAAAATAAATGCTGTTGGAGATTTCCACCAATCAGAGATACGCAGTAAACTAAGTGAACCACAAAAAAAGAACTTTAGCTCCGCCCACTGTCACTCCCTATAGCTTAAAATAACTAATTATGCACAATTTGCAATAAATCTTAAATGTATAATTTCTATTCAACAAACAACTTTAAGGGATGTTCCATATTTCACCATTGTTTTAACTGGACTGTGTCTTTGGCAATGCTTTATGGGATTATAGTCCTTTCACTGTAAAAAATGTTGGGCTCCACAGAATCGATTTGTGTTGGGTCAACATGAAGGAATTAAGTTACCTATTAGTTTTCACAAATTTAAGCTGATTGACCATAAAATTGGGGCAGCACGGTGGCACAATGCGTAGCACGTCTGCTTACAGCAAGAAGGTCGCTGGTTCGACCCTTAGCTGTTTCAGTTGGCGTTTCTGTATGGAGTTTGCATGTTTTCCCCGTGTTCGCGTGGGTTTCCTCCGGGAGCTCCAGTTTCCCCCACAGTCCAAAGACATGCGCTATAGGTGATTTCATTCATTTTCTTTTCGGCTTAGTCCCTTTATTAATCTGGGGTCCCCATAGCGGAATGAACCACCAACTTATCCAGCACATGTTTTACGTAGCGGATGCCCTTCCAGAAGCAACCAATCACTGGAAAACACCCATACACTCTCATTCACACACATACACTACGGACAATTTTAGCTTACCCAATTCACCTATACCACGTCTTTGGACTTGTGGGGGAAACTGGAGCACCCGGAGGAAACCCACGTGAACGCGGGGAGAACATGCAAACTCCACACAGAAATGCTAACTGGCCCAGCCAAGGCTCGAACCAGCGACCTTCTTGCTGTAAGGCGACAGCACTACCTACTGCGCCACCGCATCGCCGCTATAGGTGAATTGGGTAAGCTAAATTGTCCGTGGTGTGTGTGAATAACTGTGTGTAATTGTTTCCCAGGGATGGGTTGCAGCTGAAAGGGCATCCGCTGCGTAAAACATGCTGGATGAGTTGGCGGTTCATTCCGCTGTGGCGACCCCAGATTAATAAAGGGACTAAGCTAAAAAGAAAATGAATGAATGAACATAAAAAAATTACGTTTTTGCAAAAAAATTAAAAATCAAGAATTCATCTTATTCAGCTCATTTTACCTAAGTAGTTTGAGCAAACAGCAGCAACTGTCATTTTTTGAGTGTTTCCTTGTTATCTTTTGTTTCCTTGTTTTTCTTTTGTCTGATATTTACATAAAGTGCAAGTTATAGTTTGCAATGTGATTCTCATAGCTGGTTGGTTTAGTTCGTGGCTGATAACATTTCAACAATGACTTTTAAGACAATCCCTATCATAAGCATGAATGGGACAAAAAATATATTCTGGAACCAGCATTGGTGAAATGCATGCATGACACAAAGTGCATCTGGAAGCAAAGATGCAAGGGTAAGCAATATACAGTTCTTTACCCAGTGCAATTAGCAAGACTTTCACCTAAACTTTGCAGTCATGAAGCTCACACCTTCCTCGATTATTTTTTTTTGCCACAAACTCACTCACAGTCCTCTAATAATATCCACAGCTAAATATTTCCCCATGACATTTACAGCTATATACGATGGTTTGCTAGCCAATACCACAAGATGCACTAATATCCAGCTGCAGAGCCGCAGACCCACACGTTACAGGCCACTCTAGATTCAGCCCACTAGATTTAGGCTCACATCCAAGTGGGAGGGACTTACGCCGCCAGTAGGTTAATTAGTGTTTTGGCTGTGGCTAATAAGAATGGCAAGGCAAGGCAAGATATATTTATCCTCCTTACACTGGCTGCCTGTTAAGTTCTGTAATGATTATAAAATATTGCTTCTTACCTATAAAGCTTTAAATAATCTAGCTTCTGTTGATCTAATAAACCTTCTGTCTCGCTACAATTCAACCCACTCTATAGAGTCTCAAAACTCAGAGCTTCTGGCAGTACCCAGAATAGCTATGTCTACTAAAGGAGACTGAGCCTTCTCATTTATGGCTCCTAACTTCTGAAATAGCTCAGATCATTTTACATACACATTACATTTTTGTTCTCCATTTCCACCTGGGGATGCCAATCCAGAGGCCTCTAGAGATTATGCAGTGCCATTGATGTGATCCAACACCTGTAAAGAGATGATGCCAACCATCGAGAACCTCAGGGACAACACGTTCACCTAATACACAAATAGACTTCATTAAACAAGAAATCACCTATATGCTATAAAATTAAAGGTTAACTATGTCTGTATAACAACTTATATTTGATAGTAACTTTAACTTAATATGATTGTAATGCAATAATGTACACCTTTTGTAAAGCTGCTTTGAAACAATAATTATTGTAAAAAGCGCTCTACAAATAAACTTGAATATAGCATCCTTATATGTAACTGCAAGGGGTAGGTTTAGGGTTGGGGTAGGTGTGGACATTATAAAAAAAAAACAACCAAAAAGGTAAGGGGCAGGTTTAGAGTTGGAGTGGGTGTAGACATTTTTAAAACACAACCGAGGGTATGTTTAGGGTTGGGGCTGGTATACGTAGATGTTAATAAAACACAATATGCTGAACAAACATGAAATCTCATAATCTACAGTCAAAATGTTATGGTTCATTATATTGATCAAAATGAATATCAATTAGAAAAATCTAATTATGTAGGTGTAGTACTTTGTGTTTTGTTAGTAAATACTGTACATATACTGTAATTAATGTAGACATACACTGTAAAAAAAATCTAACTGCCTTAAATTTTGTAAATTCAAATGAAAATTTCTAGTCATCTCAACGTACATTAGTCAAAACTTACTAAAAAATATTTAGCTAAACCTTATATAACTAAAACTATTTTGTTGAAACCTGATTAACTTATTAAAATGAGTTCAAATTACAAACAAACTTTTATTTTCATAATTTTTTGTCCTCCGCAAATGATACATCATTATCCATATAGGGTTCATCTCGGAAAAATAAAATAAAATAAAATTTCCACTAAAATCACACAGATTTTTTTTAATAGAATATTTTTTATTTGATATATTATAATCTGCTAGCACAAGTATGCAAGGATATCTCTGCGCTGAGTAGGAGGAGTGTTGCTTTCATCCTCCAGGGTTAGAGGGAAACATAGGAGGGTAATCTGGCTGTTGAGCATGGTAGATAATTTGCACTTGATCCCCTTGTAATTATATAGTTTAAATCTTTTTACCCTTGCTAATCCAGCGCCGCATGGAGACGTTTTCCAGGCGGCATTGACGGGGCTGTTGGACAACCCTCGTCAACTTATGTCAAACGCTTCCTAGAGGATTTTGGGAGTGGGAGGAGAAGGCTGCTGTTGATATAATTATTTTGACTATGTTTATTTCATGGGCTCATGTACTTTGCATATCACTCCTCGCCATGAGGAAAAGATGGAGGTGGAGGAAGTCTTGAAAAGAACAGGATGGAAGGGGAACTAAATGAAGTTGATGGTAAACCCAAGTTTTGCAGTTAATTCTTACAATTACTTGCATCTTTGTATTGCAATAAATTAAACAGTATCTTTTCGGGATGATCAGTAATTGATTGCTAAATTAATACCGAACTATTGTTTAAAGTGTTCAATAAAAGAAAATGTTTCTTTCTTAGCATTTAATACCAAATCTAGTACCAACGATAATATATAAATAAAATCAAATAAAAAAATTTATATAAAATGATGAACTGTGCATCCTGGTCACCAGCGATTGAGACTTTGCAGATTGCTGGAAAACATGCATTATCACCCGTACTACAATTCTGCCACTATATAAACAACTCTTATCAGGCACTGCACACACACACACCAGTTCTGGATCACCCCTGATTACATACACACAGCTGCTAAATCATCATGGACTGATCATCTGGACTATATGTTCACCTCTCAAACACACACACACACGGCTGAGTCTTGTTTCCTGTAACACGTCTATGCGTTTTCCTTGCCTTGTTATTCCATGGTTTTTGTTCCATGTTTTGGTTTTTGTTTACGCTGTTTGTCTCTTGCACCACCCTTTCGCCTGTGACCATGACTACGATTCTGAATTACCCTCATGCATCTGTTTGTTCCTGTTTGACCATTGCTTGCCTGACTTACAGTTAATAAACTGCGTTTGGACCCTCACCTCCATTGTGCCCTGACTAACATGTTACATTGTGGTTGACTACTGGGCTAATGGTAAAAACTGTATTTTGTGATTAATGCCCCCTTTTAAATTAAATTATGGGACTTTGATATTTATTCCAATTACTTTTAATGTTATAAAGCTTGACAAAAAGACATTTTTAAAAGTTGTAAGTAATACATTGTTTGCATGGGTGTTCTAAATTACATTAATAATAATCATATTTTATAGATTTAATTATATACATATAATATTTCTTATGCAATATCAGGCCATCTACCTCATGAACAGGTAAATATCCCCCTACTGTGCAATAAACATGTGCAATACTTTCTCATACGCACTTGTACACAGCACCTTATAACAATATACAATGCAATACTTCCTCCATACGCATTTGTACACAGCACCTTATAACCTGTATAACAAATCTGTACATACAATTCAACATCCAGATCTTTCTGACTAACTGCTTCTCTGTTTAATGTTTATCGTCTACTTTTAATTTTTATTTGTCGTGTTGTCACTTTATGTACACTGGAAGCTTCTGTAGCAAAAACAAATTCCTTGCGTTTGTAAGCACACTTGGCAATAAAACTGATTCTGATTCTGATTCTGATATATTGTTTCACACTACAAAAATGTCAATAAAAATTTAATTTTTTGAAGAGATTTTCAACATCAAATGTCAACATAACTGTAATCAAATGCAACATACCTGTGAAACACTAAATATAGAAAATGGCAAAATTATATATTGTTTTTATTTTGACAGTGATTTATTGTACATTAGCTAGGCTACTTAGTCAACCACATGCCATCAAGGGTCATTATGATCTGTGATTTTGCAGATTTCATATTATATTTTATTATTATTATTATTATTATATATTTTTTAGAAATTGTCAAAAAAGTTGGATTTGGCACTAAAAATTATAATGGTGCAGAAAAAAAAACACTTTGAGAAGTTTGAGCAGGCATTTATTATAAATTGAACACTATTTTTGCCATTATTTCATTCGATTTTCAAGCTTGCGTTGTTATAAACCCGTTTCGCATGTTGTTTCAGTCTTAATTACACAGTAAAATGATTAGATCATAAAGTTGCAAGCAGACAAAACTGACAAAATCTCCCCTGATGACCCGTGGTTGACTATTAAGCTGAAGCATGTGGGTGCTTTACGTGTGTGTATGTGCTCTCGGTGGTATCCCTGCTGGCCAGCGGGACAACGGACCATCTTGCAAGCCTGCCAAAGCTGACAGCATGTGACAATCTGCTTGGCATGCGGCTATTTGACTAATTACACTGGATTACAGCATATTAATGCAAGCTGTTTTCTCCAGGGTTACTGACCTAGACATGCTAGATCCAACACACGCTAAGCACATGGGAAGAGCATTTTTTCTTTTTCAGAAAATATTTTTTTCAAAATTCACCAATGAATCTCAACTTGAGGTCTAAAGTCATGCTGTCTCTCCTGAACCCCCATAAGGCCACAAAAGGAAGGAAATACAGAGGCGAACATTTCTATCCCTGATTTAAAAAGGGAAATGCTTGTAATTTGAGTACACAAGAGACAGCAAGTTCATAAAGTGATTTATTACTCATATGAGTAAACGTTCCCCAAAGCTGGATCATAGGCATTTTCTCATTGATTGAGCTTTTGTGCTGAAACGAGAGCTTGATTAATGGTGGAATGTCACATGGGAGAGGTTTAGACTGTAGGATAAAAATCTTTATATTCTGGTCATTTCCGCTTGAGAACTCTAGTATTGCTCCAACACTAATCACTTGTGTGTAAAACATATCTTAAAATCAATACTATATGAAAATGGAGTGTGTAGTGTATAAAAATTTGCTAATGAAATGTGGTAAAGATTTTTATGATAATCTTTTTACAGGTTACAGTATTTCACCTGTAGATGGCGACAAAAAAACTAAATAATAACAAAACGTTGACAAAAATATGATTTTTTAGAATCATAGGAACAGGCTCAATATTTGGACTAAAGCCGCATTCACACTGCACTTTTCGCCTAATAGACTTCCATTCATACACATACGAATGCCAGAGACCTTTTCACAGAATTTCGCATGCTCAAACTCTAGTTTGACCGCAGCTTAAGTGTGGAAGTGAGATTATCCATTTTCCTGACCAAAAGCTGAAATAGAAGTACTAAAGCCCAAGACATACCAAGCAGATGTCAAATAACTAGAGGCGACTATAACCAAAATCCAAAACCTGCGCGTGAACACAGCAAACAAATGACAGTCAACTGGACAAGAATGTACATTCTGCATCTGCATCTGAGAAGATGTCTCTTTCCATACACAATAAGTGACAGTAGTTTGTATTGTCATTCTACAAAATAAACAGAACTTTTGCAGCACACACACAAATCGAAGCCAAAGCATTGTTTACGTATCATTTTCACAATACAACTCCCTCATCGCAGAGGGACTCACTCACGTTAATATGTATGACAATCCCTCCTGATCTCACGAAGAAACATTACTTTTTTACGTATTGTCAGTTTAGTGGCTAATTCGTATGAATTTGTACGATTTTAAAATAGAGGCATGGCACCAAACCCCACCCCTAAACCCAACCCTAATTGGGGGATAAGCAAATCGTACTAAATTGTACAAATGAGATCATACAAATTTATACAAATTAGCCACTAAATCAAAAAGTTACGAATTGCCATGAGATAATGTTGGATAAAAATAAAAATATTTAAGAAATGGGACAAAATGACAGCTGGCTTCTGTGTGTTCCCTCTTGACTTGTGTCGTTTGCATAGTTGTGTTTTTGTTCTCGCACTCGACTTGTAGCTGAACAACCAATTAGAGTGCTCCCATTCACCAACGGCCAACACCGATTCTAAATGCTGAATCGAACAAACTTAGTGACAGGAGATGTGTTAAACAAACCAAACAAACAAGCCTGACAGATGCTTACGGATGACACTGTGCTGCCCAATGACCGACCACTGACTTGGTGTGTCTCAGGCTTTAGAGAAATCAAATTCTTCTTCACTGTTAAGTGATCAAATATTTAATTCTAACAATTAAAGTCTCAATATAACATGTTCTCATAGCGTCCATTGGACCTGCTATCTATTCATATAAAATCGCCAAAGAAAGCACTGTGTCCGGGTCTCTGCTATCAATAAAAATGGAAGCCCAGACTTTAACAAAGGCAAAAGAGGAGAAATGAGGCGTACAATGAGTGTGTTTAGAACACAACGACTCTCCCACTTGCTAAATCTATCCCAGACTTGCAACAAAGAGAGTCCGAAGCTTTACTATTTGTATCCTCTCCTCTGGCTCAAGCGCAGTGTAATAATAGTCTTAAAGTAGGTATTGTAGGAAGAGAATACTTGAGTGGCTTACACAGGCCGCCTTATGAAACATTTAGGCAGCGGTTTCCAAGGGTCCAAGGAGGATGGAAGAAAAGGTAACGCGGCAGAATGGGCTTCGAGCGTTCCGCCCGTCCTTATTGTAGAGAAGTCACATCAAATTAACTCTGAGGGCCATTTGCAGGGCCCTTTTCTCTCTGCCGAGCTTTTCAGAACAGATTAAGCTATGAAAACTTCAGAATTACTAAAGCACCTATTAAGCATTATGCTCCGTCCTTTCTTCAGCTTTCCCTTTGAACGCAATTGAATGCACTGGGGCGTTCAATAGACTCTGAGAGGAGAAAGACTGGAGTTATTGGGGAGGAAACACGATGACAGAAACATTTTAAGAGACTGCCACAGAACTCACGATGGCAAGATTTATGAAATGAAAAAATGCGTTTATGAGAAGCCTTAGAATTCTGGCTTGTGTGTTTATATGTCGGGTTCGTTATGTCCATGATCACTGGAGCTCGAACTTCGAGCCGTCATCAACCTCTTGATGGGCTTCAGGATAACACACCTCTTGAATTCATGGTAAAATGTGTGTTTTTTTGTCCCTAACCAAGCTCTGCAGGGGACATGGGTCTAAAGCAGTTCAAAGCAGCATGGAAAGAGCATGAATGGTAATTGTACTTAACAGGATTGTAGAGGGCCCTGACGGTGGCTCTTGAGACGCAGGTCGTGTGGCGTTAAATGGCTGTCACCCACTCAAAGATCCTGGGCTTGAGAAGAGGACGAACAAAAGCCCCTGCTATTTGCAAGCCCTGGAGCTCACATGCAATGTCAAGAACAGGGTCCCTTGCTGCTCCAGGCAACCTGGAATATGTTGTTCATTAAGTCCTAAGGTCTTGGGTATCTAAACTTCCAGACTTATGGAATGCAGACTTGAGTTTCGACTAAATGTTGTATAAATAAGAAGCAAGCACATGTACTTTAAGACACATATAAGATGGGGCTGTTCTTTTGCCCCAGAATATATGAAATAATGAGACCTCAAGGGGAATCTGCCTCATAAAACAGCACGTATCCAACACCTATCCAGAAAAATTGTATTAACCATAGCCCTTTATAAACATCCAATCAAATACACACATAATAACAACAGCTATAGTGCTGTCTTGCTTTTGAACTTAAAGTTCTAGCTAACCAACCACATTTCAATTATCTACATGTATTGATTAGCGAATAGATAATTAGCCCACCTTCCATTGATTGGATGTTTACAAAGGGCTATGGTTAATGCCATTTTTCAGTGTGCAAGAAATCTTGCCGTTATGTTTGACGAACAGATTAGTACTGTTGTAAAAACCTGCTTTTACCATCTCAACACTGTCTAAAGCAAAGCCTTTTTTATTCCAGAGTAATTTCTAAACAGTGATTAATGTCTTTATAACAACTCGTCTGGATTACCTCTCTATTATGGCGTTTCTCCATAATATCTCTCTCGTCTGCAGCTAGTACAAAATGCTGCTGCTAAACTACTCTCTAGCACCCGGAAGCAAGTGACTCCTATTTTATCTGCACTTCACTGGTTACCCATTAAATATAGAGTTGATTTTTAAATCTTATTATTTGTTTACAAAGCCATCAATAATTTAGCTTCTTGGTACCTTACAGATTTGTTCTGTCCGTATACCCTATATCTTGTGCTCTCAATTTACTCACAGTGCCTCGAACACACCTTAAAAAACAAGGAGATCGAGCGTTTGCAGTTGCTGGTCCTAAACTCTGGCACGCTCCACCATTTCACATTAGACTTTCCCCCTCTATTTCAGTGTTTAGGTCCGTTTTAAAGACCTATCTGTTTTCTCTCACTTTTAATACTCTTTGATTACACATATTAATGGTGAAACACATTTTTTAGTTGCTACAGCAGTGTTAGTGCATTAACCCAATAAACAATCATTAACCCAATAAACAATCACTTAAACTACAATTTAAAGTTGCTCATATTGATGCAAAAAATTTTAAAAAGTCATTCAAATTTGAAAAATAGTGTTCATAAACTCACAGACTATAAAAACGTCTAGCATGAAGCCCCGGTAACATGACCCTTATCAAACCTCTAATTGGATTGCCAGTGCTTGGAAGGAAAGATTCTGGGCCTTTTGCCTTCTCTCTTTTTGTACTCCTACCAAGAACAATATACCAAAACAATTGGATTGGGATCAAATGGAAAGGGAATTTTTTGTTCGTCCAACACAACAGGTTAACTAAAATTGGACCGGGCAAAAGCCTCAGCCCTCCATTTCGAAAGACGGATCATTTGAATTTCACAAGGTCCAAGTGACGTTTCGAAACAAAGCTCCACATTGACCATTGTTTGGCCTTTAACCAGTCTAAGTCTTAAAACGGCAACATGTGGTGCGCCATTCAAACCAGAGCTTCAGTTCTATGAGTGGATATGACATTTAAGAAACAACTGTCCCTAAAATAACCCTTCAACTTGATCCACAATGCACAAGAGGAACGAACCAGTGCACCTTGGCTGCATCCTATACGATCAAGGAGTATCCCCTCATCCATTCAAATGCCAAAATAAACCCTCCCCTAGCACCAACATCAATCATGTTAATTACGCCAAACACCATAATAACAATAATTACAATAATATCTCATTAAGAAGGAGAGAGTGAATGACGGGGGAGAATTAATAGCAGGCAGGTGTATAACACGCTGCAATTACGGAGCCTGAAATTAGTTCATCGCCCAAAGGCAAACCGAGAAAAAAGACTCACAGTCTCAGAGAGAGGGAGGGAGGGAGAGAAGAGAGGCGGAGAGAAAGTGGGAGTGAAGTTTCTCTAGCCAAAAAAAAAATTAAAAAGAGAATTGCAAATAAGCAAATAAAAATGTCTTAAATGTGTAAATTAGGAGGGGGATAAAAAAGAGGAGGGGAGGAAAAGCAGCTTTTCCTGGCAGGGTTGTGGGTGCGGATGAAAGCGGAGCGGCCCACCGTGATCAAGGGATCCACGGAGCTCTGCGGCAGCCATCAAACCTGCACCTCTGCCGTCGACTGGCAGCTTCTCCTTCTCCTGTCAATCATTCATTATGCCAAGCCCGAGTCGTAGAGGAAGAGCCTCCTTGCCTTGACCTATCATATTACAGCTTCTGTAAACGGCTAATCCTCGTTCGTCAGATGGTGTCAACACCTCCACCTGTTTTTGTAGGCGCTCAGCCCCGCCAAACTGACACAATAATAACATCACTTGAATTTCAGCACAGTGTAGTGCACAAGTCGGCAAATATACTGTATACTGCCCATGTATATGCAGTGATAGTCTCCAAAAGTGATGTTCAGAGGAGACATTTGCAAAGTATGTGTTTTTAAGACCCCTGCAATTTTAATTACATATAAGTGTGTCCTATGCATGGAATGAGTCAAACTTATTGATTTTTATTTTATGCCAACAATAATGTTAATATTAAGAATTATAAAGATATTTATTTACATTTTGTTCCATAAATTTATTAAAACTTAATTTTTGATTAGTAATTTGATAGCAAAACTTAAATTTGGAGAACTTTAAATATGATTTTCCTCAATATTTAGATTTTTTTAACCCTCGGATTCAAGATAATTGTATATCAGTCAAATATTGTGCTTAACAATATCTTAACAAATTATCTTCACAATTATCTAATCTTGATAATTTATAAAAATGGATACCTATGACTTAAGAGTTTTAGTAAATCGCATCAAAAGTCAACATGGGAGACACATTTCTGTTGACACCTTCGGTTTAAATCTCTCTCTGATTTCTGAAGGGTCTACTGGTGGGTGCATGTATGAAATCTCTCCACATGAGATCTATATACTATCAGAAATAAAGGTATGCGAGTTGTAACTGGAGTGGTATCTTTTGAAACAGTAAACATTTGTACCCAAAAAGTCCATATCAATACCTCACGGGTACATATTAGTACCTAAAAAATACAAAAGTGTTTCACTTCAAATGTTTAGGTACTAATATATACTTTTGAGGTACCAATATGGACCCTTTAAGTACAAATGTGTACTTTTTGAAAAGGTACCACCCCAGTGACAGCTTGCATACCTTTATTTCTGAGATTGTGGGGCATTCGTAGCATAGGGCATTCTACCGTGGACCCAAATTATGGAATGCTCTACCTATAAACAACAGGGATGCCAGTTCCCTGGACTGTTTTAAGAAATTACCTAAAACTCAGCTTTTTAGAATTGCTCTAAATCTATGAGGTTTTTCATTTTTAATGATCTGTGTTTTGGTATTTTATGTTTCTCTATTGTGGTTTTATTCATTCTGTAGGCGATTTGAGTCTGAGAAAAGCGCATTATAAATAAAATGTATTTTTATTATTATTATTATTATTATTATTATTATGATCATCTACACTACAAATGCAATCTGGTTGAATCTGCTTTTCACCACTTCTGGAAACAGATAAAAATGGACAAGGTCAACAAGTTGACTTTACTTAAAAAAAAAAAAAAAAAAAAAAAAAAACATTGTATGTCCAATGCAATTTGGAACTGTTAAGTTAAAGTAACCTCATTGTTATAATTATGCACTAAGTTCATTTACTTAATCATTTTAAGTCAATGGGTTTTCTTTTTTAAAGTAAAGTCAACTAATTGCTTAAAAAACCAATTAACTTTTTTGTCAACTAATCGCTTTTTAAATTGTATTACTTTCTTAAAAATAAAGGTTCTTTATGGCATCAAAGGATCCATGTAGAATTTTTAGCACCAATAGAACCTTTCTATTCCACAAAATATTTGTTAATGTGTGCTCAAAATTTTGGGGAGTTTCCCTGCAAAGTAGTGCATCCTATTAAGAACAGCAGGTGTTGAGGATAACACACAAAATAATAGGAGATAGCACACACAAATATTTTGAGTGGATTGTAAACAAATATTTTGAGTGGATGGCCCTTGGGTGACATGTGAGGACAATAAGATGTTCCACAAATCGTTTTAAGTTTACTTTTGTGCCTGAAGCAATTCTGTTATGTAATAAATGTAGTTAATCAATGGATTATTATTATTCATTCATTTATTTTATTTTCGACTTAGTCCCTTTATTAATCAGGGGTCGCCACAGTGGAATGAACCGCCATTATTATTGTTTATTATTATCATTTTTTATACATTATTATTATTATTTAATTTGTAATATTTCTTTTTCTTTTCTCTTCAGCATTTCTTTGTGTTCTTAATGTTAAGTGTTGATGTTTATTGTCTAAAGTGTGTCATTCTTATTGTATGTGAAGCACCACCATGTCAGAATGAATTGCCCAAAGGGGATTAATAAAGCTTTAAATTTAAAGTTTATTTAGAGTAGATAAAAAAGATTCTTTAGATCATTAATGTTTTCTTCAGTCTCAAGAAATAAATGCTTCTTTTACAAGGGTACAATTTTTTCTTCTTCTATGGTATTGCTACAAAAAAAACTCTTTTGGAAGCTTTATTTTAAAGGATCCAACACTAAACCTCAAATGTATTAGCAGAAATTTTAGCTTGATTTCACCAATCAAAAAAGCTGCATACTCAAAGTGCAGTCTGCTGAATGTTTTATCGTAGGAGAGCACATGGTCATCAGGATGGCTCTTTTAGCCTCAGGGCTGCTCCGGCGTGCAGAAAGAGCCCTGAAGGCAGGAAGAGGCATGTCAGCTCTTCCCTCTGCCCTCTCCAGGAGCTTCGGCAGGAGCTGCACACCTACTGAATTTTGATTATGGATTCCAGCTCGCTCAACCACTACATTAATGAGGCCGGTCGAGAGACGCCACAAGCTGGAACCCTAAAAAACAAACACAAAACGCAGGAGGCCACTGCTCGTGTTCAGCCTTTGGGTCTATGATCTTTATGTGACAGTAATCTAGATGAAAAAAGGTCAATAGCAATAATTGCATATTTAGAAAAGAGAAGTGACCAATTCATACGGAAACACATTCCTGCCTCTGAATAAAAAATTTTAAAAGGTTACTGCGACCTTTTTTTTCACAATTGTGAGATGTAAGCTCAAAATTGCAAGTTATTAAGTCAGAATTTGATAATAAAAAGTCACAAGTTTTGAGGTATAAAGTCAGAATATATAAGCTTCCACAGTAAAAATCAAATCTGCTTCATTTATGTAACATTGTTACATACATTCACAAGGGACATTCAGCTAAAAAATTAAAATTTGCTCCCCGTTTTGTAACCCTCAAGTGGTTGCAAACTTTTATGAGTTTCTTTTTTTTTCTATTAAACACAAAATAGGATGTTTTGAAGAATTTTGGAAACTAGTCACCACACTGTAAAAAATTAAGTTTATTACAGGTAATTGTCTGTATTTTTTTCATTATGCAGTGAAATACCTGTTGCTTTACAGATATGCTCTGCAATAAAAATTCTAACATTAAATTTACAGTTATTGCTTGTATTTTGGTTTATTCCTGTAAAAATAGGGCAACAAAAATTCAGTCAAATTGTTTTTATTGAAGATAGTAATCATGAAAATTATTGTGAGGTTAATAATGCCAAATAATAGCCTTTTGTTTGTAGGCTGCAGATAACGCATGCACTGTAAACTATAAAATGTTGATTTTACTATTCTAACAATGTTGCTATGTTAATTGTTATGATCGCTAGTGATCTATCAGCTGCGGATCGCTGGAAAACTACACACACGCTACTTTAACGAACTGCAACTCCCAGCATGCACCTCGCACACACAGATTCCTAATTCTGACTGATTACACACCCAGTCAGAAGATCGTTATGGACAGATTTCAAAGACTATAAACTCAGCACACACAAACACATCGTTGCTGAGTCTTAAACTGTTTACTGAGCATTACGACGCATTTCTCATTGCATTGCCGCGTTTGACCACTTTGTTATTTTGTTTGCCGCCTTTACGCTTGGGATTATTTGTATGCACCTGTTTGCTCCCGTTTCAACCTTTAATTGCAAGACTATTCTCTTAATAAACTGCTATTTGATCCTCACATGACACCAACCATGATTTTGTTGTTAAACG
Organism: Danio aesculapii; assembly: GCF_903798145.1. Taxonomy (NCBI): domain Eukaryota; kingdom Metazoa; phylum Chordata; class Actinopteri; order Cypriniformes; family Danionidae; genus Danio; species Danio aesculapii. The sequence goes on along the minus strand of NC_079449.1, from coordinate 15,835,546 downwards.
ATGACCAAATGTGTTATTTAAAAAAAATAAAAAGAATTAGATATAAAACGTTTTTGTATTTTTTCAAGCAAATTGTTTTGGAGTTTAACCTACATGTCCTAAAAATCTTTGTTAAACTATATTATAGTTTATAGTTTGATTTACAGTGTTTATGACAACAGCGCTTATTTTGTACCTCAGCTTTTTTAATCATTCTTTAAAATATTTTTTTTCTGATTTAAATGTATGTTAAAAGTGGAAAGATTTATGGAATATTTTGAGATTTCATGCATAATTACATTAATTTATCTGTATAAACACATTAATTAATGTGTATAGTTACAGTAATAGTCATTATAATCACATTAATTAATCTGTATAATTGCATTAATAAGCTGTATAATTACAGTAATACTTTAAAATCACATTAATTAACCTGTATAATTACAATAGAAATATCTATATTTACAGTAATAATTTGTAAAATGACAGCAATAATCTGTATAATTGCAGTAATAATTAGTAAAATGGCAGTAATTACCTTTTTTCCCATTTTTTCAAAGTTTAAATGCAAATTATCAGCAGTAATAAACTGTAATTTATTGAGTTTTGACCGTAAAGTATGTTCTGTATGTTTACAGTTTTTGCTTGTAATTTTGTGAAATGGTTATTTACTGCAATTGAACAGAATATCTCTGGAAGCCCTGCTGTCAGTCTTTTGACCGTTTTTTTACAGTGCACTCACATACATAGTAGGAAAACCCAATACAGCAGTCAATTGCTACCAGTTTCCAACAGCTATCAAAACTACTTATTTTATGTCAATCAGAAAAAAGAAACTCACGAAATATTGGATCATATGCATAGAGGGTGAGTAAATAATGACAATATCTTCCTTTTTGGGTGAACTATCCCTTTAATATCAGACGTTAGCATTGTTTAAAAGAGGCTAGCCGATTAATGGGTTAGTCGTTTTGTCATTGCCTGCTTTTAAAGCACCACTGACCATAAAATGAGCTGCCTAATTCTTTTGGCCCTAAAAATCAAGATTTTCACATAAAGCAGAGGTAAGGATATCAATCATTTTAACCTTCGGTGAGGCTGTGTGTCAGCGTCACAAAACAGCTCATGTGGTGTTAATGAGCGTGTAATATAAAACACCAGCCACTAGCTCCATATGTCCAAGCATTATGGAAAACAGAGTCTTGCTTCTGCTGGCAGACTGATTTGTTGAGCTATTGTGTGATACAGAATTAGCCCCGCAGATTCTGCATTTATTTATTAAAACAATACTTTATTTTTAGTATTTTTAAATACACTGTAAAAAATGCTGGGTTCCACACATCGATTTGTGTTGCGACAAGATGAAGGAATTAAATTAACTTATTAGTACATAAAACACTTAAATTTTCCTAAAAAACAACTAAAGAATTGTGTTGTTTCATCTTGTTTTATAGACCATTTGAGGGATGTAAACAAAAACAATGGCCCCAACATATTTCCTGTTTTACATATTTAATTTCTCTAGCTTCCGAGAATCTAAAACAAGCCACATATTGATAAATAATGTTATGATAGCTGTTTTAATATTAACTTATGATTGAATTGCCTCGTTACAGTTATGAAATAGTTTGATAACAAGCAGGAAATGTTCATGGACCAGTGACATGACCACATTGAAATGGTCTATATACAAGTAGCTTGAACAAACAGCAATGTCCTTTTTTTGAGTGTTTTTTTTTTTGATAATAAAACTTGTACTTGTCTGAGTTGTCAGCTAAGTCTTTATCCATTCACAAGAACCAATCAAAAAGATTATCTTTATTTGCAAACACTTGACCTTATTTTACACACACTCTCTATCTATAATCTTAAAGGGATAGTTTACCCAAAATGTTTCATTTCCTCATCTTTTATTCACACTCAAGTGGTTCTAAACTTTTCTGAATTTCTTTCTTCTGCAAGTGTACACAAACAAAGACATACTGAAGAATGTTGAGGTGGTGGTGGGGGGGGAATACAGCCATTGATTTCCATAGTATGTTTACTTCCTACTATGAATGTCAATGGCTGTTTTGTTGTTGTTGTTGCTGATTGTTTTAAGGTAATAATAATTTTGGGGTGAACTTTTCCTTTAAAATGTTTTCATGTTAGAAACAATTCTATCTCTAAATATTTTTAAATTGTTTGAAGTCTTACCTGGAAGAATGATGTGAATGTTTTGTGTAAATTTTAATCTGTGATATTTTATGTATGTGAATTTTTGTATCTGAAACTTTTTGTGCTGCCATTTTGGCGAGGACCCCTTGGTAGAAGAGATGCATATCTCATTGGGAAATTCCTGGTAAAGTAAAATAAAATAAAATAAAATTCATCTGATTCTCTAACACTAACATCTATTCTAATCTTTATATTTTGTTCTACTCTATTCTCTTGTTTTATATATATATATATATATATATATATATATATATATATATATATATATATATATATATATATACATACACACACACACATATATACATATGTGTCATATCTCTACATACACATCTCTACATATACACACACACACAAATCCTTTCTCTATTTTATTAAAGAAAAAACAAAGCCTAATCTGACCTTCTAACAATACGTGAACTCATGAAATAGCTTTACTTATTTTTTTACATTTAATATATTTCAAAACCTCATTTATTCACGTGAAGCCCAAGCCATACATAAAGAAAAGAAATCAAATTGTGCAAAACAGACATACGGTATTATCAGTTTCACACAAATTGCAGAACACTATTCGATTACTTAGCCAATCTTGCAACGTACGAAACCATGTTTATGTAAAAAAAGAACATCCAAATGAGTCCGGGCCTGTCCTCTCACCATTTCACATCGTCAATTAAGTGTCATTGTGGAGGGATTCTCTGTATAAGTCAGCAGGAGGAAACAAAGTGGGGGCTCGTCCGGGTTATTAATGGAAATGATATACGTCAATATGGCCGTGTCGCCTCCCACGTGTCAGCCTGTCGTCTTACACAAAGGAACTGGCAACTTATGAACTGCCTGCGCCACTACGTCGAGTCCATAAAACAACTGGCCTGGGTCACCAGGGAGCCCCCCTCTCATCCCGCCCCCTTCTCTCGCCCCAGCAGAAACCGCCCCGCTCACAACAGATGACACAGATGGGGAGAGGGCAAACAAAAAAGGGGGCTTCCTTTGTAGCAAGTGGGAACCTTTTCAAAAAGCCATTCATGCAACAAATTGGGCAAAGCTGGACCTCACCGCATCACTATAGCTTCTCGCTTTTTCAATGGCCGACGTAATACTGCGGACAAATTTATGACTTTCTTTGTGATAGCGCTTTAGGAGTGATAAAACGTTGCACGATTCTTAACGACTGAGGTATTTTTAGCATGTTGTTTTGGCAGGAGGTTTGGGTCACTGAGACGCTACTGTTGAAAGATTAAAAATGTAATTTAAATGTCTGTCTCGCTAAGTTCCGCACTGATTTATCTAATGGATTCCACTGTTCTTATACTTTAAAGCATTTAAAGAAACCCAAGCTCCCCCTCCCGAAGGCTCTATCTAGTCTGTACCACTTCACGAGACGTTTCGCTAGAAAGCACCTGTCTTACTTTGCAGTTTGCTCACTTTCTTTGGGCTTATTCTCGCTCTCCTGCGGCGGCTGCTGCTTCTCCCCCTTCTACCTTTTCTCCTCCCTTTTGCAATCTGCATAGAGAGACATTTGTCATCATTAGCCCAGCTCTGACAGTTGGCACCCAGCACCTCAGATCTCAAGGACTGGCAATTATGAAGCCTTCATCCCTTATTTGGGTTACATGGCCTAATTTCATCATGGGCTTCAACCACCAGCATTTCATTACCCGAGCCCCCCAAACCTGGGGAGGAAGAAAAAAGAAAAAATCTGAGTTGCTTTCTCTCTTTTTTCTTTCCCTTTGTTTTCGCCCTCCAGAACCGGCTGTTGAGCACACGTGTTTGTCAGAATAGGGCGGTATAATTAATTTGAAATGCATCAAGGCATTGTCCTCACCGGGGCTGTTGAGAGAGGATGTTCTGGTTGAGTATCATCGGGTCAGTGAGCGAATGATTACGGACTCAACCTCTAAACATGGGATGTCTCCAAGACATTAAGATTAATCACAGGGAGCTGAAGAGGTTGGTGTCTGGTGACGGCCGCTTGTTAAAGGTGTTTTACTGAGCTTGGGGTTTGTGTACGCCACTTGAAAACAAACAGATGAAAATAAATGGATTTGTTCGCTGAATGTGAAATGAAAATGAGGCTTCGGGGGAAACTTTCAAAAGTTTGAAGAATCAATTGAATTTTAAAGGGACCGTTTAAGTAATAAAAATTTCAGTGGTTCAAAACCCACCCCTCCCTGACATAGGTCCAGAATTTGTCCCATACATGAGCTCATTCAACACAATCTCACGGCAATTCGTAACTTTTTGATTTAGTGGCTAATTCGTATGAATTCGTACGATCTAACGGTTGGGTTTAGGGGTGGGGTTAGGTGCCACGCCTCCTTTTTAAAATCGTACAATTTCGTACGACTGAACTCGTAAAAATTCATACGAATTAGCCACTAAACTGACAAAACGTAAAATACTTACATTTTCTCGTGAGATCAGGCTGGCTCATTTGTCCTATTTTGACTGCTATGCCATCATAAAAAGTGAAAATAACCCATCTTTAAGATCAAGTGGAATCCTCTGTTGGCTGTCGTGACTTCAGCTTATCAATTCTTTTTCATGAGTCCAACAATCAGATGTGCAAGAAAACATACAATCTTACGTGAGTGACGTCATCTTTCACTACTGACTGACTATATTGCTGTTAAACAGAGAAAATATTATAGAAGTAACTTTTATTCTAAATCATGGACCTTATTCTTGAAACATAAAATGATCAATAAAAAGTTGTAAAGCACCAAAACCGGCCCATATTAATTTGAATGCTAATTTGACTATTGTTATGCATGAATTTCCAAACTTACTTTCTTACAAGAATCACGAAGCTCTACATTATTATTATTATTATGCAATCAAATGGCCGAATTCTCACAGAGAAAAGTTAAATGTGCTGGCCAGGTTGTTATTTGTCTAATAAATGACAATAGGCAACAGTTTTTAATTTAACAGATTTCTGTTTTTTTTTTCTAATGATATTGGATGTAATAAGTTAGCATTTTAAAATTAAGTGTTTATTCATATTTATTTATTATAAAGCTTTAGGAAATGTTTACATTTACATTTAATGATATACATCAAAAGGTGTGGTTATGATGACCATCTGACAAGCTAATTCATCTAAACATATCTATATAAAATATCAGTAAAATACAGAGTTTAGATTTAAAACATTAATAGAAAATGAGGCAAATAACTGCAGGTCCACTTTTTTAAAGAGAAAAAAGAACCACCCCTTTCACCAGGCTGGCTACAGGCCTAGTGACTCACTGTGTACAGAATTAAACATCTTTCTTTCATGTTCCATTTAACAAATTCAATCATTTTATAATAAGAATATAAGCAATATAAGAATGTTCATTCTGCAGTAACTATTGCTTTAATCTGAGTTATATCAAGTGAGAAATGGTGGATTTCATGAATGCACGTTTCTCAGTGAATACGTCTAAAAATATCTTCAAATGCATTGAGCAATGAACATTCCGGATTAAAGGACATTTAAATCAAAAGGTCCTTTTCTGAATAAACTAATGAAATCAGTGCTAAATCTATGCAAATAAATGCACGTCATTAATCAGAGAAGCTGACAAGCAAGGCATATTGCTGTTGGGTTGGGGGTAGTAAGGGTGATGGCAAAGCTCAAAAAAGTGATTAATTTTCAATGTTCCTCTCTCTCTTGCACTTGAGGGTTACTATTTTAGTTTAGCGTATTTTTATTTAAAAAAAAAATAATAATAAAAATATCTACATTTTCTAGAGTGGGTTTGTCCACTTCTCTCCAGCTCCCTTCAGGAAGGGGCTTCTAATACAGCATGGAAAGTAAAACAAATGGAGGGAGGGAATTCAAAGCAAGAGAGGTAGGGGGCTGACAGCCGATAGGCAAGAGAAAATTAACTGGGAGCCCTGTGGTGTGGCCATATTGCCTGGAATAACCGAATTCGCTTCGGAAGAAAACTCAATGACAATTTTGATATCCATTTGCGGGAAGCTGAAAGGGATATGTCATAATAAGTGTCCATCTCGTATAATGCAATCCCCACCAGCGCCAAGCTCCACGCTAATATTGCTTGTCTTAAATGGCAGGGCCTTTAATATGATTTATATTTGACTTCTCCACTCCATTAAGTGCACTCGATAATCTGTTCTTTGACCTAGCGGCGCCTTTTGGCTCAGATCCATTTTTGCTATTCTTTTTTTTTCTTCTTCTTTTCTGCGTCGCAAAATGATGATGGGATCAGTGTAAAGAACTGTCCGTGAATGATGATGAAATAAAGCTGAGCTGACCTCCTTTTGTCGCTGAATAATAGGATTATTAATATCAGTGCATGAGAAGTGACTATTAACTTCAATTAAGACTCTCTAAAGCTCTTGATATATTCAAATCTGCGAATAACTCGCCTGCTACTTTTAATATAAATGGCATACAATGTTCTAGCCACATAAGAGCACTATCTAATGTTGTCCCTTGTTGTTGTTTTTAAATTAGCATGCTGGGTTATTAACGAGAGATTCTAATTAAACACAATGCATGATGCAAAGACTGCAGCACTGACTGCAATATATTTCATTAGTAACCTACACTCTAAGAAAAGAAAATGTACAAATATAACACACTGTACTGTTTATACAAAAATACTGTTTAGATGAGTTATTGAATTTTTTAAATATGTTTCACCAATATTTTGAATTATGCATTGCACTGTATTGCTTTAAAGCTAAATGTAACAGTATGTGTGTATGCGTGTGCTGTTGCTGTAGTGTATCCTCAAGATTTCATTAAATTACACACACAAATACACACAACAGAGTAATGCACACCTAAAAAAGAACACATTAAAACACTAAAAGCAAAAAAATAAAAATAATAGTACATTAAAAAATACTAACAATAAACTATATAAACACCAATAAACGATAAAATGATATTTTTACAAGTTTAAAAACTAAATAAATAATTTCAATGAACATCAATATCAATGATTAACTTACTTTAAATCATAATAGTTTTGCGTACTATTACAGTAATACAATATAATTTATCTATAATAAAAACAAAACTGAAATAACTGGTAAAAACTTAAAATCAAGAAATTATACTTTACTTGTAACTTGTAAAAGTTTAAATATTTAGAAACAATAAACAACAGAAAATTTATGCAATTTTTAAAACAAAAAATTTTTTTTATCAACGATTAGTTTACTTTAAATCATAACCATTTTGCGTACTAGTATAGTAATACAATATAATTTATCTTTAATAAAAACAAAACTGAAAAAAAAATTTTTAAAGAGAAATGATACTTTACTTACAACTTGTAAAAGTTTAAACATTTCATAGAAAATATATGCATTTTTTTAAATGAAACAAAACAGAACCAAACCGAAATGAAACAAATTGAACCGGAACTGAAAACAAAACAAAACAAAACAAAACAAAACAAAACACAAAATTAAAATAAAGTCAAACCAATCCAAACCAAACCAATTTTTTTTAAACAAAGATTAACTTACTTTAAATTATAACAGATTAGTTTACTTTAAATCATAACAGTTTTGCATACTAGTACAGTAATACAATATAATTTATCTTTAATAAAAACAAAACTGAAAAAAATTTAAAACAGAAATGATACTTTACTTGCAACTTGTAAAATTCTAAACATTTATTGGAAAATCTATGCAATTTTTAAAATGAAACGAAACAGAACCAAACCGAAACAAAACAAAAAATTTTTTTAGCAAAGTTTAACTTACTTTAAATGATAATTTTTAAAAAGAAATTAAACAGAACCAAAAGGAAACAGAACCGAACCGAAATAAATCAAAATGGAACGAAATGGAACGGAAGAGAATGGAAATGGAAACAGAAACAGAAACAGAAAAAAAAAAAAAGCCAAACCAAAACAAAACTTTTTTTTCAACGATTAACTTACTATCAATCAAGTTTAGCGTACAAGTGCAATAATACAATATAATTTATCTATAATAAACACAAAACTGAAATAACTGGTAAAAACTTAAACACAGAAAAGATACTTTAACTGTAACTTGTAAAAATTTTACTATTTAGAAACAATAAACAATAGAAAATCTATTTAATTTTTAAAACAACATAACCGAACCCAACCAAAACAAAATTAAATTAAATGAAACGGAACGGGAAACAAAACAAAAACAAATCTTTTTTTTTAATCAAAGATTAACTTCCTTTAAATCATAACAGTTCTGCGTACAGTAATCCAATATAATTTATTTTTAATAAAAACAAAACTGAAAAAAATTTAAAACAAAAATGATAATTAACTTGTAAAAGTTTAAACATTTCATAGAAAATCTATGCAATTTTTTAAAACAAACTGAACTGAAACAGAACCAAACCAAAATGAAATCAAATGAAACGTAAGGAATCGGAACGGAAACGAATCGAAACTAAATGAAAAGAAACAAAACAAAAACACAAAAAAAAACAAGCCAAAGCAAAACAAATCTTTGTTATCAAAGATGAACTTACTTTATAACAGATTTGCTTACCAGTACAGTAATACAATATAATTGATCCTTTATAAAAACATAAAATTGAAAATAAGTAAATACAAAAAAAATCTAACATTTATACAAATCTTTTATATTTCATTTTTCCAAAAAGACTACAGTTCTGAAATTTTTATTGAAAACCTGTGACTCAAAACCTGCAGAATCTATAAGACAGAATCGAAATCACTCATTTGTTTAAAGCAAACAAATAATAATAAATAAATAAATAGATCAAATAAACAATACCACTCAGAGTCAGTTAAACACATGTTTGACAAGGGCCTTTACCAGCATGCCTGACCATTCTGACAGGAGAATCGCTCTTCAGAACGAGACGGGAGGGAGAAAGAAAAATGAAGAGATCATTGGCGAGGAAACTCCAGAACAAAGAAGCCTTCAACGAGCTAAACGTTTCCTGGGTCATATGCTCTCACCAAAAAAAAAAAAAAATGGGGCGGAAGACGGAGTCATTGTATTGATTTACACAATCCGGCATCCTATTCGCTGGGTCAGGAATAGCAGCCATACTGTTGTCACATCCTCATATATCACAACCCAAGCCTGTGGACTGTGCGTTATGGTCACAAAGACACTGATCGCAATGTTGTGGAGACGCAAAGCAGTGCGTGACAGGAGAGGGGGTTTGAGGTCAAGGGGGATTTTGAGTGCCTCCAGGTCACACTTAATAGGCCACTTGAGTCACGTATACAGTATTGAATGGTTTGTATTCACAGCATAAAAGATGCAGAATTAAATAGGTAGCCTATCATTAAATTAAATACATTTATTACGCCCCAAATCTAGGGGAAAACAACATGGAAATAATAAATGAAAAAGGTTGTGGGTGGTGGATTTCCCAAACAAACAAACAAAAAAAACGTATACAAAAGATCCCCTTCGGTTGACGACCTACCTTTAGTCTTGTACAAATGTCCATGTATGCTTACAACATAAAACTAAACCTTCATGAGAAAATATATATATGATCAATAATCATAACAACATAAGCTTTTTGAGTTAATTTAACTTATTATAAACATAAAAATCCATTTCATGTCAAATTAAGTCAGTTTAATGTAAGTTTAAATGATGTGTAATGTTAATTCTAGATACACTGTAAAAAATGCTTAGTCCCACATCAATATGTTTTGTCATGAAGGAAGTTATTAGTTTTTACAAATTTAAGTGGACTGAACATAAAACAATTAAGTTGTCCCCAAAATAACTAAAAAAAAATGTGATTGTTTCAGGCCATTTTAAATGAGTAAGTTGAACAAACAACTATCAAATTTGTAGTCGTCTACACTGTACAAAAGTCTGGGTTAGACACAATCAATATGTGTTGGGGCAACATGAAGGAATTGAGTTAACTTAGTACTTACAAATTTGAGAATTTCTTCTGTTAGATGAAATGCAAGTATAACAGTTCTATTTCCAATACAGGGTGTGTGAGACTGAGAACTAAAGAGTGTAAAACAGTTCAGCCAAAAATGAAAAGTATGTATACTCAAAAATGACTTTTACTACTTAAAATGGCCTGAAACATCAACTTTTGGTGGGGAAACTTAATTATTTTATGTTCAATGCACTTAATTTGTAAAAAACAAAAAACAAAAAAAACAATAAGGTTAACTTAATAAATTTGTGTTGGGACAACATGAAGGAATTATGTGGAACCCAGCATTTTTTACAGTGTAATTATTACTCATAAAGATCCCCTTCGGTCGACGACCAACCTTTTTCTTGTACAAATGTCCATGTATGCTTACAACATGAAACTAAACCTTCACTGTAAGAAAGAATACATGATCAATAGTCATAACAACATAAGCTTTTTAAGTGAATTTAACTTATTTTAAACAACAAAAAAAACATTTATTGTCAAATTAAGTTGGTTTGATGTAAGTTTAAATTACGTGTAAGATTTATTCTAGAGACACTGTAAAATAATGCTGAGTTCCACACAGTCCACAATATGTGCTGTGACAACATGAAAGATTTAAGTTATTAGTTTGTACAAATTTAAGTGGATTTAACACAAAACAATCAAGTGTTACCCCAAAACACTCAAGAATTGTGTTGTTTTAGACCTTTGTAAATAATTAGTTACCTACACTGTAAACAATGCTGGGTTCCACACAATTGATTTGTGTTGTGGCAACATGAAGGAATTAAGTTAACTTATTAGTACTTACAAATTTGAGCGGGTTGAACACAAAACAATTAAGTTGTCCCTCCAAAAACCTCAAGAATTGTGTTGGTTCAGCTCATTTTAAATAAGCAGTTTGAGCAAACAGCAAACATAATATTTGAGTGTATTTTGAAAACCTTAAGTTCTTCTGTTAGATGAAATGCAATTATAACAGGTCGATTTCCGTTACAGAGTGTGGGAAATTAAGAACTGAAAAAGTATCAAACATTTCAGCAAAAAATTAAAAGTACATACACTCATAAATAACTTTTACTGCTTAAAATGAGCTGAAGCAACACTTAATTGGTTTATGTTCAATCTACTTAAATTTGTAAAAAAAAAAAAAACAGTAAGATTAGCTTAATAAACTTGTGTTGGGACAGCATGAAGGAATTGTGTGGAACCCAGCATTTTTACAGTGTAATTATTCACTCATATGCTGTTTTTCTATATGTTCTACTGATATTTTGAACACTGTTGGAAACTGGTAGCCCTTGACTTCCATAATATTTCTTTTTTCCAACAATGACAATGGATAGGTTTACAAGATTATTCAACAGAAAGAAAAAAACTCATAAAAAGTTTGGAACTACACTGTAAAAATTTGTATGATCAATTGTCCTGACAACATATATTTTTAGGTCATTGTAACTTATTAAACTGTTAATCATTTTTTAACTTAATTTTATAAGTTACGCAAGCTGTTTTAATTCAGTTTAACATAATATAAGTTCAATGGACTCATAAGGTTAATTTGATTCAACTTAAAAATGTATACAACCAGGATTGTTTTACAGTGTACTCAATTGTGACTGAATAAGTGTATCTTGATTTTTTTTTTGGCTCAATATCATTTTAAGAGTTTAACGGTGGCTAATGTGAGCTTAAATTATGGCTGATATTATAACACTGTACTGCAGTTTACTGTAACACACTGACAAACAATAGTCGAGAAACTGATTCAGACATACAAAAGCAGTGCTGAACACATCACAGTATAAACCAGTGAAGGGAGGGAGACCGTCTGATCTGATACGGTTGGGTACCTGCCATGTAATGTGTGTGAGTGTATGTGTGTGTGTGAGAGAGAGAGAGAGAGAGAGAGAGAGAGAGAGAGAGAGAGAGAGAGAGAGAGAGAGAGAGAGAGAGAGAGAGAGAGAGAGAGAGAGAGAGAGAGAGAGAGAGAGAGAGGGTTGAGGTGGAAATCAAGGTTAAACAGAGAGCTTAAAAACATTTGAGTAGTGTCAGTAAAAAAAAAATAAAAAATAAAATAAATAACTAAATAAATAAATTATATATATATATATATATATATATATATATATATATATATATATATATATATATATATATATATATATATATATATATATATATTTTCCCATGTATCAAACCAGACGTTTTTCACCTAATCAGTATTTGAAATCCAATAATCTAAAATTGGGTCGACTTTTGCATAGCCTACTATTTAAAGAAATGTAAAGTGAATAAATAAAATGGCTGGTTTAAATACAGTGTCACATTTACACATCCCTGCCAAAGGCCCAAAAACCATTCACCTTGCTTTAATTTTGGCAAAGGAGAACTTATATGTGTGATCGCTGCCTGAAAACAGCAGAGCTCTATTAATTATGGTTGGCAAAATCATTCGGGCAGAAGGAGCCAAGCAGACTACAGAGAGGGCTGGAGCCAACCGAGCGTAATGCATCCTCAGTACAGTGACCTCTTACAATCTGCTCATGCAGCCAACTAAACATACTGTACATGTGCGGTATTCTGTGGATAGGTAGTCTATATTTATAAAAGAAAAAACACACAAAGCATTCAAACGCGCCCCCTAATTTCTTAAAAATAAAAAAGTACACCTATTTCACTAAAACTCAGTGCCGCGTCGAGGTGGGGATTTAGAAAAAGATCAAAAGACTCTTGTTGAATCATATTTGATTTCAGATTCAATATCGCGAGGAAAGTTTGTGCAGTTCGCATATAACGATCTTTAAAGATAAAGTTTATTTCAGTTCGCATGTGTGTTTGTTAACATTTTTACAGTTAAATAAATTTGCCTAAAATATGCTGAGGCAAACTAATAAAAACGAAGTAAAAAATGCCAAATATGAACGTGTTTTAATGGCTCGAGATTATAAATTAAGATCCAAATGTTTTGCATTAAAGCATTAGTAGACTGCTGCATTCAATTATACTGAAATTCATATAGTTAATTTTAGTGCAATAATACGTTAAAACATGCACATTTAAAATAAAGATAAACTAAAACTAAATCTAGGCTAATTAACACATTGAAAACCCGTATAATTACCAATTCAAAAATAGAAAAGACGCTTCTACTTTGGTAAAGCTGGAAGGTTTAATTCGTTCAAAGTTTGAATGATGCTTTTTAAAATTAATTTAGGCTAAAAATTCTAATAACATCAAAAAAGGCGATTTTTAATAGGCTAGGTTTAGAAAAATCACCTTAACGCACATAACTTTACTAAATGGGCCTTCGTATTCCTGCCATCGCCAATTAACTTCAGAAAAACTAAACCTAATCATTTTATATGTAATAATAAATGAGTCGATGACACGACTTAGTTAAATGAACCTAATTCCCCATTTTCTATAGCCTAATAAAGGAAAATATATGTTTGAAATTGTTAAAATTAAAGAAAACATTCCTGCGTTCGGTATACAGAGATTTAATAGCTATCATATGTATACTGCTAAATATTTTAAAGAAAATTTTATAAACCACATTATGCAAAACGGATTTAAATTTACACGCACTAAAGAGAGATATCACCAAATATAAGCAACAGATAATATAAATGTAATCCTTTAAACAATGAAAATAACATGACGCGAAACAATACTGCACAGCCAAAAGATAAATGGATGAGCAGATCAACGAAAAACATTATGCATTTAAAAAGTGCACGCCTTTCTACAAAAGAAATATATGAAATAAAAACACAAAATAACCTGTTTTAATCTAATCGTAATAAATATTCTTAAAACGATAATGAGAATGTTAAGTATCAAATAATAGGCCTACACCATAAATATTCACAAATATTAAATTAAATATGATTTCTGGTTGTAAAACAAGCCTTGATAAATTATCCAAATAACCAAATGCATATTCTTAATCTATATAGAAGAACAAAAAAGGTCCGTGTATCGCGAATAAACCTGTTTCTTCTCCCTCCAAAGTGTAGGTGTGTTTCCACCAGACGGGTTGGTTGTGTATAAAAGCTGAGGATTAATTTGTCGTCAATAAACTGAAGGCAGTGACGACTCGTGCTGTGATTGGACGAGCTCCTCTCAAACCCTCCCTTTATAATTTCAGAGGACTGAGTTCGGAGTCTTAAACACACCAACACCGCTTGGACACACACTTAAGAGCACCCTGCACTTTCCAACCCCTATTGAAAACAGAGAAAAGACACCGCAAGTGGATACAAGAGGTTTCCTGAACTACTGATCCGTGCGTATGGACTTTTAATTGCCGAATTACACCAAGGCGTTTGACTTTTTTCTTTCTTTTTTTGGTCGCATCAGAAAATACAAGCAGATGATTTAACTGCCCGAGTTTGTGCATGTGCTCCACGCACAAATAAAAAAAGGCTTTTAAAAATTTTAAATCCCCGTTTTTTCTCTAAATAGTCCACATTCTTCTCTAAAATTGGCTCCTGTACAAACAGCCGCGTTGGATCCCTCGGGTTACTGCGAGACTCCGGTGTACAACCCGGATCTCTGTCCAAATATGATCGCCGCCCAGGCCAAGCTGGTTTATCATCTCAATAAATACTATAACGAGAAATGCCAGTCTCGGAAAGCGGCCATCTCCAAGACCATACGGGAGGTGTGCAAGGTGGTCTCAGATGTCCTAAAAGAGGTGGAGGTCCAGGAGCCCCGCTTTATCAGCTCCTTAAACGAAATGGATAACCGCTTCGAAGGGCTCGAGGTCATCTCTCCTACTGAATTCGAGGTGGTCCTCTATCTGAACCAGATGGGGGTCTTCAACTTCGTGGACGACGGCTCTCTGCCGGGCTGCGCCGTGCTCAAGCTCAGCGACGGGCGGAAGAGAAGTATGTCTCTCTGGGTCGAGTTCATCACGGCTTCGGGATACCTGTCAGCGCGCAAGATCCGCTCCAGGTTCCAGACGCTTGTGGCGCAGGCGGTGGATAAGTGCAGCTATAGGGACGTGGTTAAAATGGTCGCCGATACCAGCGAGGTGAAATTACGCATCAGAGACCGATATGTGGTTCAGATCACTCCCGCGTTCAAGTGCACCGGCATATGGCCGCGCAGCGCTGCTCACTGGCCGCTGCCGCACATCCCGTGGCCTGGTCCGAACAGAGTGGCAGAAGTCAAAGCCGAGGGTTTCAATCTCTTGTCGAAGGAGTGTTACTCGCTGAACGGGAAGCAAAGCTCGGCGGAGAGCGATGCCTGGGTGTTGCAGTTCGCCGAAGCGGAGAACCGACTGCTCCTGGGAGGGTGCAGGAAGAAATGTCTGTCCCTGCTCAAGACTCTGCGCGACCGTCACCTTGAACTACCGGGACAGCCTCTCAACAACTATCACATGAAAACTCTTGTGTCTTACGAGTGCGAAAAACACCCGCGCGAGTCGGACTGGGACGAAAACTGCCTCGGGGATCGACTGAACGGGATTTTATTGCAGCTCATTTCGTGCTTGCAGTGTAGGAGATGCCCCCATTATTTTCTGCCAAACCTAGACCTTTTCCAAGGGAAGCCACATTCGGCCCTTGAAAACGCTGCCAAACAGACTTGGCGACTGGCAAGAGAAATTCTAACCAACCCTAAAAGCCTGGAGAAACTCTGAGGTAAAAAATAAACGGCATGTTTGTGAATTGGAGGTCTGACTGATCAAAGTTCTGAGGCCTAGACGATGCTAATCAGGAACTCTTCCACAAAATGGTCACTGTTGAAACCAATCCACGTTGATTTTGTTGTAAAAAATATTTTAGAGAGCTCCGTTTAAAAATACTTTACATGACGAGAATTTGTCGTGAGGGAGCAAATTGTATCAACAATCAAAATGAATGGTTACCTGTCAGTATTACTGTTTCTTTCTTTTCTTTTATCGAGCCATGCCCGACAACACATTTTACCTAAAAGCTTTCGACACACGAAGACAGAATATAACCTGTACATTTTATACTGTAAATAGACACATTTGTAGATTGTGAATCCGGTGGTCTGCAGTTGTGAATGTTGTTCTGTGACACGTAAATAGAAGTATAATTTCACCTGTTTTAACATTCGCCTGGATTATTTCTGAAGAGAGAAAGAAGAAAAATCATTTAAACCTGCATCAGCGATTTAATCTATTGTCAATGGCAAATTTTAAAAGTTTACATTTGATGGTACTATTTGTTACGTTCCTAAACATTCCATACGCATACTTGAATTCTTATTTAAAGTATATTCGACCGTTTTTGTTTGTACCTTGCTTACATGGTAAAAGGCTGAAGTTGAGAATATATATATGAAAAAAATATACCTGAAAACAATGCACTTGAAATACACTGGAATATAACATTTTGTGATTTGATTTTTTATATCTGTCTCTGAGTTTATTTAAAGAGTTAATAAAAACAAATGAATATTTGTGTCCAAATAATGATTCGTGATGCATATACTGTAATTTAATATTTTTGGGGGGTGGTTAAGCATCTGGATTTTCGGCGTAAAAATTATACAGTGTAGCTTGGTTCTTCTCACAAAATAAAAAGCGGATAAAACACTAAAGGAACATAGGAAAACATTTCTTCCCGACTGTTGAGAGAAGAACAAGTATGAGCTGAAATATGGATTGCAGAAACAGGACAGAAAATGTTTATCTTAAAAATAAAACACTGCAACGACAGTTATGTTTGTCAAAATTGCACATCTTAATTTATTAAATTATGTTTTTTGTACCAACATTTTTGAGATTAACCTTTTTGATGTCATATCATTATATTCATACTAAAAGCCGATTTATGCAATTTTTTTATTTAAATGCGTTGTGGATGAGTTATTCGTTTTTGGTTAATTCTGTATAAATAATAATTTTAACTAATTTTGTGCCAATAAACCAGTTTTAGTTAAAACAAGTTTATTGTTTTTAAAATAGAATTAAGGCTAGTCTTTACGCATGGCCTCACGGGGTATTCAAGGCATGGGCCTCGATTTTGTTTTGTTTTTTAAATTACAGTTTTAATAAATTGTTGAATATTTTAGCATCTTATTTCGATCCACATCACGAGGAGTGCAGTTCTGATTTATACTCGCATGCGTACTACACACTGTCAAATGCACAGCAGCACAGCAGAAATGCAACCTACTTTGGCATCAATGCGTCTGAAGGCTGGGTCATCTTCGTCCACTTCAAAATAGATTTCCGTGGTAGTGATGGAGAGAGTCCCACGAGCTACAGTGACCGGAGCAATAAGCTGGGCCGGAGTGCTCAAAACAACAGGGCCTGTAACAAGGAAATACGTTTTATTTTCACAGGGGAATTTGCCAAGATTACGCATATAACCAGTCAGTCATAAACAAACAAGACGTGATGCAAGTTAGTAGCTGATGTATTTATACACAACCATACACTTACACTAAACAATTTGTGACATTTTTTGGAATGTGTTTACAATATTTTTTCCCCGAGTCAGCCTTTTCTAATATAGTTTTGTACACTTGGACATGGTTGTGGTCCAGCGGCTTTCATCACGCGAGTGGGTGTGTAAAATTGTTTGTAGTTTATTCAGAAGTATCTCGATTTTCATCAAGGAAATTTTTTTATTATCATTTTTTTTTAATTCAAGCTTGGTCAAAAGAAAATATCAAGCAGAGCTTTATATAAACATGCATCAAACTGAAACAGAAAGAGGAAAACTGTTGAAGAGAATTTCAGCAATTACACAATTAAGCTGTTGCTTTATTAAATTATATAAAGGGAAAAATGAAACGTTTTAGGTAAGATATGCGCTTTCTATGCATCCTCACAGCAATAATTTCACAGTCACTTTCCTGCGTTATTTAGCGACAAAACAAATCATGTTTGAGTGATACGCATTTAGCCTTCGCTACCTAATCAAATCAATCGTTGAGACTCATTTTTGATGATGTGAGACCTGTAGAATTGACCTTACAAATATTATTAAAATATTTGCAGACATTCTGACCTCAGGTCACATGACAATGATCTAATCTCAAGCTTGTGTGCGCTCTTTCTCTACATATATTTTTCCTCTATATGACCAGTCCTCTGTGTTTTATTATTTCACCATTGCAGCAGTCCACGGATCTGTCCAGGATGTGAGGAGAGGCTCTAGAAATTGGGATATTTATCGATCCCATGAACTCCAAAGAGCCACTTTAACGTCTCATCAATCTTAATCTGCTCTCCTCGGCCAATTATGCCCGATACTGTTGCAAGATTACAAGTGGATTTGAGTTTCAATTCCCAGAGCACTCCTTCACTGCTCTCCCCGACCGCTCGTAGAAACCAAAGCTGCTTTACCTCCTTTTTGTACCAGCTACAACAACCGCTATTTCACTCCCAGGCAGCAAATATTAACACTCTCAGTTTTATTTAAAACAGACACTATTGAAATCCCAGATTAATATATTTAACATTTGTGTATCGAAGACCATAAATCGAAGAAGCGCAAATATATGATTTAGACAGGAAGAGTTTACGCGAAAACATACAGAGGGCCTATAAACACATTTGAAGAGTTCAGATGCAAAAATCTCTTAAGTAGCCTACCATCTGAAATGTTCTTCTAAAATGGCCATTTCCAGAGACCTTTATTTATATTCACTTATTTCACATTAAAGACAATGAAAAAAAACATTAATTGACATTAAGAGGAAATTACTCAACTTATATATATGAGCTTGAGAAAAATGCTAATTTTAGGAGATAAAATCAAATGGCACTTGGAGGTTTTTGCATCTGAACTCTTTATTTATAGACCCGCATATAAATAAATGTAGAAGATAAATAAATTTAAACATATCAATTTATATGATATGATAACTCCAACAAATACTATCTTTATTTTCCATCAAATCTCTCATAAAACGCTGAAAATATATGAACATAAATTCACCTGTAAAAAAAAATGAGCCCTTTAATCCGAATCAAGTCTCTTTAATGTTTAATAGAGAAAGAGGCAATTGTAACGTGGCCTAGAGGGACTCTTGTGAATCCGGAGACAATACAACATTAATCCAATGCGCAGAGAAGATTAGCGCTAAAGCCTCCGGGGACCTTTAAAATGGGATGAAGCAAAAATAATTTCATATTACAGAATCAGTGCGATCAGGTTTCACATGACATGTAATCTCATCCGCCGCTGGGAATGAAGCCTTTCTCGATTGTTGTAAACCAATACGAGCAACATTTAGGCCTATTCTTACAAAGATTAGCTACAACTTCACTATACTATACTATACTATACTATACTATACTATACTATACTGTAGGCCTACTAACAATACTGATAACAACAATATGGCTTGGTAATAAAACACTAAGGCGTTCATAATTTTCCCTGTTAATCCTATTTAATTTGTGACTAGTCTAGTGATGTAGTGTTGATTTCAGAGTACTAGTGAGGATTAGCAGATTATCATGTAGGAATGAAACAGGTGCAGTTGTACTCAGCAAATCTGAGGTGCACGCGGTTCTGTCGGGCCGCGCGCGCCGTGTCCTGACGTCAGCTAGCCTACTAAACAGACGGCCTCGCGCTATCGGCTGTGATGTCACAGGAGTGTGGCTGGCGAGACAAAGGCATGATGGGAAAATAGATGATTGTTTTCTCTTTCTGTGTCACTACAGGGGCCTAAAATAAATATGAAAATAAAAGATTAATTTGCTTGAACTGAATACAACATGATCAGTTTTAAGTTAGAGCAAAAAATTTTCTGTTGTTTTGAAAACTACTGATGACATTTCCTCTAGATTTAAATAAATAAATAAACATAGGTAAAAATAACACACACATGGCCACGTTTATATTAATTTTAGACAAAACAATAGCAATGTTTTACTTCAAAACGTCAAGGAAGCATTATATTGTGGAATGACCCAGATTTTTAATCACAACAAAATGAAAACATTTGCTATTTTGAACAATAGTTATTGTCCTGGGGAAAAGCCTCTAATTAACTAATTAAATGTTTAATAAGAATATTTTCAGACCTTTATATTAACACATAAATATTACAATTTTACTCAAACAAACAAGTAAATCCATCCAACAGAAAAGTGGTCTCTTTATTTTACTCAGATGTATGATTTCCTATATTATTTATATGAAATAGCCTACAGGCTATAACAATTATAAACATTATTATTAACTATATTAAAATATATATTTAATTTAAATACAATTATATTAAATATCTAAATACCTTCTGTTGTTAATAATATAAAAATATGCCTATAATAAATAATAATAAATATAAAAAAGACAGAGCGAGAGAGTACGAGAAAGCCAATCAGCATCGCATCTCTTTTCACATCACACCTATTCTGTCTGTGTTCAGTTGTGGGTGTAAATACAGGCACGACAGTTTCTGTTCTCTGATTGGCTGGACGCAAACCGAGCCCCTCCCACTGGCTGTGAGAAGGCTGTTGTTGATTGGCCTGTTGTTTACACCGCTCTCATTAGCACTAGCATTAGCGTGCAGGCCCAGTGTCAAAATAGAAACAGCGCACACACACAGCAAACTGACACAGAAAAATATAGCACAGCTCCCCTTGTGGTGAAGATTCACAAATCAGATCAAAGATTAAAGCTGTGATATGACATTCAAATCCATAAATACATATAAACCTGAGTACTGAGCATCATAAACCTACCTGTTATCATACAGAAAAACACATACTGAACAAAAGAAACGAAGACATGTCTGTTTACTTAAGTAAATATACAGTAAAATTATTTAAAGGTAATTTAGTTAGTTGATTTTAGCTAATATTGAAGTTGAAAATTATTTTAGCTAATTAATAATTCAACATATGTTGACTAAAGATTTGGTTTAATACAATCAGTATTATAAAGTATAGCAGAATCAAATGTTTTAATGGCTGGAAACATAAATCAGCACACTTGATGCTTTACATTAATCCTTATTATGGTGATGATTTCAGATTTTAGAGATTTATGAGCATGTGCCAGGATCTATGATTAATTACATTCCAGTAAAATTACTTTCAACATAGATGGGAAATAATAAGAACAGAAGGAAAAAACCAGACTGCATTCCTTTAAGTCAAACTGGCAAATATCAGTGGGAAAATATTAGAAGTAATTAGGGCAATCCTGATTTAAATTTGATGACTGAGATCATACAAAGCCAAATGAGTGGATTTCTATAGAATAACCTTCATATTTCTAAAAGCATTGCGTAGAGACCGTGTTTGGAAATGTGTTAAGCAAGACCGGCTATGCATAAATAGCACTGAGGTTTACATAGAACACTTCAGATTAAATAAATATACAAATTAGGCTGGTGGCTTTTTTTTTTTTTTTTTACAGACACATAAATATCTCACCACTCATTTTTAACCTTCACTGACTAATGAAGGTCTACAGAGCGAGTCTGGGCATTGATTATTCTGGGCATTATTAATAACATGTCTGATTCACATTCAGAACACATATATCACATATAACATCTGACTGTGTTTGCAAAGCACAGCAAACACTTATTCCAGTTGCGGAGCATAATGGAAATGTGGGTATACTTTTTAATGACTCCTTTTAAAAATAAATAAATAAAAGCTATATAAACAATAAAAAGTATACAAAATATTAAACTATATAGAATAAATATATAAAATAAATAAATAAATAAATCTAATTTAAATAAAGCTGAATATACAATGGCAAGTATATAAAATAACAGACAATACAGAGAAAATAAAATAAAAACATTTAAATAAAGTTAAATAAACAATATATATATATATATATATATATATATATATATATATATATATATATATATATATATATATATATATATATATATATATATATATATATAAGAATAGAGTATATAGAGAATACAAATATATAAATAACCTTTAAATAAAATTTAATAAACAATAAGACTACAATAAAATAATAGACTATATAGAGAAAATAAACAAATAAATAAATACAATTTAAATAAAGTTAAATAAACAATAAGAAGCAAATTAAATAATAATATAGAGAAAATAAATAAATAACATTTAAATAAATCTAAATAAACAATAACAAGTATATAAAATAACGGACTATATAGATAATACAAATAAATAACATTTAAAAAAGGTTAAATAAACAATAAGTAGTAAATAAAATAATAGAATATATAGAAAATAAATAAATAAATAAATGAATAAATAACATTTAAATAAAGCTAAATAAACAACACAAAGTATATAAAATAATAAACGATAAAGAAAATATATAAATAATTAACTAATATAAATAATTTAAAAAAATGCATTTAAATAAAGTTAAATAAACTATAGGAAATATATAAAATAATAGAATACATAGAAAAAAAATAAACAAAGTACTGTATATAAAACAATAGACTATAAAGAAAATAAATTAATAATTAAAACTTAATAAAATACATTTAAATAAAGTTAGATGAACTATAGTAAATATATAAAATATTAGACTACATAGAGAACATAAATAAATAACATTTAAATAAAGCTAAATAAACTATAAAAATGTAAAAACTATATAGAGAAAAAAAAACTATAAACCACATTCATATACAGTTAAATAAATAATATTAAGCATATAAAATAATAGACTATAAAGAGAAAATAAATAAATAAATTACATTTAAACCAAGTTAAATAAACCACAAAAAGTATAAAAAATTATAGATTATAGGAGAAATAAATAAATAAATAGCTTTTAATTAAAGCTAAATAAACAATAAAAAGTATATAAAATAATAAACTATAAGAAAAATCAACAATAAAAAGCATATAAAAGACCACAAAGAGAAAGTACATAAATAAATTAATAAATAACATCTTCATAAAGCTAAATAAACAATAAAAAGTTTATAAAACAATAGACTACAGAGAAAATAAATGAATAATATAACAAATAACATTTGATATGGAATATAAAACATAAAACAGTAGATTATATATAAAAATAAATAAATAAATAAATAAAAAAAAACATTTAAATAAAGTTAAATAAACAATAAGAGGCATAAAAAATAACAGACTGCATATAGAGGGAAAAAATTAATTGAAGCCAAATAAAAATAACAGACTACATAAAGAAAAAAAATAAATAAATACAATTTAAATAAAGTTAAATAAACAATAAAAAAATACAGTATATAAAATACTAGACTATAAAGAGAAAATAAATAAATAAATAAATGAACAAATAAATAAATAAATAAATAAATAACATTTAAATACAAAACAAAACATACAAAAATACAAAATGTATAAAATAATAGACCAACATTTAAATAATAATATTTAATTAATAAATAAATTATAGAGGAAAAAAAAATAAAGCCCAATAAAAATAATAGACTATATATAGAAAATAAATATATAGAGAAAAATGTTTTCCAGAAACGATCTTCCAAATCATTACAATTAACAGAAGATGATAGTTCAGGTATTAATAAATACATATTTTGTTGATTAATTGAATAATTGATTACCTCCTGATTGTTGGCATGATTCATGTTTGATTTAATCAGTGTTAACAATATTAAAGTATTAGTGCTTTTAAAAAAGATTAATCTCTCAAAAATTGTCAAACCTGCCTCTGGAAACATTAACTCTTGGACATAAACTGGCTGTGAGGGGGAAAAAAAAGACAAATTAAAAATAACGTAATACTATAACCTTTGAAATAATAAATAAACAAACATTTGACAGAGACAGAAAAAAGTAACACTGTCCAGAGCAATACTTAACCCTACAGACTGCCAGAAAAACATAAACACAGTCCTAAAGCAAACCAACCACACTAACTACACTGGTCTGCATCCAGATTGACAAGTAAGATATATTTATATATCTGTTCTATGTCAAACTCTGTCATTCTGCCAAAATGCCATGCTTAAGCCATATATAAATAAATAAATGCTACCAAATGTGGATTTATGCAGACATTTCCGATGAAGTGCTCTGGCCAGGATCTCGCTGCAAAGGTAATTTAACACAAGATTTTGGAGTTTTATTAAGATAACTAATTGTGTTCTCTCATTTTATTTGTAATTTATTTAACCATTTAATGATCAATTCAAAGCCATGTGACAAGGAAAGTGACAAGGAGCTGATGTATGACTTAACTTACTATGCATATACTGCATGGAGAAGCGTTTCTTCCATACAAATTGCCCTCTGTGTTGTGTATAGATCCACTCACCTGCCAAGTTGTCGACCTCTTTCTCCTGCAGTAAACTGACAGCGTCATCGTCCCCCTCGAGCATCAGCTCTGTCTCAGTGTTCTGGCTGACCGATGCCTGCCCGCGGAAACCCTTTCTCCCTCTCAGAGCTTCGTCTTCCTCCGGGCCTGCAGACGAGACAGGAGACAAAATGACAATGGACACCATTAACTCCTGAGCACATTTCAGAAATAAAACAAATAAACATTACATTAAATTACATTAGGATAAAATAAAATCAATAAAAATAAAAAAATTACATTTAATTACATTAGAATAAAATCAAATTAATAAAAAAAATACATTAAATTACATTAGAATAAAATCAAATCAATAAAAATAAAAAAAACATTACATTAAATTACATTAGGATAAAATAAAATCAATAAAAATAAAAAAAATACATTAAATTACATTAGAATAAAATCAAATCAATAAAAATAAAAAAATTACATTACATTAAATTGCATTAGGATAAAATAAAATCAATAAAAATAAAAAAATTACATTAAATTACATTAGAATAAAATCAAATCAATAAAAATAAAAAAAAAACATTACATTAAATTACATTAGAATAAAATCAAATAAATAAAATTAAAAGCATTACATTAAATTGCATAAAAATAAAATAAAATAAAAATGACATGAAAATAAAATAAACTATAAATTAAATGACATTAAACTAAAATAAAATAAACATTTTATTAAATTAAAATAAAATAAAATAAATAAAAATACTTTAAATTACATTAAAATCAAATGAAATAAACATTACATTAAATTACATTAAAATCAAATAAAATAAATTAAATAAAAAAATACATTAAATTGCAATAAAATAAAATAAAATAAGATAAAAAATAAACATTACATTAAATTACATTAAAATAAAATAAATTAAATAAAAAATGCATTAAATGACATTAAAATAAAATAAAATAAATAAAAACTTGACATTAAATGACATTAAAATAAAATAAAATAAATATGACATTAAATTACAATAAAACGAAATAAAATAAATTAAAATAAAATAAACATTAAACAAAATAAAATAAACATGAAATAAAATAAAAATAAAATAAAATAAAATAAATAAAATAAAATAAAATAAAATAAAATAAATAAAATAAAATAAAATAAAATAAAATAATTGCACAAGTATCTGCTATAATGTAACTTTTATCTTGTCTTCTTACAACTTGGCAACATAGGCAATGTGGCTCAAGCAATGTTCTCCAAGTGCAGTAGATCACTCACAAAATTATCCACTCTCTTCTGAACGTCTGTGAAACTGCACTTTGGTGCAAATCTGGTTAGTAAATCCGGCCCATTAAGGGATCAAAGGCATACATGAAATATCGAAGATACTTCACAGTATCAAATCAAATCAAATCAAATCAAAGTGTATTTATAAAGCACTTTTCTTTTTAGGAACAACAGGCGTTCACCAAAGTGCTGTACACTCATGAGTTGAACAATGACAATATCACAAGAACTATGAAAAAGGTTAAATATTCTGAAATATCATGTGATAGCATAAATATTAAAATAAAATAAAATAAAAATGAAATAAACTAAAATAAAATCATATTAAATTAAATAAAATACAATAAAAATAACGAAATAAAATAAAAATTGTATAAAATAAAATAAAATAAAATAAAATATTAAGTGACATCACTGAGGGCTGGGTTAGGGGCGGGTTAGCTCCACCCATTTCAGTGTGTAGTGAGCGCCCAACAAAAATTTTCACATGTGGTGAGCAAAGTGAATGTCCAAAATCACTCCCTGACATTACATATACAGCTGAAGTCAGAATTATTACCCCCCCCCCCCCCCCCCCTTTCCCCCCTCAATTTCTGTTTAACAGAAAAGATGTTTTCAACACATTTCTAAATATAACAGTTTTAATAACTCATTTCTAATAACTGATTATTTTATCTTTGCCATGATGACAGTAAATAATATTTTACCAGATATTTTTCAAGACACTTCTACAGCTTAAAGTGACATTTAAAGGCTTAACTAGGTTAATTAGGTTAACTAGGCAGGTTAGGGTAATTAGGCAAGTTATAGTATAACGATGGTTTGTTTTGTAGACTATTGAAAAATAATTAGCTTAAACAGGCTAATAATTTTGACCTTAAAATGGTTTTTAAAAAATTAAAAACTGGCTTTATTCTAGCCGAAATAAAACAAATTAGATTTTCTCCAGAAGAAAAAATATTATCAGACATACTGTGAAAATTTCCTTGCTCTGTTAAACATCATTTGGGAAATATTTAAAAAGAAAAAAATTCAAAGGGGGCTAATAATTTCTGACTTCAACTGTAAATGAAAGCATTAGCGTGCAGGTCTAGTGTCAAAATAGAAACACACAGCAAACCGACACAGAGATTCACCAATCAGAACAAAGATTAAAGCTGTAACATGACAAGCAAATGCATAAAAACATTAAAAAAACTTGAATAACATGTGTGAGCTGTGTGCTCGGCTAAACCGTTTTGTGCTTAAGCTCCATTCTACTGCCTCAGCATCATAAAATCAAAGCTAAACATTACATTTAATTCAATCGCTAAAATCAGTAAAAACACGATGTTTCACTTATTCTGAATCAAAATAAGTGAAATATTATGTATGTATGTCTGATAATATTTTTTCTTCTGGAGAAAGTCTTATCTGTTTTATTTCGGCTAGAATAAAAGCCGTTTTTAAACACTATTTTAAGGTCAAAATTATTAGCCCCTTTAAGCTATATGTTTTTTCCATAGTCTACAGAACAAACCATCGTTATACAATAACTTGCCTATGAATTATTATGAATAATTATGAATTATCTCTTCAACTGTTATTACAGTTTTCTCAATTGCTAAAGCACTAACACCCATTAGCTAAACTAACTTCTCAGTTGCCTGACCTCATTTAGCTAATTTTGCAGTTGCCATTACCTTAGACCATTTCACACGGTAAAACACACTGTGCAGATCCTACTTAGACTTTTCGGCAAAACTCTAAACGCGTTCTGATTCTCAAAACACATTCTGCACTCTAATGCACATGTCATCCATGCTGGTAAACACAAGTAGCAACAATCAAATACAAATAAAGAAAAAATGTCATTGATTAAACAACCACTCCAAATTGATGTCACGTTTTTCAAAGGATGTGACACAACCGATATAAGCAAACAGGTTGTTGAAGGTGGGAAGGAGAGTGTCTAAGCATGGTTATAAGAAACAATGTGAGAGGATGAGTGCAATGGGAAATGTATGAACTTGTACCTCCCTCCATACTCGCCTTTCCTGAATCCGATTGAGAAGTTTTATGGAAAGTGTATGATAGACATCCCTACACCAGATTAAATCTGCTACAAGTCATGGATTTAGCATGTGCAGTGCTTGATTTTGAATACAGATAAAGCTGTTTTGAAGTATAAGTTTCATTTTGCAAGTCAGTTAATAGTTAATAGTGTTAATAGTGCTTGAAGATGAGGTTTTGTGTTTAATGGTGTAAGAAAATGGAGCAAGGGTTCAGAAATTGTGTTTTAGCAATCGAGAAAAACTGTAATGTGTTTTCAGATATACAAACAAAAGTGGTCAATCGAGGTGTATTTCTGGTTCTACCTGGTGTTAAAATTTAATAATAATAATAATAATAATAATAATATCTCATCCATAGAATCTCCTCATCCAACAACAGTTCTTGTGATATCTTTTGTTGTGGATTTTGTTGTGAACGTCATTTTTTTTGTCATGCTCTTCATCACTTTTGCAGGAGCATTCAGTGCGATACACCAGTACTATTGAGCCCTTGTTAAGCAATGGATGAGCGGAAAAGTGAATGGATGAAAATATGGATGACTATGATTCATTCATTCATTTTCCTTCGGCTTAGTCTCTGATTTATCAATGAAATGAAATGAACCACCAACTATTCCGGCATATGTTTGACACAGTGAATGCTCTTCCAGCCGCAACCCAGTACTGGGAAACACACATCCACTCTCACATTCACACATGCACTCATACATTACAGTCAATTTAGTTTCTCCAATTCACCTATAGCGCATGTCTTTGGACTGTGGGGGAAACCGGAGCACCTGAAGGAAACCCACGCAAACACGGGGAGAACATGCCAACTAAATACAGAAATGCCTCCTGGTCCAGCTGGGACTCACATCTTAAACTTTATGTTTTGGTACAACACAGCGAAGAATAAATTCCTTGTTTTAATGTATTTCTATACAACACATTGCACTATGAAAACATGTTTTACCACAGGAGAGTAGGAGTGGAAGAAAAAAATAGATTCATCAACGCATCGCGATTCTGAACCAATTCTCAAAAGTTCTGAATTGATTCTTTTTTCAAATTAGATCCCAATAGGCCTGCAGGGGCGTGACCTATAACAGAAAAATAGTATTTCAATAATGTAAAATAATATGGAATAATGTATAGTATTAGCACAATGAAAAAACATGAAAAAGAAATGTTGGTCAAAATCCTTTTAGATTGGAATCGTGACTCCCAAAATTGGAATCAGACACCTGCTTTGAATGTTATCACTCGATTGAATGGTCATATTAGTGGATATCAGCTGATAGATATGGGCCAGTAGGGGCCTTCTGCACCTACTAGTAGGCTCAGACGGATCATCTATCCACATGGTTAATCAGCTATACTAATAGAGACGACTCCAGATCCAGATTTGTTTTTAAATTACTGTGATGGTTGAGTTTAGGGTTAAGGTAGGGGTAGATGTTAATAAAATACAATAAACAGGAAATTTAATAAATAATATGAATATTTCTCGTAGTTAATCAGCTATACTGATAGAGAAGACTCCAGATCCATATCTGTCTTTACATTACCGTGATGGTTGGGGTTGGGGTAGATTTTAATAAAATACAATTAATAGGAAATTTAATAAATAATTCTCATTAACATCCGTCCGCATCTGTATGTGATTTATAGCTGATTAACCATGTGGATGGATGATAACAGCCTTCTGAGCCTACTAGTTGGCTCTAAAGGCCCCTACTGGCCCATTTCTATCAGCTGATAACGCCCATTCAATCTAGTGATAATGTTCGAATCGGCT
Organism: Danio aesculapii; assembly: GCF_903798145.1. Lineage (NCBI taxonomy): Eukaryota > Metazoa > Chordata > Actinopteri > Cypriniformes > Danionidae > Danio > Danio aesculapii. The sequence goes on along the minus strand of NC_079449.1, from coordinate 15,806,070 downwards.
GAATCAGATCAGATCATGAACTCCCTAATGATTCACATTCATAATAGAGAGTAGACTGCAAAAGAAATCTGTTTTAAGTCGATTACTGAAAATTCTCGACAACCTTAAAACATTATAGATGCTATTTACACTAATATTTAGAGTTGCCCACTTGCGATTGACAGATCAGAATCTTAATACCAGGTGTAAACAGAGCACCAGACACAGTTTAAAACACTTTAAATCTCCCATAAAGATACTCGTAATAAAGTACGTACAGATTGGTTTTCATTATAAAATGTAACCTCCATAATACAAGCAAAAACAAGATTGAACCGACAGCACAATTAAGCTACTGCTGAAACTTCAAAAGCTCAGACTTTTCAGACATAAAAGGTAAATCTTATGCAAAAAGAGCATTGCCAATTTTGAATAGAACAAAAAAATTATTCATTCATTAGCTTTAATTGCTTAAGAAAAGAAAGAAAAACGGCAGTCAGGCCTGACGCACGTCACTGAATTTGCCTCATATAAGGTCAGATTTGCATTAGACACAAGAAAAGAGACGTTCGGTTGAAAAAAACTGAAATAAAGAAACGCTTATCACAAATAGAAAGTTGGCTGACACTCTTTTGACGTGTTTCTTTACAGCGCAGTGTTTAAAATGTTCCCTACGCTCCCGTGAGGTTCATGTACCTTGTCTCAAAGCGGTCACGTTCGAAAGTTGTCAACACCAGTACACAGATGAAGAAGGAAAAAAAGAGAAGGAGAGAGAAGGGAAAAAAATAAAATAACATAGCGGGCTTCCTGCTCTGTCTCATATCTCAGGAGCTTTCATCAGAGCCAAGGAAGAAGTAGGACCGCTTTTCGGAAATAGGGAGCGTGTAACATTTAGAGGCACAGAGCCAGCGAGCGGTCATGGATCAAAGCAGACGGAGGGAAACTTAAGACCGTAATTCTGTAAACCGTCATTACGCCTGCATTAAAGCAGGGAGAGCTGATGGGGCTGAGCTCCAGTTTTGACTGGCAAGATAAAGCTTAGGTCCTCGGTGCAACGCAGACAAAATAAACCAGGCGGATTTTGACAAGAAAATGATCCCGAGCAAACGGAGAGAGTTTTTTTAGGGGGGAAAAAAGTGAGTAAAAATGTATTTAGCTTTGGGTTGCTTTACACAAGAAGGAAAACAAACTCGTACATATAGAAAGTCCCAACGGACGTGGTTTCTGCATGTTGTCAGTTTTTGTATTTGCAGACATTCCTAGTTCTTCTGGTAACCTCGAACAACAATGAAAATCACTGGCATCAATATAGAATTTGTTCCACCAAATTATACACTAAAGAAATGCTACGGTGTTGTCAAATATATGTGGGTCAAATAGAGACAAAGCCAACTATTGGTTTAAAAAGAGAACTGAAAAAAAAACAAAAAAAAAACAAATGTGTAATTCCATATTTGACCCAATGTTGATTTACAACAACCCAGCATGCCAGTAAAAAATCAGATCAGGAATTCCGGTGAGGAAAAATGTTGTATATAAAATGCTTCAAATCCCATATTAGCATAATCAATTTATTATTTTAATCATGTTATCATATTCTCATCAAACTGTGCTAAGGCTAAACAATAAATAAATAAATTGGATTTATTTTATCAGTAATCAAATTATTTGCCTTAATGTGAATAAGATAATAATATGATTAAGGTGTTTACATGGGTTGCTTTTTGAATGTTCCTTTAATGATCCTGTTTTACATGTTATAGAGCATAATTCGATTAACATCGAGTCAAAACGCACATTTCCTCTAGAATTCATGTAGTTTTGGGTTTTTCATTTTTTTTGTCAACTTTAATTGCAGTTTGGTACTTTCACTTTCCTTCAGGAATATTTTATGCACGCCCAATGACAAACTGAGGCATTGTATGCTAGGAACTGCTGGAAGTGTGTTGTTTTAATGGAATTAGATCTCACATGCCATATGGGAAAAAAAACCGCTGCATTTCGTGATGCAGGTGTGTGTGGTCCTTCACTGACTCGGTAGGTGCAGAGAATTGTGTCAAACAGCCATGTGTATGGAATATCCTGTCACAGAATGCGGCAAAAAATCCTACGTCAAGGGAATAGTTTGATTGCGGTGTTTACATGTCTCTACTGCACTTCAATAATGAGACTAAAATCAGCATACTCCACATGTCTTAGTCTGATTTCAGTTTAGTCCAATTATGACTTTAATCGGATTAAATGAATCAAAATTCACTGTTTACATGGTAGACTCATAATCAGAGTATTGTCTTAATCGTATTAAAATCTGATTTTTAGTGTCCATGTAAACGTACTAACTCTATAGGATGCACAGCAATGTATATGTGTAGATTATTCGGTACTAAAGCCAAAACTGGAACTAATCAAACAAAATAACTTAGGATTAGGGTGCAAAGATTAATACACCCCAATGAATATATTAAGTAAAGAAATTACAAGAAAAATTAATAAAGAGGAAAAATTAGGATGACCCGAAAAATATTAAATGTAGTTTTGCCACACTTCATATGCATTATCTTTTTTAAAGATGTTAAGTGACCACACTCTTGTTTTAATAAGTATAACTAATACCCGGTATATCAAGATTATTAGGATTATTACCTGCTAAAATTTATAACCCAGGCTCATGCTGAAAATGTACCCCTATATACATTGAATACCTACACTATGTACCCCTATATACAGAGTGCCAAATACATCCCAGGCGCTACGTTTTTTTTGCAGTTTTTGTTTTTGCGAATCCACCAGAGGCTGCTGTGTATGATTTTTGAGATCTCAAATTTCCCTCGCGATTGCCATTCGTGCCTGCAGTTCTCGTGTAAATCCAGCAGAGGCGGCTGCTGACTGACTGACCGACCGACTGACTGACCCACCCACCCCTTCCCTAAACCCAACCAACAGTTTTAAAAAGCAATCCAGAAATCCTGTTTTCATTTTACCTGCTTTTTGGAACCGTTTTTCACTGGACTTGAACCCTGTCATCGTGATTTGTAAAAACCCAGCACTATGAGTGAATTTCGGTTTCAGATTAATTGTCATTCAAAATCCAGACACACAACTTTTCCAACATAAAAGTATCAATTCTGGATATTCATTCATTTTCCATCAGCTTTAGTCTCTTATTTATCAGGAATTGCCACAGCGGAATGAACCGCCAACTATTCCAGCATGTGTTTTATGCAGCGGGTGCCCTTCCAGCCAAAACCCCGTACTGAGAAACACTCATGCACTCACATACTCATACACTACAGTCAATTTAGTTCATCCACTTTACCTATAGCACATGTCTTTGAACTGTGGGAGAAACCGGAGCACCCAGAGGAAGCCCACACGAACATGGGGAGAACATGCAAACTCCATACAGAAATGCCAAGTGGCCCAGCCTGGACCCCAACCAGCAATCTTTTTGCTGTGAAGTGACAGTGCAAACCAATGAGCCACCATACCGCCTAATTCTGTATATAGTGAATTTAAATATTAAATGATGCAGAGAAATTTGCTCAAACGGCACTATTACATGCTAAAGAAAGCTAAAAGTGGGGAGAAAAAAAAGCTCTTCAGCATTCTGGAATCATCTTCTGTGTGAACAATATATGCAGTGCTGCCCCGAAAAAAAGAAGAAGGTAATTTACCATAGGAACTATATACTATAAATATGCTACTACCTTTAGGAACAGCCTTTGCATCAGGAGCAGCATAAATGCTTACGAAAGCAGTTCACTTCTGGAATACAGTGATGCATGTTGCTATTTTGAGCAATGACACGGGTACAGAAGCTTCCTGTTTTTTTTTTTCTTCCTCTGCCAGGCAATCCTTTGATAGAAAGCCTACATGCTCCCATATAAGAGTTCTCTAGTAACATAGATGGTCATTTGTCAGTCTTAGGAATGAGGCTTGATGGGAACTTGAGATCGCTACAACTCGGACCTCCCCAGTGACTCCAAAGGAGCCCTCGCTTGTATTGTCAACCACCTCGTTTATCCACACCCCCGAAGCTCATTCACTAGACTCCCGTGAGCCATCAGGGCCAACACTGAGGCTATTCAAGCCCAGCACGGCTTACCCGCTCTGCCATCAGAGGGTTTATGTTACCCAGGGCACAAATTTGGCATGACGCAGCAGGGCTGAGAAAGACCAGGTGATGGCTGGTCTGTGATGGCAGTGGGACTTGAATGATGTTCTTCGCTAAAAGCTTGGATCTGATCCACACAGCTGGGGGGAAGGACGGGGAATTGTCATTGACTGACTGACATAACATGTAGAATAACAAACAAATCAAAATGTGTTGAAGTAGATGTAGCGCTAGACTTACATCCAATGACTAGAGGAATATGATGAAAACTAAACATGGCTCAAAATAGCTCCTTCATTGGCAAAAAAGAAGAAAGATTTTAGTTTGAAATTCACTTCTGTCATTCCATCACTATGTGACTTCTTCAACAAACCGATCCCTTCACTTGGCCCTTTTCTTTCAAAGTCACATCAAATGAAGTCACTTGCACGTACTGTGCGGCAAAAGGAATTTTACAGTTTGTGAAAGCAGCTCCCTAGGTGGAAAAAATGTAAGTGTTTGGTAGTTTTTACTGTTGGAAGAGCTGAAAGGCTTTAAACAGGCCTTTATTTAGTCGGTTATTGTTGCTTGGAGTCCATGTTTTATGTATTGCAGGAGCTCTGGAGTATTTGCTTTTCCCTTTTATTGCACCATTTGTGTCACGTGTTCTTGTAGCCTTCAAGGTAAGAGCCTAAAAAAATAAATAAAATAAAATGAAAAAAAAAAAAAAATAAATAATAATAATAATAATAATAATAAAATAAAATAAAATAAAATAAAATAAAATAAAAATAAAATTTAATTAAAAATAAATAATAAATAAATAAAAATAAAATAAATAAAAATAAAATAAAATAAAATAAAATAAAATAAAATAAAATAAAATAAAATAAGAGGAAATAAAAATATTCATATTGTTAAGTGTGATGTAATATTCCATTTAAGTAGTAATCGGATCTGATGTATCTTTCTATTCTGCGATTGACAGATGAGATGCTTTTGTAAAAATACACAATGTACTAAGAAGGTAAAAGGGTGGGACGTGTAGATGTATGTCTCTGCAGTTGGCTTATATATAATAACTCAAACAAAATGTTGCCATAAGTGCATTCACGCACAAACAATGTGGCAAAGTGGACTCATCGATCAAATGCCAGGAATTCATGCAGTCAGCGCTGGAAAAAGAAACCCAAATTCGTAAGGCAAAACTGGAGACCCATGCAAAGATTTTGTTATGGTTTTACTCATGTGAGAAGCATTTCATATCACACATGCAGACTGATTATTATTATTATGAAAGCCACAAAATCTGAATATAGAGAATTTCACAGTACCGCAAAATTATAATGTCTCCATAATTAAATATTTGTGCCAACTTGATTATAATTCCATATGTTAATGGGACGTCCACACCAAGAATGATAACTATGGGAACGTTAGCATGACATCTTTTTAACTAATTAATATCTAAATAAATTTGTTATGACACCATTTTGGAGTGTGACATGTACTTTACAACCTACAAGACTAGGATCACATGTGCACAGGTGCAAAAGTGATATCCATCTACGGGCTTGGCATATATGATATAGGCTTTTTAGGCCCAATCCCAATTCTATTTTTGTACCCCTACCCATAATGGGAAGGGCTTCAAAATTTACCCCTAAGAAATGGGACACCACTATTACACCTGCATATGTCATTCTACTGTATGTCATCACAATCTCTTGCTTCATTTGAGATCGACGATCACGACTGCTGTAGTTATTCCAGTAGCTTTATTTTTTGGTATTTATCTTCAGGAAATCACTGAAGGCAACATAATCATGTTATCATAATGATCAAATGTGGCAATAAGATCAGAACTGTACTGTACAATATCCCTTTATTTGAATGCACAAAACGAGGGGTAGGGGTAAGGGTAAGGGCTAAGGGGTAGAATTGGGATTGGGACTTAGTAATTTTTGTCACTTTAAAAATAAAATGAATAGATTTAAAGCAGGACAGAATTCTACAATATTGTATCTACCAAACCTTACCGATCAAATTACTTTTGAACTAAATCTTTAGCAAGACCTATATGGGCCTTTATTAAAAAATACAATTAATTATACAAAAATAATAATAATAATAAAAAGTTCATTGTTTAAGAATGTAAAAAACCCCTTTAAGAGCTGTACAAACAAAATTAATACCATATGTCTTTGCAGAACATTTTAGTTTATTAAAAAATATATATATATATATATATATATATATATATATATATATATATATATATATATATATATATATATAAATAATATGGCAGATATGAATTAGCCTTTCAATGATACTGGAATTAAGGACAAAATTATGAGTTTAAATCAATTCCGTAGAGATATTTGACTTGAAACCACTGGCTTTTGATGATCATATTAGTTTGTGTTGCAATTACAGTGTTACTGAAATCAAACTTAAGATCTTTAAGAATGCAGAAACATGTTACGATGGCTTACAATGAAAGTAAATAATTTTGGAATTTAGTAGTGGAGTATATATTGTTTTTAAAATGCATCCATTAATAAAAATTGATTACAATAGCTTAGCGTTGTGTATTTTCTTAGAAGTATACGGTGTAAACCATAATTTTAAGGCAATTTTAGAATAACTTCAGGAATTATCATAATTTCAGAGCTTTTATAATCTTACATTGAATGGATAAGCAAGTCATTATCACTCTAAAATCAGGTTAACATGTAAATTTATTATATTTTGTGCGTACTGTATTTACTAAAACTGATTATTTTAACATTCAGTTGAAGTCAAAATTATTAATTATATATTTTTTTCTTTTTCAAATATTTCCCAAATGATGTTTAACAGAGCAAGGAATCTTTCACAGTATGTCCTATAATATTTTTTCTTCTGGGGAAAGTCTTATTCATATTATTTCGGCTAGAATAAAAGCAGTTTTAATTAAAAAAAAAAAAACATTTAAGGTCAATATCATTAGTCCCTTTAAGCAATATATATATATATATATATATATATATATATATATATATATATATATATATATATATATATATATATATATATATATATATATATATAATTTATATTTTTGATTGTCTACAAAACAAATTACTGTTATACAATAATTTGCCTAATTACCCTAAGTTGCCTATACCTAATTAACCTAGTTAAGCCTTTAAATTGCACTTTAAGATGAATACTAGTATCTTATAAAATATTATATACTGTCATCATGGCAAATATAAAATAAATCAGTTATTAGAAATGAATTATTAAAACTATTATGTTTCGAGGTGTGATGAAAAAAATCTTCCGTCAAACAGAAATTAGGGACATTCTTTTTACAGGGGGCTAATAGTTCAGGAGGGCTAATAATTCTGACTTCAACTGTATATGCCTTATTCACTTCCATTGTAAAGCTCTCACTGTTACCTACATTTTTGGATGGGCAAGTCGATATTAATTTTGTGGTAATCAAAATTAAGTGGTGTCGATTAAACCTAATGTGGATTGAATAATTTTCTTCCACCTTTCCTCTCACTCTCTGTGTCTTATAACAAGCTATAAAGATCTCTGTCCAGAGGGGTTCAGTGGGTCAGGGCCAAGCTGCTCACCTGAAAATGAGACTGCAAGGACAGCCGGAGGTAAAACAGCCTGTTAAAGAGCAGGATCAATATTAACCTGACTTCCATTTCATGCTTGCCCAATTCCAATCAGCTAACAATACACTCGGCCACTCGTGAATAAGGGGGAAGGTATCGAAGACCCCAAACGAAACACACACACTGTTTTGTCAACTTGAATAACAGATCAAACTGAGCTGTTTTAAAGCAGTTTCCTAAAATCATATTCAAATGTATACCTAAGAATGAGGCACAGAGAAGAACACTACCTGACAAAAGTCTTGCCATTCATCCAAGTTTTAGGAACAACAAATGATACCTTGACTTCTGGTTGATCATTTGGTATGAGAAGTGGCTTATATGAAGGGCAAAGGCCTCTAGATTACGCTTATTTTACCAAAATAAAATATGATCATGCCTTGATTTCTAATTATTTAATTAGGACAGTAAGGTCTGACTTTGCTTAGACAAAAGTCTTGTTACTCTACAGTATAATGTACAAATAATGTACAGTAAAGACAAATAATGTACAGTATAGAGTCATTGTGCAGTGGAAAAAGAATTAATATTGTGTATGACTCCCATGAGCTTGGACTACTGCATCCATACATCTCTGCAATGACTTAAATAACTTATTAATAAAGTCATCTGGAATGGCAAAGAAAGCATTCTTGCAGGACTCCCAGAGTTCATCAAGATTCATCTTCAATACCTCCTCCATCTTACCTCAGACATGCTCCATAATGTTCATGTCTGGTGACTGGGCTGGCCAGTCCTGGAGCACCTTGACCTTCTTTGCTTTCAGGAACTTTGATCTGGAGGCTGAAGTATGAGAAGGAGCGCAATCCTGCTGAAGAATTTGCCCTCTCCTGTGGTTTGTAATGTAACGGGCAGCACAAATGTCTTGATACCGCAGGCTGTAGATGTTGCCATCCACTCTTCAGCTCTCTCGCACACCCCCATACTGAATGTAACCCCAAACCATGATTTTTCCTTCAACAAACTTGACTGATTTCTGTGAGAATCTTGGGTCCATGAGGGCTCCAATAGCTCTTCTGCAGTATTTGTCATGATTGGGATGCAGTTCGACAGATGATTCATTGGAAAAATCAACCTTCAGCCACTTTTCCAAATGATCAACGAGAAGTCAAGTTATTATTTGTTGCTCTTATGTCTGGGATCAATGACAAGACTTTTGTCAGGTAGTGTATTTTATCAAATGCTTATTCAACATGGTTTGAGGTCCCATTAAATTCAGGCTATTTCTGTGTTTTTGGTGATCGAAGATTGTATTACAGGCCCAGAAAATACATTAAATTACTATGAATCAAATATAATGATGTTGTTTCTAGGGCAGTTAGAACATTGTCAGAGTGAAACTGAGATATATTTTATGTCCGCCCATGTCACTTTGTACGAAAAGAAATGTGAAATATTGCTAAAACGTGGCATATGTTCTAACCGACAAGCTCTATGAAAATATGTCACTGTGAATAAAAACAAGGCCCGTATGCAGTGACTGCTGTCAACTGACATTTGAGAGCAGCCATCCTTCAATCTCTTGGTTTCTGGCAAAAGTACTGGAAACTAATAAGCGCCCTTAACAGTTCATTCATTCAAATCACCTACGTTAACGCAAAATACCTCTAGTGCCTGCCACAAAAGCAGCTGTTAAGTTCAGGAAAGCAAAGAGCTACTTTCTACAAATGGTTCGACTCGCCAATCGTTTAAGAAGAGCTACTGATTTTTACAATTTCTAAAAAAAATAGATGATTCACCCATAACTAACTACATTTGAACAGTGTCACCTTGCATACAATAATAAAGAGATGGAAAATAACATATAAAACTGCACAGTATAAAGTATAAAAAAGTATTTCCTTTCATTCACAATGGTAAATGTAGCATATTCAGCAATAAAAATAAAATTTTGGCCTTAGATTTAACAAATATAATTATATATTCAGAGGATCCACTGAAAAATTTTACAAAAACTGGGATCCTCGAATTACTTTTGTGAAGAATACAACACATCTCTTCACTGACTTATAATGTTTTTATTTTTTTGCAAAGATCTCTGCCCTTTCTATAAGTGTGTGCGTGTGTCATTTAGATTTTGTGTATATCTATTTAGTTGCTTCGACAATTCATGTAGGTGCTAATGTTGTTGTGTGTGTTTTTATCTATTTATTATTGTTATTTATTTTTATTCATTCATTCATTTTCTTTTCAGCTTAGTCCCTTTATTAATCAGGGGTCGCCACAGCGGAATTAACTGCCAACTTATCCAGCATATGTTTTACACAGGGGATGCCCTTCCAGCCACAATCCAACACTGGGAAACAATTATTATTATTATTAATTACTCTCATCCTTGAGGGTGGGGGGATGGGGGTCTGTGGGTTTCTGAATGTTCTTGTTTACCCCCAGTTAAAAAAAAAAAGAAAATGTGTAAATTATTGATATTGTGGAATTTTTTGTAGACTTCACAAAAATAAAAAATAAATATATATATATATATATATATATATATATATATATATATATATATTACTGTTTGTATGTATACAATTTTTACAGTTTTAATTATATTATATTTGCATTTATAAAGTTTACGTCTTCAAAAAGTGCTCTTATTTATTGAATATAAGAAGGCAGATTATAAGTAGGAATTTAAGTACAGAAATATGCAGATTTCAAGACCATCATTGAGTATTTTTACTTGTGTATTTGTGTGTGAATTTATATTTATTCAGTTTTTACATTAATTTCAGGAATATTAATGACTAATAGGAAAATGTTCATATGATTTGTTTACAATACAGTTTGTAAAGTAATATTTTCTGTCATTTAGTAGATATTTTATACAACAGACTTGCTTTGTTTACCAAAGAAGTGGAACTAATTGGATTTGTATTGTAAACATTAAATAAAAGTTTAAAAGGGATTATTTGTTTAGATTTCATATATTAAGTTTTTAATTATGATACGCCCAAAATCATTCTGCACAAATCTGCAGACTGTTTATAAACTTCTTTGCAGAAATAACAAAAAATGTCCGCAGATTCTGTCTGGACCTAATTATAAGGTATGATTTAATATAACTGCATTGTATTAATATTGAAAAAAAGAAAGACATTGCTGGCTGGTCCTTCCTTTTGAATAAAAGCCATCTAGAAAAGCCTCTTTTTGCTCTCACAGTCTCTCTCTCTCTCTCTCTCTCTATGGCATTGTGGGGGCAACATCTGACTACAGGCAATCCCTTTCACATGACAATCTTATGCATTATTCCTCTCATTAAAGACTGCGAGAAGCCTGGGGACCTCAACAAGTCCTCAATCACAGCGGCCCCAGACACCAGACCGCGGGTCCGCAGAGACGCACTGACAACTTACCAAGGACAGGCAGAAGAAAAAAAAACACAGAGCAATACTGGAGTGGTGTGAGCTTCAGAAGAAATGCATGCGATCTGCTGGGTAATATGTTTGAAAGACAGTGTGGATTTGGGGGGAAAGTCTGTGCTGTGACATGAGCGGAGGCCACCTGCGGGTCAGGGAACAGCTGGCATGTGTATGTACGAGTGTGCATGTGTGTGTTCTGGCTCTGACACACACACCATCTGACATGGCCTCGGAACAGTTGGGCACAAAAGGCCAGACATGTAGATAGACACAATATTAGTGCATAACAAGTCATGCAGCACACCTTTGAATGATGAACGTGCGGCAAAAGTCCGCAGTTTACTTGTAAATATAAGCAAAATCAACATGTAGTGCAGTTTCATTACAAAAGCATTGACACAGTGATGTAACTGATGTAATCCAGATTAGTTCTAGTTTACACCTGGCATTAAAATGTGTTTTCTTCAATCCAATCACAAGTGGACGTCACTAAATACAGTTATAAATGGGGACTAAAGCTTAGTTTTGATTTTAGATTGGACACATTTGAATGGACTGGTTTTGTAGTGTCAATCACATCTAAACAGCCTCTAAAAACTACCATGCGATCTATGCTATGCGATCATTATGGGATGTTTTGTGAGAACCAATACATTCATACAAACACACAGATAATGTCGAAATTGTATCCCACGTTCTGGTCATTTACTTGCTTGAAACCGCACAGAGAATTATAGGATCCAATCCCCCCAACCTCAACATAGTTTATACCAGCCGTCTGCACAAGAAAGCCAGCAACACCAGCAAGGATCCAACCCATCCAGGATACAGTTGGGCAAAAGATACAGGACAATTAGGGCATGAACTAATAGACTGAGGAATAGTTTCTTTCGAAGAGCAGTAGCCTGTATTTCCCCCTAATACACAGACACACACTCACATACATAGATCCTAAGGAACTGTAGGAGAGAACAACTCATGCTCCATGCATTTGACCTCACTATTACTGCACTAGGACTGTGCTACAATTTAACTATACCAGAGGTGCCCAAACTCAGTCCTGGAGGGCCGGATTCCTGCATATTTTAGTTCCAATCCCAATCAAACACACCTGAACCAGCTAATGAAGCTCTTTCTGGGTGTACTAGAAACTTCCAGGCAGGTGTGTTGAAGGATTTTGGAGCTAAATTATGCAAGGCACCGGCCCTCCAGGACCAAGTTTGGGCACCCCTGAACTATACAATTAAATCTTGTGTTCAGTCTTTTTTTTTTTTGTCTATTGTTGATATTTTGTTTATTTGTTCTATATTTCTTATTGCTGCTTGTGTGTAAGAGCTACCAAACAAATTTTGTTGTATGATATTACAATGACAATAAATTTCTAATGTCTAAAAATGTAAAATGTATAACATGAGTTGATTCAATAGAACTCAATCTCGCTAAAGGCTTCTGCGAAAGTGGACAGATTTGAATGCATGTTAATACCAAGTGGAAACAGAATGAAGCACTTAAGACACAGAAACAGGACCATAATCCCATACCAAGAATTAAGTACTTGTAATCAGATTTTGAAATGCTTATAATTAGATTGCACTTTGCATGCATTACATTATTAAACAGGTCATGAATTTTTACATCAAAAACAACATAATTTAGAAGTATTTTGTGTGCTGCTTCAATTGGTGCATTTGAATTGGTGTGGCGGATTGGAGACTCATAAGTAAACACCCACTGCTCTAACAGTTTTGCATGTTAACCGGGCTGAAAAGGCAATGAAGTAAAAGTAGGCATTGATGTTCTGCAGAGTTGGAGCTTATCCAACCCTATTATATCATAGAGTAGAACATGCCATTTCCTGTCATTTTTTTCATCATCATCATCATTCAAGTTTTTTTTTTACAGTAACGACAAAGTTTTGAGCTCTGAAACGTGCAGGATGTTTTTATAGTACTGCGACTTCTTTTATGTCAAAAGATCAAGGGAATATAGATTTTTTTAGTTTATGACCACTTTAAATGTTATTACAGTATCATACACAGTATATATTAGAGATGCCCAAAGTAGGGCCCACGGGCCAAAGTTGGCACATGATAACCTTTGACTTGGACCGACATCTGAAAAGAGAGGGAGAATGATGGGAAGGTGCCTTCGACAGTGATAATCATTTCGAATTTAACGTAACCTTTTGTTGGTTTGTTTTATTGTTGAGCTACAAAAAAGCTAACTGAAATTAAATGATTCAATTAAATACTGTAAATGAATCAGACTGTGTAAATACTGTCACTTTACAGATGCATAAGACATCTGCGAGCAAGTTAAAGTAAGCTTGACTAGTGTTTTTAGCATTGAACTTGTGTTTTAAATGGGATTGTTTATGTTAACTATAATACGTTCATTATTAAATGTTAAAAATGATTATTTATAGTTATTTTGATATATTACCGAATAAATTTGAAAATTACCCATGGCAAATTTAATATATAAAAGTTTGGGCACCCCAGGTATATATAATAAATATATTCTCTAAATGAGTTTTGTTCACACTTCAATTTTAGAAAATCCAAATTTAAACACTCCCAAACACTACAATATGAATATTACTTTTACTGTTCCTTCGGATCACATGCTTTTGGTTACTTAGTTCATGACCCCTTTAAATATCATTGCAGTATTATACACAGTATATATAATAAATATATTCTCTAAATTAGTTGTGTTCACTCTTCAAATTTAGTAAACACAACATTAACCAGATCTTAAGGTTTTAATAACTTTGCTCCAAAACACTACAATATGAATATTACTTTTACTTTTTCTTCGGATGCCACGTAAAAGTGATATTTTTTCTCCTCAGTATTTTTGTCTTGTTTTCCAGTCAATACATTAACTTGAAAAGCAAAATGATATATGTCTGTTTCTGTGAAACTGATCAAAATTACATTTGTCTTTATGAAAAGAGGGCATATCTGCCAAAAGGAAAATCCACTTAATTTAAAGAGAAAAGTACATTTTAATAATAATAATAATAATAATAATAATAATAATTATTATTATTATTATTATTATTATTATTATTATAATAAGTCATTACATTTATATAGTGCTTTTCTGAATACTCAAAGCGCTTAACACATTTTTGGGGGGAATCTCCTGTGTGCAGCATCCACCTGGATGACGCAGCGGCAGCAATATTGCGCCAGACCGCACACCACACACCAGCTGATTGGTGGAGAGGAGACAGAGTGGTGAAGACAATTATGATATGGGCATAGCCATGATGGACAGAGGATAAACCTACTCTTTTTTTAAGGGATTTTTAACAACCACAGAGAGTCAGGACCTCGGTTTAATGTCTCATCCCAAAAACGGCACTCACTGAGCAGTATAAAGTCCCCATCAATATACTGGGGCGTAAGGACCCACACAGACCACAGGTTGAGCAGCCCCTGCTGGTCTCACTAACAGCACTTCCTAGCTTTCTCATGTGTGTGTCCTATTCAGGTTCTGACCGGGTGCAGGCCTGCTAAGCTTCAGTGGGCGACCATGTGAAAGTTGCAGAGAGCTAGCTGCCGGCACTTTTATAAGCCACTGACATACAAAAATCCAATTTGTTCTTAATATATCAATTTTGTGTCTCTGGAAAATGTATCTTAATTTAAAGACGTTTAGACATTTGTATTGAAAAACAAAAAAGCTGACCTAAAGTAGATATTGTATTTCTTAATTTTTTTGGACAGCATGTAACACTTAACATCAATAATTTCGGAATTTAACACTTTCTTCTTTGATTTAAACTCTTTTAAATGCCCTTTTAATGCTCCCATTAGATTACATCACTAACTGTGTATGTTTTTATCACATTTCTAATCAATTTGTAATTGAACACGTAACAGGACACACTCTAAATACTCTAAAATATGCAACTCTTAGGGAAAAATCAATACGTCACGTCCATTATCACAGCATATCATTTTCATTACATTAAAAAGTGCAATCCATTATCATCCCAGGTGGCCATTAGTAAGCTTTGAAGCCAAACATGCTGTCAAATAACTCTCCCATATGCCTCAACCTGCAAGTATAAGCTAATATCAAGGGCTCGGTTGTGGATTTTTGAAATTAATGGGCCTATTTTTTTGCTCGCCCTTGCCCCTAGTAAGTTTCCCCGTGTGTAATGGAAATAGTTACAGTAACAATTCTGTGCACCGGAGAGAAGTCGCCCCCCCATTGTACTTGAGAATCAATAGATTTGCCCTTGTTCAGTTAATACACTCCCTCTCGTATCTTCAATTTGATGCCTGGAGGAGAAGCGCCCGCAGTGGTTAATAGTATTGAACCGTTTCTCTTTTAAAGCCTCTGTTGCAAGACACACAGCCAAATCGACAGCCCCATGGTGGCCAACGCTGCAAGATCAAACGGGTCAATGAGGAAAAAATGTTTGAGTGCAAAAGGGAGAAATAGTAAAAACTTTGGGCACTTTTCCTCTCAACAATGTGTGCTGTTAGGGTATAAAAACCTGCCATAAAGCCTTTATGCCATGTTCAATTGACAAGACTCATAAATACGTAACCTATAAAGCTGACAACGAACTGCTTCTCAGCTCCGAGAATATTAGCCCAAGAGTTGATTGGAGGCTTTCTAATACGCATATGTGTAGCCCATTTAGTGGACAATGATGTCATTGTATGAAACCAAGGCAATTTGGCAATAATGAGCTAGACTGACAGAGTCCAGCAACAGTTTTGATTGGCTGTTGGCAGAATTACTGACCGTAGTCCTCCAGTGATTTGCACGTGATGTCTAAGTGGGTGGAGCCAAAGGGGTTTCGTATGAATCTCCGCCTCCTCCGCAGGTCGTCCTCCCAGTAATCCAGACGCCAGAAGTCATGCTGCTGTTGCTGACTGGAAAAGGGGAAAAGACAGGAGCTCCTGTTAGGAATCAGAAGAAGAAGAAAAACAACAAGTTGGAAAGCTAAATAAAAAATGAATGAATGATATTTCATATTTATAATAAAACAGACACTGCTCACTACAGAGCACATTGTACTTTGGCACATTATTAAATTAGTAGTAATTGTTAAAAATACATTCATGAATGCAAAGCATTGCAACAGAATGAGATACATCAGACACATGAGCCATTTCTGTTACATTACTAAATATATATCTACAGTGCTTAGCATAACAGAGAACACCCTATTACGGAAATGAATATTTGTATCCATTTCTCAGTGAATACCGTTAATGTATTTTGGTGCATTTAAACAAATCAGATTTATTAAATGGATATACTTATTAAAATAATATTTTAGTCACTGAATATCATTAGAAATAGTAAGACAATACATTTTAATTCATGCAAAATATTGCAAAGAAAATTACAAACTACTAACATAACTATCACTAACATTTCAGCAAAACTTTAGACATTTTTTGTTCCTCTTGAATTTTGCTCTTTTTAAATGTTTTATTAATATTTTTCCCTAACATATAAACTTAATTTTTGGATCGTTATCATGAGGTATTTTGTTAGATTGTCTCCAGATTTGGCTTCAGTATTGACCAATCTAATGTATATGTACATATATAATACTGTAAAGCTTCCAATAGAAAATACTAATTTAAATGAGAGATTTGTGAGGGGAGTACTTATATATGCTGAGCACTGTATATATATATATATATATATATATATATATATATATATATATATATATATATATATATATATATATATATATACACATGCTTGGGAAAATGACACTAAAAGGCACAATCATGACATGACAAATGGAATTATATCATAATATTACATAATTATGAGGAGCAAAAAAAGATGTTTTATATTTATGACACAATCAGATAAAAAATACAGTCAAAATTTTGATTTTATTTACATTTTCATTTAATTATTAATTCTATTTGATGAAACGTCATTAAAATTGTAATTCATAATTATAAAAATAAAACTTGCATCACAGTTATAATCATATAAAAATCACGAGTCATGATTATGACATACTGGTGTCAGTCATAAATGTAATATAAACATTATGACACACTAAATCTTTAATTACAGTTATAAAACAATAAGACAATCATGACAAAGTCAGATAAAGAATGTAAATTTTAAATTATGATGATGACAGGCTTAGTTACAATCATAAGAAAACTCATAATATAAAATATATTAAGTTGGAATTATTACAAAGTTATAATGCACTGTAAAACCCAAGTTAAAGTAACTTAAACAGTTTGAGGAAACCGATTGCAACAAACCATTTAAGTTCAAAAACTGATCCTAGTGAGTACTGTGAACTCAATCCATTTGAGTAAACAAAGCAATTTGAGCACAGTAAAACCCAGTAAACGAAGAGAACGCAAACCAACTGAGTACTGTAAAACTCATTAAGTCAACTCAAACTACATGAGGAAACCGATTGCAACAAACCATTTAAGTAAAAAAAACTGATCTATATGAGTACTGTGAACTTACTCCATTTAAGTTGAAGTAATGAGATTTTTAATTAACTCACTACCTTCAACAAAGAGTTCAAAACTCTTTTCAAATGAGCAGAATTAACTTTCAGTAAATTTTGAGTTAACTACACTCATTTCAATTGATAAAGTTGACTGTTGGGTTTTACTATGTGCTGCAAAAGTTACAAGTCAAAAATAATTTAAATTTGAACAGAATTTTTTTTAAAGAAGTCATAATTATTATAAAAATGACTTGAAATTATATTAAAGTCAAAATTATGACCCCAGTCAACTAATTCTAATATAAAAAGTAGGAAGTATGACATGCATGCTTACTCTTAATTATTTATTTATCAATTTTTTTAACAGAAAAAGATTAAATGATAATCAGCCCTAACTCGGCATGAATGCTGTTTTTCAGCAGGTTACTGCTCTGCAGAACAAAAAAAAAACATGCAGACACCCTTAACATCTCATCCATCAACACATGAGAACTATACAAACACCAAAACATACACCAAACATACAGAATAAAGAGAAACAGCCAACTATCTGCAGGGGTTACAGTGATAGTTGACCATCAGATGAAGACCATGGGATTTTTAAAAGAAGTCTTAGTGTTAGTTTTTTTTTGATGTTGTGGGATCTCATTCCAGGCTTTTGTGTATACATAAAAGAAAGATCCTTGTCCATAACAGTTTTTAAAAGCCGATAACGACAAAAATCCATTTGTTGCAGATCTGGTGGAATGATCGATCCTTGTATTAAGTTTAATCCCTGTGTTCATAATGTGATTTTGAAATGATAAAGCATTAGAGAGTGATAGAGCAAAGCAGTGATGTGTCCATCTAGAAAGTCTATTGTGGATCTTATAGGCTCTATTGTACAGTCTAGCTACTGGCTCCAAGATATCATTTGTTGTGAGTGACCAAACAGGCAAACAGTATGACAAGGGGGACAAGATTATGGCATGAAGATGCCATAAAAGAATAAAAATAAAATAAGTTATGAGATAAGGAATCAAAATTAGCTAAAGAGCCAAAATGACAAGTCATAATTTTTATAAAAATTATAAAAGTGAAGTTAATAGACTGTTAAATCCATAATGATGACAAAAAGTCATGACAAGAATAATAACAAGATACTATCAGAACTACATTTTAGAAAGTATTACATGGAAATCATATTAACATGTCACAAACAAGTCAAAACAAGGTTAGAATTACAACATACTAAATCATAATAATATTAAAATACTAATATAATGAAATACTAATTCATAATATATAGAAAGAAAACAATTACCATATAAAAATTCATTAATGACAGTCATAAATGCGACAAATACATTTGTATAATATAATTACCTTTATCATATAGCTTAAACATGCATCAAAATGAAGACTTCCCCAGCTCTGACTTTTAATACCATAATTGGGATTTTAATAAGCATGTTTTCCCCCATTGACGCACACGCACAAAGAAAACACCCCTTAAATTTATATAGTAATGTAATACTCCACATACAATACTACTGAGAATTGCATTTTGGAGAGCACCCAAACCAAAGCTTACACCTGAGGGAGAATCAAACGATATCTGGTAAAATATCGTTAATTCACGAAGTTCATTAAAGCTCAGCCCTCGGGCATAAAACGGCTCTCCAGCTCACAAATAAATAACAGCAAGTCCCATTAACAAATACGGTATCAAATTACAAGTATAAATGGCGCAGCTTGCCTCCATTTTACTGTGTTTTTTAACAAGTCCAGTAAATCAGTGGTAGGGTCCTTTCTGCAGCCAGAGAGGGGTTTTAATGACGCCGGGGTCCCACCGAAGCCACACCCCGGGCCAATAAAACACAGACCCCCTCCCTTTAGCATATGTGCAGCTGTGATTAAAATAACGTGCTGAAATATTCATTGAAATGATTCCCAGGGCCCTGGAGCAAGCTGCAGAAAATTGCGTTTTTATTCATTATTAATAACAGCGAATTAGAGGCCATATAAAAGAAAAAATGAGAGGCCGAGAAGAAAAAGGGGAGCGTGGGGAATGAGCGGGGAAACGGCTTCAGCATGTGGTAACCATCTTTGTAAATGATTATTCCAACATTAGCAGGGACCTGGGCTAATTTTATTGCTTGCAGCTAATGCAAACCATTAAGGGCAGGGACCAGCATCAGGTTACTAAGTGCAGCGCGTTCGGGCTGGAGATGTTTCAAAGCCTTTAAAACCGAGTGAAAGAGAGAGAGGGAAGGGGAAAAGCAGGCCAGAAGCGAATAATACTGCAGCTAATTTACTCCAAAGAGGATTTAGAGAGTGATGATTGGTGTAATTGGGGGATAGATGACAGCATGGTATGGGACGATCAACAAATTCCACATGTGGTTTGTCTTCATTACCAGCTACTCATGGGGAAATATACCATCCACTTTGAGGCATATACTAATTTCCATAATAAACTATGACATGGGCCGTTAGTCTTTGTTTGTGTCGTATAAACAGAGGTTAAGGTGGTGGAAGTATTCATTCAGAAATGCGTTTTGATTTTTTTTTTTCGTTACTGTACAGCTTTTTCATACAGTGACAGCAAGGCTCATCAAGTACCTTAAAGGCCCCATTAAATTAAAATAAAAGTTTTTTAAATGTTAATATCAGTATTATTCATTTTTATGATATCTATAAGCTGGTGTGCTCCAAAACAGTGGCAACATCCACATTTAGAAGATATAAAACCAATAAAAAACATGTAAGGCTTGTAGTTTGTCACATTTTTTTTTCTTGTCACCTCCTACTTTCTCATCAAATTGTGACAAATCAAATGTTCTCTAGTACCTGATATGCTCCGCTCCATTCAAGACGCTTCACATTTGATGCATCTTGATTTAAAGCAAAATGCTATTGGCTGTTTCATAAAAGGGAAGGAGTATGACTATGTCCCACCCTCTCCTCCTGTTTCGGTTGAGATTACGTCAAACATCGAATACAAATGCATATTTCAAAGCACTTTATGGGACCTTTAAAGTCTGCATGAACTGCAAGCTGCGACCATTTTTTTTGTACTGTGATGCAGTTCCAAGAGAAACTAAATAATAAATGAGAAAACAGTGGGCGTGGCTTTTTGATTGAGATGATTGGATGTGGTACAGTAGGCATTTCATTCAGAAAGATCTGGAAAAGGGTTTCAGGAGAGTTATTATAACCTTACAGACACCTCCTCCTCACCATTTCTGTTTATTGTCATAGCACTGTCAAAACTGACAGTTGGAGGGGCGTGGTTAAGTATGTTAGCCACACCCAATACCTCCAAACAGACGAAGACTGTGTCCGAAACCGCATACCTCCATACAATATAGTACGCTAAAATCAGTATGCGAGCTGAGTAGTACGTCCGAAATTCATAGAATTAGAAAATCAGTATGCGAGAAGTACCTGGATGACCTACTACTTCCGGCGAGATTCTGAATTGCGCATCCCATGCACGCTGCGCTATCCCATGATGCCCCGCAAAAGAGAATTTATGAATGGGAGTGAAGCAACGCAACTTACGAGTGTTTAAATTCAAATGCAGTAACAAACAGGAAGTGCATTTTCAGATTTCAATTTTAGATTATGAGCGCATACTATTTTTTTTTTCTTAATGATATGCACAGATGAATTGTTTACCACAAAACTTGCAATGTGAGATAACCAAATCAATATGGTTAATTTTGATTTCATGCGTACTTTAAAAGAATACAAGTTAATTTGTACAAAATTTCAGGTTGATATTTACTTAATCTTCCACTTCAGTGCAATTACATTCAAGTTATACAATAAAGCATCAACTATTCCTGCCTAAACATGATTGTTTTGAACTCATGTGAACAGATAGTTGTGAACTTTAAAGTTGTTTTTTAAAATTCATTTCGTTATTGAGAAAGATTTACTTCCAGAATTGACCATTACTTTTCATTGAGATGTATACAGTACATCAATTGGATAAATATCTTTATGGAACAGAATATTTACACAATATTCTAATGACATTCAGCATAAAAGAAATAGAGTCCACAGTCACAAATAAATTAATGAGGGTAAAATAATGCTAGAGTTATGGAAATAATAGGTAAACTACTTACTCTCACTGGCCACTTTATTAGGTACACCTGTCCAACTGCTCGTTAACGCAAATATTTAATCAGCCAATAACATAGCAGCAACTAAAAGCATTCAGGCATGGTCAAGACGATCTGCTGCAGTTCAAACCGAGCATCAAAATGGGAAAGAAAGGTAATTTAAGTGACTTTGAACGTGGCATGGTTGTTGGTGCCAAACAGGCTGGTCTGAGTATTTCAGAAACTGCTGATCTAATGGGATTTTCACGCACAAGCATCTCTAGGGTTTACAGAGAATGGTGCAAAAAAGATGAAATATCCAGTGAGTGGCAGTTCTGTGGGCGCAAACGCCTTGTTGATGCCTGAATGACAGCTGACAAATCTGCAGAAACTGCGTGATGCTATCATATCAATATGGACCAAAATCTCTGAGGAATATTTCCAGCACCCTGTTGAATCTATGCCTCTGTATATGCCACAAAGGATTAAGGCAGCTCTGAAGGCAAAAGGGGGTCCAGCCCGGTACTAGTAAGGTGTACCTAATAAAGTGACCGGGGAGTGTATATATATATATATATATATATATATATATATATATATATATATATATATATATATATATATATATATATATATATATATATATATATATATATATATATATGTGTGTATTTTTTAAATTTTTTTTCAATTTTTTTAAATCAATTTTAAGGTCAAAATTATTAGCCCCTTTATACAGTCACTTTAAACTGTGTAGAAGTGTCTTGAAAAATATCTAGTCAAATATTATTTACTGTCATCATGGCAAAGATAAAATAAAACAGTAATTAGAAATGAGTTAAAACTATTATGTTTAGAAACGTGTTGAAAAAATTGGGGGAAAAAATAAACAGGGGGCAAATAACTGAGGGGGGCTAATAATTCTGACTTCAACTATATATATATATATATAGTTGAAGTCAGAATTATTAGCCCCCCTCAATTATTGGCCCCTGTTTATTTTTCCCCCAATTTTTCAACACGTTTCTAAACATAATAATTTTAATTACTCATATACACACACACATATATATATATATATATATATATATATATATATATATATATATATATTTAAAATGTACCCCTATGGTTAAAGTCAAAAGCTGTGAAATAACTATAATAACAATCCCAAACACAATTTATGCTCACTGAGAAAATGAAAACAATAGAAGCCAGCATTTTCACTTTACCACAAGGCAGCCATTCCATTAAAAAAAAAAAAAAAAAAAAAAACTCAGATACTACCGAGGTGTTTGCCCCAAGCTATGGATTGTATTGAATGGGCCTCTCTCCACTCTGCCATAATATTGAGGCAGTCTAAACAGATTAAAGTGTTACAGCAGGATCACATCACAAAAGCTGCTCCTTGTTGCGTGAATATTATATCTACAAATGTCAAGAAATCAGGAGGCTCAAGGGACTTAACCGAGCTCTGACAGCAACACGAGTGCTCGCTTTCAGTTTAACATCAATCAAGAACGCGCGCATATGTGTGTGAGTGTGTGTGTGTGGGAAACAAAGCCTGTTTGCATACATGAGCGGCATGCCAAAAGTTCATCACTCGCCCGGGTATGAAAAGCAAAGCGATGTGTCTGAGGCTTGTCTGTTGTCAGTCTTATACCTCGAGAGCCAGACAGAGATGTCAAGAGGCGGAGAGGCCAAAGTCACGTAAATGACATTGTAAATGCGAGATTACAGCGTGAAAAAAATGTAAATCCCGCAGAGGCAACCAGGCGATTACCATTTCAGATTATAACATCCAAAGCTGCCCGCGAGTAGGCAATAGGAGAAATCCAAGCACGGTACACTTTGAAGATTTCTGCAATGTTCCCTCCTAAAGCATATATGATGATTTTGATTCGCTTTGACATTGGCATTTCGGCTGTATACAGCAATTCAGAAGAAAGCCCAAACATTTTCGTTTTCTCTATAATAAGAGGATTAGACAAGCGCACCGTATTACAATGAACGATAAAGCAAAGGGTGCTTGATGACACCGTTTACATTTCTTCACCCGCTCTTTCCCCCCTAAAGCATATGCTTTTAGTTTGCTGGTGGTTTCTGAAGGATTGAACAGCGGTCCAGTGATACGTTAAACCCTGCGGTCATCATATAGAGACAGATTTTAGTCAGTGCCGAAAACTTGCCATGCGTGACTTTCCTCACCCAGGGTGGTCCAGCTCTTCTTCCCACAAGAGCAAATACTGTACTCTTTTAACAAATCCTTTGGGTCCATTAAAAATATTACAGCAGCTTTTCAAGATCAGCGGCTTTATTTAAAGCATTATGACAAGAGCTAGATTGTGCTGATTGTGTGTGATTTTACTGTTTGATAAACAAAAGTTAATATGCTACAGCTTTTAGACACAATATTGGCAGTTATTTTAATCTATTTATTTTATAATTTATTTTTTAGAATGCTGTAAATGAAGCAGGCGAAACAAGACACACTAAAACAGTTCTTGTTTACAAAGAAAAATAAAAAAAAGCACACTAGAATCAATATTTTTCACTAGATGATTAGGTACAGGGCAACACAGTGGCGCAGTAGGTAGTGATGTCACCTTATAGCAAGGAGGTCGCTTGTTCAAGCCTCGGCTGGGTCAGTTGGCGTTTCTGTGTGGAGTTTGCATGTTCTCCCTGCGTTCGTGTGTGTTTCCTCTGGGTGCTCTGGTGTCCCCCATAGTCCAAAGACATGCAGTATAGGTGAATTGGGTAGGCTAAAATTGTTCGTAGTGTACGAGTGTGAATGAGTGTGTATGAATGTTTCCCAGAGACGGGTTGCAGCTGGAAGGGCATCCGCTGCGTGAAACATACGCTGGATAAGTTGGCAATTCATTCCACTGTGGCGACCCCAGATTAATAAAGGGACTAAGCCGAAAAGAAAATGAATGAATGAATGAATGAATGAATGAATGAATAATTAAGTACAGGGCGACACAGTGACTCAGTGGTTAGCACTGTCACCTCACAGCAAAAAGGTCCAAAAACGTGCATGTGTGTTTCCCAGTGATGGAAGGGAATCCGCTGTGAAAAACATATGTGAATAAGTTGGTGGTTCATTCCGCTATGGAAGGAAGGAAAATGAAATTAAATGATTGAGTACATTCACTGAAAAAAAAAAAAAATTATATATATATATATATATATATATATATATATATATATATATATATATATATATATACACAGTACACCCCTCACAAATCTCTCATTTAAATTTATATTTTTATAGAATACTTTACAATATTATATTTGTGCATAAACATTAGTTCAGTCAGTACTGAAGCCAAATCTGTGGCTAGTCTAACAAAATAAGTTATGATACCGGTCCAAAATTAGTACATCCAAATTGATATGTTAGGGGAAAATATTAAATAAAAATTTAAAAATTGCTAAATTTAAGAGAAACAAAAAAATTTAGCAAATTTTGTTGAAAGTTTGTAGTTTGTATTTTTTCCCTATATTTTGCATTAATATTGGGACATCAACAACATTCTAACATTTTTGACTCTATACACCAACACAATGGATTTGAAATGAAACAAATGTGTGCTTTTTGTAGAAAATTTGACATGTAGAAATTACATCAGTTTGCATATGTGCCTTCCACTTGTTAAGGGACCAAAAGTAATGGGACAGAATAATAATCATAAATCCAGCTTTCAATTTTTAATACTTGGTTGCAAATCCTTTGCAGTCAATTACAGCCTGAAGTCTGAAATGCATAGACATCATCAGAAGCTGGGTTTCATCCCTGATGATGCTCTGTCAGGCCTGTACTTCAATTGTCTTCAGTTCCTGCTTGTTCTTGGGGCATTTTCCCTTCAGTTTTGTCTTCAACAAGTGTAACGCATGCTCGATCGGATTCAGGTTAGGGGATTGACTTGACCATTGCATAAAATTCCACTTCTTCAAATTCCAATTCTTCTACTAATTTCTCTCTTTCCCACACCCCTCGTCAGACAGGGAGAGGGGGTGGGACGGGACTACTGATTTCCAAAGAATGGAAATTCACTCAGAGACCGTCCCTGCCAAAAATCAGCTCTTTTGAATTCCATGCAGTCACCATTATCCACCCCTTTCGCATAAATGTGGTTGTCATCTACCGCCCACCGGGTACATTAGGTCACTTCTTGGATGAACTGGATGTTCTTCTCTCATCTTTTTCTGATTATGACACTCCCTTGTTGGTGCTAGGTGACTTCAACATCCACATAGAAAGACCTCAAGCTGCTGACTTCCAGACTCTGCTTGCATCTTTCGACCTCAAAAGAGCACCTACCTCTGCTACTCACAAATCAGGTAATCAACTAGACCTTATTTACACTCGACATTGCCTCGCTGACCAAACACTAGTAACTCCACTACAAACATCGGATCATTTCCTTCTCTCTCTCAACATCCACATTACTCCTGAGCCGCCACACACTCCTACTCTAGTTGCCTTTCGCAGAAACCTACGCTCTCTCTCACCCAACAGGCTATCCACCATTGTTTCTAACTCTCTTCCTCCATCTTCCAAACTCTCTGCACTTGATACGAACAGTGCAACTGATACACTCTGCTCCACGCTAACATCATGTCTAGACAGACTATGCCCTCTGACATCCAGACCAACCCGAGCCAGTCCTCCTGCACCCTGGCTCTCTGATGTTCTCCGTGAGCATCGCTCAAAACTTCGGGCTGCTGAGAGAAGCTGGCGAAAAACAAAAAATCCTGAACAGCTCATAACATACCAAACTCTTCTGTCTTCTTTCTCGACTGAGGTTACTTCTGCAAAGCAGACATACTTCCGTCAGAAAGTCAACAGTGCCACCAATTCTCGCTTGCTTTTTAAAACATTTTCCTCCCTCCTCTATCCTCCTCCTCCACCCGCATCCTCCACACTCACTACTGATG
Source organism: Danio aesculapii (assembly GCF_903798145.1). Classification (NCBI taxonomy): domain Eukaryota; kingdom Metazoa; phylum Chordata; class Actinopteri; order Cypriniformes; family Danionidae; genus Danio; species Danio aesculapii. The sequence goes on along the minus strand of NC_079449.1, from coordinate 15,779,437 downwards.
ACTTTGCTACATTCTTTTGCACCAAAACTGCAAAAATCAGTGCTCAATTTGCTGCACCTACAACAAACACGCAAGATACACCACCAACACCACACACACTCACCTCTTTCTCCCAGCTCTCTGAGTCTGAGGTGTCCAATCTCGTGCTATCAAGCCATGCAACCACCTGTCCGCTAGATCCCATTCCCTCTCATCTCCTGCAAGCCATTTCTCCTGCAGTCATACCAACACTGACTCACATAATTAACACATCTCTTGACTCTGGTCTATTCCCTACTTCATTTAAGCAGGCTAGGGTAACCCCTCTGCTAAAGAAACCCAACCTGGATCAAACGCTACTTGAAAACTACCGACCGGTATCCCTGCTTCCATTCATGGCCAAGATTTTGGAGAAAGTAGTGTTCAATCAAGTCCTAGACTTTCTTACTCAAAACAACCTCATGGACAACAAGCAATCTGGCTTTAGGAAAGGCCACTCAACTGAGACTGCTCTGCTCTCGGTCGTGGAGGACCTCAGACTGGCTAAAGCAGACTCTAAATCATCTGTCCTCATCTTGCTGGATTTATCAGCTGCTTTTGACACTGTAAACCACCAGATCCTGCTATCTACGCTTGAGTCACTGGGCGTCACAGGCACTGTTATTCAATGGTTCAGTTCCTACCTCTCGGACAGATCATTCAGGGTGTCGTGGAGGGGAGAGGTGTCCAACCTACAGCATCTATACACTGGGGTACCTCAGGGCTCTGTGCTTGGACCACTTCTCTTCTCTATCTACACGGCATCTTTAGGAACAGTCATCCAGAAACATGGTTTTTCCTACCACTGCTATGCTGATGACACCCAGCTATACCTCTCTTTCCACCCTGATGATCCCTCGGTTCCAGCTCGCATTTCAGCCTGCCTGTCAGACATTTCACTCTGGATGAAAGATCATCATCTCCAGCTTAACCTCATGAAAACGGAAATGCTTGAAGTTTCTGCCAACCCGACTCTTCACCATAACTTTTCAATCCAGATGGATGGAGCAACCATCACTGCATCCAAAATGGTAAAAAGCCTTGGAGTTACGATTGATGACCAACTGAACTTCTCTGACCACATTTCTAGAACTGCCCGATCTTGCAGATTCGCACTCTACAACATCAGAAAGGTCCGACCCTTCCTATCTGAACATACAGCTCAACTCATTGTTCAAGCTCTTGTCCTCTCCAAACTGGACTATTGCAACTCTCTGCTAGCCGGGCTACCAGCTAGTTCTATCAAACCTCTTCAACTGCTTCAGAACGCAGCTGCACGAGTGGTCTTTGATGAACCCAAAAGAGCACATGTCACTCCGCTACTCACCCGTTTGCACTGGCTGCCAGTTGCTGCCCGCATCAAATTCAAAGCTCTGATGTTTGCTTACAAAGTGACCTCTAGCTGTGCTCCTTCGTATCTGCTCTCACTTCTGCAGATATATGTGCCCTCCAGAAACTTGCGTTCTGTGAATGAACGTCGTCTCGTTGTTCCATCCCAAAGAGGGAAGAAATCACTTTCCCGAACTCTCACATTCAATCTGCCCAGTTGGTGGAATGAACTCCCCAACTACATCAGAACAGCCGAGTCACTTGCTGTCTTCAAGAAACGACTAAAAACGCAACTGTTTAGTCTCCACTTTTCCTCCTAATCTGCAATTGCCTCTCTGGCTATACCACTAACTGAGCCCTCTTTCTCTCTCTCTCTCTCTCTCTCTCTCTCTCTCTCTCTCTCTCAAAAAAAAAAAAAAAAAAAAAAAAAAAATTCTACTAATGTTTTGCTTCTTTGACTTTTACACGCCTGAAACTTGTCTATAGCGCTTGTTCACTGCTGCTCTTATAGTTGTGTAAATTGCTTCCTTGTCCTCATTTGTAAGTCGCTTTGGATAAAAGCGTCTGCTAAATGACTAAATGTAAATGTAAATGTCTTTCACTTCAAAAACTATTTATATATCCGTATAATAGATCCATTTAATAAATCAGTTTTAGTTCAAATGCACCAAAATGTATTACCTTTATTCACTGAGAAATGGATACAAATATTCATTTTTAAAATGGGGTGTACTTATTTATGTTGAGCACTGTATGTGTTACTTTTAGTTTTTTTTGTCAGCTGTTTTCAACTGACAGCCAGCATTTTCTGTTCTTTCTAAACCTTACATGGTGAATATGCAACTGTGACGTGTAATTGACAGGAACACATAAAGGACATTTCACTGTTGAAATTCCCAGCTTGACTGCTGCTGGAACGCAGCATAAGTAAAACGTTTGGTGTTATATCAACGCTTATGGACCACCTCTAAGCCAATCAAATGTAACCACAACTAACAATGTCACATTCACAATAGCGCTGTTGTCCAGGAGTCTGTATTGGAGAACATAGCACGACCAAATAGGCTACTTAATTGTGTTATATCTCAGAAAAGAATAATAAAAAAAAAGTCCTCACATTAAAGAACGGCTCCTGATAGCCGCTTCATCTGAATGGTAATCACTCAACGGAATTAGCTTCCGACACGCTCGACTTTACCAATCGTGCAGCTCATGATGACAGGCGTAAAGGATGGTGGAGGGCCGACCCTCCTCGAAAGCGGCTCAAATTTATTAGTCACATCGGCCATCAATCACCCAAATGGATTTCCAACTGCATTTTAAAAGCTAATTTCCCTGCACTGATAACCAAAACTATCAGCCGGCCAGAGTGCCAGTCATTATTTACTACTGCTTTGGGTCTTTCTTTTTTTTTTTTAAATGCATCACAAAAGACGGATGTACTAAAAATCACGTATCCCCCTTCTCTCCTCCGCATATTAAAAAACACTCCAAGAGATTTAGGACTCGTGTGTCCACAGGGCATGTGTTGTTTGTGAAAGGCTGTAAAAATCTGACAGCCATGATTCAGTCTAAAATGGCAAAAGGGGAAATAAAGGAAAGGATAACAATTTCATCTTTAAAAAAATATATACAGCTGTGTTCTTGTTTGGAAAGGCCAGCTTCAGATATGATCTATTGGGCTTTTACGCGGGTGTTGTGGGGGATTATGGGATGCTGGTTCGTGAGATGGATTACCCTGTTACCAGTGCTCCTCCGCAGGGCTTGAGCGGTCAGACCGAGTAGACCTTCATTGTACATCAGCAAAGATTCATTTAAGAGGGAGGATTCAGTGGTGCAATCGTTCTGTCTAGACAACTGTTTTGACCACCTCTGAGCCTCTTTGGTGAAACAGAGTCTTTTTCAATAAAACCTTTTTTCAAGAAGACAGCAGAAAGATTCCACATGGAATCCCAGTCTTAATCCAAACTGCACTTTAGGGTGTTTGCACTTAACAGGTTTGGTTTGATAGAAATTAACTCTGTTAGCGAAGTCCATTTGAATAAATGTGAACATCTGAATCCTGCTGCAATTCAAACAAGCTGACCAAGTACCCTATCATACATTCAGTGCAATGTACTGTAGAGCCAGGTACAATAAAAGTTTCACACTGGCGCAGGTATAATAATCACGTACAAATGCATTTGCACCCATCTGTGGAAAAATCAATCACAAAAAAAAAGTTTAGGAAACATTTTTAGTGACACATTTGCCCAACAATTTTTATATATGGATATATCTATTTTTTTTAACTGGTTCTGACCTGGCGTGTGTTTCCCAAACAACGACATAACTCATGGCTGAACTATCATAGTACAATGCACCGTTAGGGAAAAGAATGATGTAGTGGATGACAAGTGTTTCCCAAAACCGTAGTTGCTTTGTCGCAGATCCATTGTTTGAACCACAGTAGTTTTAACGTAAAATGTCCATAATAGTCTAAACGGGGTGGAGTAACAACTTCTTTAGAGAATTAGGTTTTTTTGTGCAAATTATATTGTTTTACATGCACACACATTTAAAATTAATTAATTTTTGACATGAACTCGTTTTCCATATTAATTGAAATATATGTAAACGGCACATATAGGCCCTTTGTTTTCTTTACAAATATTATTAAGAATATTCCATATTCTATTCGAAAACAAATCACTTAGCAAACAAGTATTCTAATCTCATATATAAATCATTAATGGTTGTTTATTAGGGGCTATTCATTAATAAATGTAAAAAATCCTACACTCTCTGAAATAAAGGTACGTGAGCTGTCACTGGGGTGGTACCTTTTCAAAAGCTACACATTTGTACTTAAAGGGTCCATATTGGTACCTCAAAAGCATATATTTGTACCTAAAGAATTTAAGAGGAACACTTTTGTACTTTTTAAGTACTAATATGTACTCTTGAGGTATTAATATGGACCTTTAAGGTACAAATTTGTACCTTTTGAAAAGGTACCACCCAGTGACAGCTCGCGTACCTTTATTTCTGAGAGTGTACTTAATGATAATAATTATTATTAATTTGTATTATTATTATTATTATGATATTGCTTATTTATTTATTATTATAATTTTTTTAAACTCTACTTTTACAATTTGACACATTCAAGCCACTGTAGAAATGTTCTAACCAACAGGCCCATGTCATATACAGTACAGATACATTTCTTAATAAATAACATACTAAAAATTAAAAGTATTAATGTATGCTTTATATTTGCTTTCACAAGCTTTGGAGACGTAACGTAAATTCCATTTTTAAATAATAGGTCACCTATAGCTTTCGTCATGAGCCAAGGCTGTGTTCAAAATGGCATAAATGTTTTCAAAGTGCACTCAGAAGGCAGCGCAATTGTCAATATGAAGATCGCTTAAACTAAACTGTAAAAAATACATTGAAAGTAAATTACACCAAAGAGAGATGACTTTAATGCTTTTTAAAAATCATTCCAAGTTTAAATGTTATAGGGGAATAGGGGAATAACGGAATAGAACACAACCAAGAACTATGTTTCTAACTACAGCTCTAGAGGTGGAGTTGCAAGTGTACAAGTTTGTGATGCAGTTTGCGAATGTTCATTGCAACGATGGATTTGGGAAACACTAAATCAACAAACAAAGTTTGTAACGACGGAACCTGCGACCTTTCGCATCACCCCAGATCAATCAGTGTGGTGCAAAACAAAACCAAAGCAGCTGAAAATGCTACAGTGGCTCATTTGTTGGCCATGATCTGAACCAAATTAAACGAACCACATGTGTGAAAGCACCCAAAGCCATGAACTTGGCAATTAATTTAATGTAGGCCTGACAAATACAACTCCTTGCAGCAAAGGATGTATGCATGAATACATAAAATATAGTAATGTCTTAGGCCACTGTTGCAGTCTCGTGAGTTCAATAAAAAGATAAATAAAAAAAAAAGGATCAACAAAAAGCAACATTTTCAGTTTTCCAGACTTTCTACAATAGCCATGTTTCCATCCACCTATTTTTATGCACATTTTGGATGTGCACGTACAAAAAATGGTTGATGGAAGCGCCAAGATGCACATAAATTTGGAAAATGTGCATAAAAAACGTATGTGTATAAGTGAGTAGGATAAACTTTGTATTCGTTTAGAAAAGATTCGCATAAACTACGATGAAAACACTTTACCGAACAAATTCCAGTATGCGCATTAAAACAAGTCATGTGATTTTGTTATAAGAGGTCATGTGATGAAAAAAATGAAACCTTAACCATTTCAGTTTTAGTGTTATTATATTATTAATTACCTCCAGAATTGTCAAGAGCATCTGTGCTCTGGTCTCACACCTTCGAATGCCACCACGTGTTCATTGAGTGTCGGCATTGTCTTCTGAGGTGCAAGTCTTTTATTAAATAAAGAAAAGATTCGCGCAGCTTCTCCTACTGCAGAAAATTTCATTTTTAGTTTTTATATTTGGCACCAGTTAATTAGGAAGTGACGATTTTGTTCTCTTTGACTCAGTGGATGGAAACGCTGCTTTATTTGCACGTCTTTTATGCAATATTCTGGTTTTGAAAATGAATTTAATTCTAATCTTTAGTAGTTTAGTAGTAGAAAGACCCTTGTTATTGTGCAGACTCTCCATTTTAAAACCACTGTCAGAACAAATAGATCTAAGGACATCACTTGACAGTCCAAACTGAAAAGAAATGTAATTAAAAATTCTAAAGAAAGCAAGATATGTGTGTAAACAAGGCCTTACAAAACTGTTAATATGATTATATCCAACTGACCAAATCTAAGCTAAAATCAAACAAGAGGCCTCAAATCCATTTAAATCCCAAATATAGCAAAACACTGCTAGATCATACAAAATAGGCTTTATAGGTATTTCTATTTCTTCCCTTGAACATACGTTTATGGTGTACAATCCAGAGCAATGAATGTTAAAATAAGGTGAATTAAATAAAAAACAAGGAAAATCCTGGACCTGTTTCATCGCTCTTCTTTATATTTTTTTTAAGTATTATAGAAGTATCGGATCGGGTTTCGGTAGATGCACAAATTCGAATGACTCGGACTCGATGGAAAAAAAAACCTTATCTGGACATCCCTAGTATTTAATGTACATACAGTACTGTATACAGAATTCACCCTTCAGCTGAGGCACTAAATGATCACTAAATAATGTTAAATTGACAGCTCTAGAGAGGAATACAGCCATGACCATGGTCACAGAGGCCAGTGATGATTATGTAGAAATCACATCACCACAGATAGTCTCTTATTGTGGCCCATAAGAGAAAGAGAATGGCAGGAAAATTCAATAAGGCACCATTATGTTCTCATTAAATGCATCCATTGGGGACATAAATGGAGCATAATTAGTAAAATAGCGGTAATCAGTGAAGGGTCTATTTTGGGGTCATCTGGTTTTCCTCAGTGCCACATAAACCCTGTGATGTTACGACTGCCATTGCTCATGTTCGTGACACTAAACACGCTCAACACTTTCAACGAAGTTAAGCCAAGACACGCTCTTTCTGTTTGAAACTGAGGCGGTATTAGCACTACTTAAAACTAATATAGCTTGATCTTCGGGGTTTGACAACAAAATTCCTTTCCAAGATGGAGATCATTTAATATGTTTTTACGATATTTGTTTGAGGTATGCATCATGGAAATGCACTTCAGATGGAAATACTAACGCCTGAGGTGGCCAGTCTGAATCTGAAAAAGCCACAGAATGGATGTCTCATGCAATATTAAAAAAAAAAAAAAAAAAAAACAGCTTTTGGTAAATAGATCTTCCCCAGTCTGAACTTTTGTTTTGGTTTTTATTAATTCTCAAGAATATATATATATATATATATATATATATATATATATATATATATATATGCCACAAGTTATTGTATAACGATGGTTTGTTCTGTAGACTATCGAAAAAAATTATAGCTTAAAGGGGCTAATAATTTTGTCCTTAAATTGGACAAAAATTTTTAAGGTCAATATTATTAGCCCCTTTAAGCAATAATTTTTTCGATAGTCTACAGAACAAACCATCGTTATACAATAACTTGCCTAATTACCCTAACCTGTGTAGTTAACCTAATTAACCCAGTTAATTAGCCTTTAAATGTCACTTTAAGCTGTATAGAAGTGTCTTGAAAAATATCTAGTCAAATATTATTTACTGTCGTCATGACAAAGATAAAACAAATTAGTTATTAGAAATGAGTTATTAAAACTATTGTGTTAAGAAATGTGTTGAAAAAAATCTGCTCTCTTTATATATGTATAAAGTTTCAAATCATACAATCAAACACTCCTAAACTGCTAGTAAATAGTTGATTAGTTTTTCAAGTCTATTTCTTCAAAGAATAAATAATGATAAATTGTCTAACAATGGTCCACAAACCACTTTTTTTCTTCTTGCTTTCTTCTACTACAAGATTAAAATAAGAAGAAGAATTGAAGATAATAAAAAAAATTTTAGTAGAAACTCAAAATTCTCAGAAAAAAAATAAAAACTGCAAGACTATTATTAAAATTAACAGGACATAAAATATGAATTAATAATAAATAAGAAAGAAAAACTTCAAAAAAAAATCTTAGAATTACATGATTTGCAATTGCAGAATTGCTGAAAATTCTGTTGTACTCAGATAAAAAAGGCCCAAGACACAAACTCTATTACAATAGCTATTACAATAGGTAACCTCAGGGTTCTGAGTCAGAACTGCCATTATTAAATTCAGAATTCTGGAAAAAAGTAAGAACTGTGAGCTGTGAACTCGCGAGAAAAAAGTCAGCACAGTGAGACGAAAACTTCAGCATTCAGAAAGTCATAATTGTCAGATATAAACTCAGAATAAATTTAGAGGCAAAAAAACTGAACTGTAAGATGTAAACAGAACTACCAGAAAAAAAAATTTAATTGTGAGATTCAAAAAATTAGCAAAAGAAAAAGTCAAAACCTACCACAAAGAAATCTGTTTTGAGAGACGCAAATTTCAGAATTAAAAAAAAAAAAAATTGCAAGATGTAAATGTGCAATTAAATGTTTATAAGCATCCAAAAACGAAAGTGTGCGCACATCTAAGAGATTCTTGAAGGCAGGTGCTCGATCAAACCAAACAAAGCAGAAAAAGTAAAAAGAAAATCGGCACACTGCTACTTTAGCTCTCAAAAAAGATTTATTATAATGCTTATTGATATAATAAATCCTTTTTTGAGAGCTAAAGTGGCAATGTGCCGATTTTCTTTTTACCTTTTCAATTAAATGTTTATCACATCTTAGAACATCACAATGTTATAACATGCAAATGGAAGATTTACTGTAAACTTGCATTTTGGTCTGACATGTGAAATAAAAAGTCGAAAAAAAGCTTCCATACAATGCTTGCTATGTCTCTGAATCAAGCTAAAGCACTCAAGCTGACACACAAAAAGCACGTTGGCTTAAGACTGGCATGGCCTGCACCGCGGATCACTGCTCTGGATGAAGACAGGAGCGTCTGCCTGCCTGAGAGACAGAGTTCTAGTGGAGGTCACACCATCCTTCTCATCTGTTTCGGCAAACTGTCCATCTCTCATCAAACCCAAAGCCAAAGGAGAGGGAAAACTCTTGTGATCTTACACTGAAGGCCCTCTTTCCACAGACAATTAGCACAGGCTTGGAGGTTAAATATGCCCACTTTGTTATTTGTCAAAAAAAATCTATTGCTTTGAGAGAAAGAATTCCATCTTCTATGAACATGGGTATAGTAGTAATTAAATTAGGATGTATTACAATCGCCATATTGTCATAATCACATGATCTACATTCCAGTTGTGAGTGGTAAAATCTAAGTGGAATACAGCTTCGGATAATCACATCAATATACAGTAGCATCTTTTCTGTGACACTACAACAATAATTAATATTTTTACATTACTGTGAAAGTAGGTTTAGGGTTGGTGTGGTGGGTAAGCGTTAATAAACTACAAATTAAACAGTCAATTAATATATAATATGAATAATACTTGGTATAACTACTGTTTTTACATTACTGTGATGGTTGTGTTTAGGGTTGATGTAGCGATACGTTCATAAAATACAATTAATGAGCAATTTAATAAAAAATCTAAATAAATCTCGAGTGTTTGTGTGTGAATGTTTGAGTGTATACCTCTGATAAATAAGGGACTAAGCTGAAGGAAAATAAATGAATGAATTAACTTCTAGCCACAGCTGTATCCCTTCTAGTACCAACCATTGTCAGTTGCATCGCTTCACTTCTATTCATAAATTCTCTTTTTGTGGCCTGATGGGATTGTAAAAATTACATTGGATGCACACTTCAAAATATCAGCTGAAGTACTAGATCATCCCAGTACTTCTCAGCTAGTTAAGTTTTTTGCTATACTACTTTTTCTGCTTTTTTCCAACCTGATCTCACTGTCAGAAAAGTGGCTAATTTGTATGAATTCATATGATTTTATTTACATAAAAAACCTCAGCCCACATAAGAAGGTGTGCAAATCGTACAAAAATGCTTGGATGAGTATGTACAAATATGACTTAGCCACTAAATCAAAAAGATCCAAATTGCTGTGAGATTGCGCTGATTCCTCTGGTATTGTTTTCACATACTATATGGGATTTTGGACACAGCATGTGAAGGTCATTGAGAATTTGAAAGTAATTTCAATAGTTCCTCCATCAGTCTTCAAATGTCAAAGATCATTTGAATCACATTCATTGCACTCACATACTTTTCCTAATTAGGTTAAGGAGACAGATTGACAAAAAAAAGAAAGAAAAATCACCCCCACAGTTGCATTGAATGTGTCTTATTTATTAATTAATTTATTTATTTAGATTTATTATTATTCACTGTAAAAAAAAATTAAGCCAGTACAAAAAAAAAAAAAAACAATCCTTATTTCCTTTCGCTTTTTCTTGTTCACTCAACTTTTGAAAACATCAGCCTGGCTAACCTAAAAGTATTTGTCAGTAATACAAAACCCAGTTAGCTTGGTTAACATTAAAATTAGTTGAGTGAACAAAAAAAGGATCGGCATAGGACCTTGGCTGTGAACACCCGAATGTCATGTGTCGATGCACTAACCACTACACCATTGGCACCAACGTATACTCAACTTTTGAAACCATCAGCTACCTAATATTGCCTAATCAGCGACTTAAAGTTGAGTGAACAAAAAAACTCTTGTGGAAATTTGTACTAAGGAATAAATCATTATCAGAACAAACAAACATAGTTCAACTGAAAACAAAAACTAAAACAGAGACAAATGTAACAAAACATTTATTAGACAAAGAATTAGAAAGAGTACAGGAGGTAAAACAACAATAACGATAAACAAGACAAGGATCATAGCATGGCAGGACAAACAGGGAAAAATGCTTTGTAAAGCTTCACATGTGAAGCATGCGTACCTGTCATTTCAATTGAACTATGTTTGTTACAATACCATTCAGTGTAACAGCAGTTTACCAATTGAATACTGTTACTGTGGAAAACTAATTGAAATAAATAAAGTGACGATAATGCAATTGATACACGTTGTATTTTAAATAAGTAATTAATTAATAAAGAAATAATATTGAAATTAATAAATGAACAATTAAATAAATAAATAAATAAATAATTCAACGAACAATTAAATAAATAAACATATATTGAATTAAATGAATAAATAAATAAATGAACAATTAAATAAATAAATAAATAAATAAATGAATAATTAAATAAATAAAATAAATGAATAAATAATTAATTAAATAAATAATTTTAAAAAATTAAAAAAATAGGTAAATACATAAATAAATAAATAAATAATCAAATAAATAAAATAATTAAATGAACAATTAAATAAATTAATACATTATTAATTAAATAAATAAATAATTAAATAAATAAATGAACAATTAAATAAATAAATAAATGAATAAATGAATAATTTAATGAATATTTAAATGAAATAAGAAAATAAATAAATAATTAAATAAATAAAATATTTCTGTAATACCTAAATAAATTGTACGATTAATATATTTTTATCATTTTCTTCTATTTATTTCAATCAAAGTCATTTGTTTTTTTACTCCATATCTCCACTTACATTATGCACGTTAAATTTTCCAAACTCTGAAAATAAACAACACAGATGATCTTTTCTCAAGAGCTCAGACCAAAATCCCATTTTTTTGGGTGGCCTAAACCCCAAAAGGGCTATATATATTTCCCCTTCGATTGCTGCTATTAAAATTGATAACCTTTCAACCACTCCCAAAGAGACTGCTTAACCAAGCCGTATGTATCTGGAAAGCTCCATTCTATCACCAAGTTATTATCCAGCACCGGACCACCACCATCCATCAAACAACAGACCACGCATGCTGTTATTCAAGGGAAATGGTGCCTCCCTCATTCTCCACCCACCAACAAATCAATACATGCCACTATACTCTCCATCTCATGCCACTGTCTTTTTTCTTCATCTCCCTCTATTCTGTCAACGCCCCCAAAAAAAGTAATTATACAAGAGAAAGCGTTGACAATCAATACTGGAGTCAGGTTAAGTTAAGGTCTGACGTGGTCCAGGTATGCTGGTCCTCTATCAGCTGTCAGCCGTAGTGCTGACGTTGACAAAGGGCATGAATGCAACACCGGTGATGTTCTTTCACTGTGACCGCACGCTTTACATTTGTGTTACGGCCAGCCATTCTGGAGCAATTAGCACCTGAGCGACTGTTTTGAGCTGCACTACACTCCAGGTAATGGATGCTAAGAAGGAGTGTTATTGGACAACTGGCATAGTCAGCTGCGCACCATTGCATTGCAAAAAATGCTGATGGGAGAATCAGTGGGTGTCAGCTTTATTCAGCAGGACATGATGTTTGGGATGAGTGCTGAGTGTGTTTTGCACCGCATGAGCATGAGCAGTTCAACAGACAATTCTAAGATAATTATCAGAACTGGGAGATGTAAACTTAGAATAAATAAATAAATAAATAAATAAATAAATAAATAAATAAATAAATAAATAAATAAATAAATACAATTGTGAGGTTTGAATTTCAAAAAGATAGAGCGATTAAGAAAAAAAGACAGATGTGAACTGAGAAATGCAAAATATATTTTTAGAAATATATGAGGAAAATTATGGGAAAATTATGAATTATTTTTACAACTTAAAAAAAAAAACAGAACTGCGAGATGTAAACTGAGAATTGCAAGATATAAACTCGGGCAGCCCAATATTGAGCAAATCTGGCATTGCAATATTTAGCTTTTCTGCAATAAACTTGCGATATGAATACAATTTCACCATATGGCTTGAATAGCTCTTTATGGAAAGAAATCATTCATTTATATTGATTGGGGTGATTTTGTAAGGGTATAAATGATGTATAAAAAATAATACACAAATTACAGTGCAAACTCGACATAACGCAGTTCACCTTTCATGGTCTCTCAATTTGGCAAATTTTTTTAGTGCGATTTGACTTTTTTTTTACAGCGCATTGTGTTCTGCGTCCTGATTTGCACATTGTGTTCTGTGTTCTGATTGGCTGTAGACCATTGTCAATCAATCTCCTCAATGCAGTGTCTCCTGTAAAGTACAGAATGCTTTCAGCTTGCCAAATTGGCATAAGGTCAGACAATCGACACAAAGAAGTAGAAAAGTATTACTGGAAAACTAGCATAATCAGCTACAGGCCTTTACATGGCAAAAGATGCTAATAAAAAATAAACAAAATTAATTAAAAATCTGAATGTCAGATCAGAATCAGAAAATCAGATGTAGTTAATTTCAGCATGACATGCTTCCAGGGAAAAGAGCAGAGTGTGTTTTGCACAGCTAACAGAAGCAGTTAAACAGACAACGGTTATGTTGTTCATAATATGCCACCAAATTTTGTGACTGGACTACCAAAAAATAAGACAATTTGCATTAAAAATGTCATATTTTAACTTGACAGACCTTGAAAAGCAAGCAAACAATGCTACAGGTACATAATCTGTATAAATAACACTCACACACAAACAATTCATTCATTCATTTTCCTTCGGCTTAGTTCCTTTATTAATCTGGGTCACCACAGCGGAATGAACCACCAACTCATCCAGCATATGTTTTACACAGCGGATGTCCTTCCAGCTGCAACCCAGCACTGGGAAACACACATACACTCTCACACACAAACACTTTAGTTCATTCAATTCCCCTATAGCGCATGTCTTTGGACTGTGAGTCGGAGCACCCGGAGCACCCGGAGGAAACCCATGCGAACACTGGGAGAACATGCAAACTCCACACAAAAATGCTGAAATGCAGAATCTGGCCACGCTGGGACTTGAACCAGCGACCTTCTTCGCACAATGTATTACAAAGTTACAATATTTACAGCATTACAGGTTCTGTGTTTTGGTCTAACTAACAAAAATGAACTGAACAATAGAACAACACACTAAGAAAATGTAAAATATTTGCAACCTATAATTGATTATGACAATAATCCGCCTTTAAACCGTCTCCAAATATGACACATGATTTACAGAGCCAGATAACAGGCCAATGACATGCAAATAAATGGCTGCGTGATTTTTCAATTTCATAGATTTTTTTTCCATCATTAATCCCCACGCGGACATCTTCTCACTTCTGACACGACTGAACTTTATAATTCACTGATGGAGGTCAGAGGTCAACAGAAGAAGGAAAGGAAAATAACTCCCTCAGAGGAAAGCGAAAAGAAAAAAAAATCTGACATCCAATTTTCGCCTTGATTTATCAGTGTAAAGCCAAAATTGATAGTGTGTCATTATTGGGCTCAGAGCTGTCCAGAACGTCCTATCAAAGCCTTCTCCTTCTGATTTAGCAGCCCAGATCAATACAACCCTATACTGTTTCAATTTGAGAAGTATTGATTTTCTGATGCCGACTCAATACAGGGGACATTCATCATCAGGCAAGCAGAAAGTATGATCGAACTGAAGATTCGTGCGCTGGATTTGGTTATTGGGCTTTCAGCTCAGGCAGCCTTTGAGAAATCGCTATGCAGTGCTGCGTCTTCTGACAGATTATTAATGTTGACAGAGCTAATACACTAAAATCATATTTAAGCCTTTATTTCTTTTGATAAATAAATAACTGTTTACTCCTTTTGTTATTGAGTTACAACCAACCAACTCGGTCAGACCTTCAAGAGGTACGCTATATCTATTTATAACTAAATAGATTTATTTGTTTATTTATTTTTCATAAAACAATTATGACGATTGGTGCCAAATATTTCAAACAATATATCTTATAGAGCCTTTATTATACTGTATATGCACAGTTAAAGAGCTTCAGACCTTCATCTATCTATTTAGCTTTCTATCGAAGCCTAGAAACTAGTCAGAATGTGCTATTCATGCTACAAATATGCTAAATAAATCTGAACCAAATAAACATGATCACAAGCATATTAACCATGCTACAAACACAGACTAAATCATACTAATAAAAGGTTACCAATGCTGAAACATGTTAATGTAGTAATTGTTGTAAGAAACATGCATATTAATGTCAGCAAAAAAGTATACATTCCAGCAACATGCTAATTTATGGTAACATGAGTCTAATCCGGTTGGAAACATGTTAACATCAATGCTAACCCATGCTAACAGTTTTTTAACTTTAAACATTTATGGTAGCATCTGCTAATCCAGCACGAATCATGTTAGTAACATCTAAATTCATGCTAGCAACACAATGATGTTCAAATTCACAATAGAAACATGCTAACGGGTTGTTAATCTATGCTAATCAATATGCTAACCCAATGCTAGAAACATGTTAACAACATGGCAATTCATGGTAACACTATTCTAATCTGGTTGTAAATATGTTAGCGCCAATGCTAATACATGCTAAAAATGTGCTCCCCATGTTAATCATATGGAACTTTAAGGTAGCAGCGTGATAATCATGCAAGAATCATGTAAGCATCTAAATTCATGCTAGCAACATTGTAACAACGTTCAAATTCAAAGTAGAAACATGCCAACAGCACGTTTATCTATGCTAATCATAGCTATATGTTAACCTAACAACTGAAACACATTGACAACAAGGCAATTCATGGTAATGTCATTCTAATCAGGTTAGAAACATGTAAGCGCCAATGCTAATCCATGCTAAAAATGTGTTACCCATGTTAATCATATGGAACTTATATTAGCAATGTGATACTCATGCGAGAATCATGTAAACTACTAAATTCATGCTAACAGCATTGTAGCAATGTTCAAATTCACAACAGAAACATACTAACAGCATGTTAATCTATGCTAACTATAAAAAAATGTTAACATAATGCTAGAAACATGTTAGCAACACGGCAATTCATGGTAACATCATTATAATATGGTAAGAAACATGGTAGCGCCAATGTAATCTATGTTAACAATTAATTAGCCATGTTAAATGTAAATTTATGCTGGTGACATTTTAACAAATCTGAAATTCATGGTAGAAACATGGTAGAATTTATGCTAAGCAATGCGCTAACCTAATACTAAAAACATGTTAACAACATGGCAATTCATGGTAACATCATTCTAATCTGTTTTAGAAACATAGCGCCAATGCTAATCCATGCTAACAATTTAATCATGTTAATCTAATGAAACTTGATGGTGCACTGTGATAACCACACAAGAATAATGTTAGTAACATCTACATTTATGCTGGCAACATTTTAACAAATTTGAAAATTCACAGTATGCTAATAGCATATTAATCTATGCTAACCATAGCAATATGCTAATATAATTCTAGAAACATGTTAGCAACATGGCTATTCATGGTAACATCATTCTAATCTGGTTAGAAACAGTGCCAATCCTAATCCATGCTAACAATTTGTTAATCATGTTAATCATATGAAACTTGACAGTGGAATAATGCTAACCATGCAAGAATAATGTTAGTAACATCTACATTTATGCTGGCGACATTTTAAAAATTCTGAAATTCACAGTAGAAACATGCTAACAGCATATTAATCTATGCTAACCATAGCAATACGCTAACTTAATTCAAATAACATGGTAACAACCATGTTAAAAACATGTTAGGCTAGAAAATGTCAAACATGCTAGCACTTTCTGGCTAAAACATTTAACTTCTAAGATGTCTTTATGAAGACAACAGTAAGGTTTGTCATCAAACTTTAATCTCTTCACATTACAAGAAATATTTATCCGTTTATCTTATAAAATGTATCACACAACTGCTCTGGTAATGCTTGTCAAAATACAAAGCATTTCCAGTAGTTCCACAAATGAAAAAACAATAATAAGGGGAAAAATCAGAGCAGAGCCACAAAGCATCAGGGGAACATTTGTGTTTTCATGAGCCTAAATGTGAAAACATGATACAGCACATTTTTCAAACCAGCATTGATAATTCTTCATAAGTCTCTGGGCTGTGGCACAAAGGAGAAAAGCAATCTGTGCGCGCTCATGCTCAACGACACACACAAACACACTAATACAAATAAATTCTCAGGCAGACACGCTAACACACATATGCTAAGTACACACACACACACACACACAAACACACGCATGCTTCAGAATGCTGCAGGCTTTCTATTTTACAGAAGCCACATAAATGGGAAAGTTAATGTAGCATTGAATAAGACTAAGCTGCTCAGCTGTAACAGCGCCTTGAGCTCATGAACATATTGCATCATTTTTCTTCTCCAGCAGGTTACCATTAAATTTGAATTTGTTGGAAGTTTTGTGGTACCATTTACAATGTGCCCCAGCTCAATAACCTTTTGTCTCAATGCAAATGTTATGCCTTCCAGGTGGTTTTCATAAATATTTGAATAAGCCTGAATAGTGGCAGAGACATTCAGCCAAACCACCATCTCAAGCTTTTTATTATTATTTTGTGCAGTTGGTGTTAGATGCACTTCATTATTAAGGAATGAAAGACTTTGATATGGTTCATTTAAACCAGCAACACAATAAACATGTTGGTTGACATTATGGAGAATTGTGAGGCCTGTGTTTAATTTATTTAATTATGTATTTATTTATTAGTGTGACTGGAGAATCTAAGTAAAATTTGCTTATTTTTTGTATAAAGATACATCATTTACTATATTATGCATATATATTTATATTGCAACTCTATACAGTTGACATCAGAATTATTAGCCCCTCCTGTATATTTTTTCCCCCAATTTTTGTTTAATGAAAAAAAGATTTTTTTTTCTCAATGCAATTCTAAACATACATATATAAACATTATAGTGTAATAAATAAGCTATAGGTAAAAAAAAAAATATTAATAAATAAAATAAAATAAAATTAAATTAAATAAAGTTGAATTAAAATGAGTTATTTAATGACAGATTTCAAATTTTCTAAAATCATTCTAAAATCAGTTGTTTTTGGGTATATATATATATATATATATATATACGTATATATACATATATATATACATATATATATATACGTATATACGTATATATATATATATATATATATATATATATATATATATATATATATATATATATATATATACATATATACATATATATACACACATATATATATATATATATATATATATATATATATATATATATATATATATATATATATATATATATATATATATATATATATATATATATATATATATATATATATATATACATACATATATTGGTATATATATATATTGGTATATAATGGTCTATTTGGAAAAAGTTCTATGACTTTTTGGACATTGCAAGTATATAGATTACACAAATATGTTATTTCTGTAATATTTAATATTAGTATTTTATTTATTTATATTTCTTTTTTCTGTCAAAGTTCTTTTAAATATTTATTATTCTTGTTGTTTTTTGCTTTTGTATTTTTTTTGTTAAACTGGTTGTGTTTATTTTAATTGTTTAAAAATAAAAAGTGTTGTTAAAAAATTATATAAAAATAGATAAATTAATTAATTCTCAGATTCATATGTGAAATCCCAAAATTATAATTATCCAATCACAACAACATTGTGGATACACATTCTACATATATATTTTTTTTACATTTATATTTTTTAAATGAAATAGTTTCATCATATATGAGAACTATATTTATTAAAATGGCAAAGTAGATTATGTTCTATTGCATATGAGCAGTATATTTAATAAAACGACACTAATAATCTTACAAACAAATTAATACCTTCAATATGTGAATTTAAATCATTTAATTTTACAAATGAGGAAGGCATCATGCGGTTCGTCTTAAAAGAGGCAACACTCACATTAAGTGCTACTAATACAAAGTTTCTGATATTAGAAAAATAATCTACAGTAAGTTTTATAAGATAACATACGAAACAAAAACAATATGTTTGAATCAGAGCAAACATTAAATATGTTTATTAAATATGCTCCAAACTAATCCTTCAAATAAAAATGGCATGCCCCACATACATAACTTTGAAAGTGGTACAGTCTAGTTACAACACAGCTCTGAGTCTAAAATCATGTCAGAAACACAAGATCCAACAGATCAGAATGACAGGCCATCTACAGTAAAAACAGAAGAACAATCAGTGGAAGCAGCTGAGCTCTTTTCTCCACTTCCACTCATACTGATGTTTCTTATTGGAGCGGGTAAACATGATGCCACCGGTGACATTCAGCCATCTGTAGTGGATTTCACAAACTTAATCAGAAACCCACAGCCACTGCTTCTGCAAACCCAGCCAATCTGGGAGTCCATCAGTAATTGAGCTGTGAGTGTGTTTGTATACAGTACGCATGTTCATCAGTATGTCTCAATCCAGACATCATGTGTTTAATCAAACACGACTCAAGACGCGTTTGCTGCAGGCAGTCCACCTTTTTGTGTTTTACATGTTGCGTCGCACTTCCAGTTTGGGGAGTTCCTCTTTAAAAAAAGAACTGAAAGAAATCATTTAAAAACATAAAGCAGCACTACAAATAATCCATACTTGCGGTGAAATCTGAAAAAGAGCTTTTGTACTTGATTTATATTCATCATGAAAATAACATTATGCAACATTGCTGCAGAAAGCCTTATATTTTTATCATGGTCAGCTAAAACGTAGTTTGGTAATTCTAAGCAGTTACAGAAGTTAATTAGTGTAAAACCTCATATGAGTTTAGTATAGGACTATCAAAATATTGTAGTGGGCGGAGCCACTTTTACAATAATGCCTATGATTTGTAAACAATTTGAGATATTTTTTACCAAAATTGGTACAAAAATGTACAAGCTCAATCTGATGTCACATTTTAAAAAGGTGAAACTAGGAATGTAACAATTCACAGTGAGCCAGTTAAAAACCGATTAAAATACAGTTGAAGTCAGAATTATTAGCCCCCCTTTGATTTTTTTCTTCTTTTTTTAAATATTTCCCAAATGATGTTTAACAGAGCAAGGAAATGTTCACAGTATGTCTGATAATATTTTTTCTTCTGGAGAAAGTCTTAATTGTTTATTTCGGCAAGGATAAAAGCAGTTTTTTATTTTTAGGTCAATATTATTAGCCCCTTTAAGCTATTTTTTTTTCTCGATAGTCTACAGAACAAACCATCGTTATACAATAACTTGCCTTATTACGCTAACCTGCCTAGTTAACCTAGTTAAGCCTTTAAATGTCACTTTAAGCTGTATAGAAGTGTCTTGAAAAATATCTAGTAAAATATTATTTACTGTCGTCATGGCAAAGATAAAATTAATCAGTTATTAGAAATGAGTTGAACTATTAAAACTATTATGATTAGAAATGTGTTGAAAAAAATCTTCTTTCCGTTAAACAGAAACATGGGGAAAAAAATAAACAGGGGGGGCTAATAATTCAGGAAGGCGAATAATTTGGACTTCAATTGTATGTGACGACTTAAATTGTTAGAAATGTTGAATGAATCCCGATGCATTTTTTGAACAGAGGAGGCGCTGTGTTTACAGTCGCAAACTCGCTTTACCTGCACATCAGAGGTAAGCAAGAAGTGGGGCGGCAGAGTAAAATGACAGCCGTGACGTGCACTAGACAAAACACAAACTGTGTGCAAATACTGTGAAAAAATGTTTACTTGCACTAACAGAACAACAAAAAGGATGCAGCACTGTGAAAAACTACTGTCACGTCTATACACAAAATTCCGCTATTGATAGGTTAAACCACACAGACCGGAGGATTGGCAGCTCCACTAGTTCTGATGAATGCTGATGTTACGGAGATCACATGCCGCATCAGTGTTTTCATAGTGAAAGTGTGAAGATGTATTTCAGGCTGAAAGACAAAGCTGTGCTGTTACAGATCCAGGTATTAAATTGTTCATTTTTCACCTCTCTTTTGCAATTTAGTTTATGCAGTTTTAAGTAATTTGCTTATTATATCATATCATATATGATATTTAATCAGTATTTTATGCCAGTGGCCAGTCCCCAGGAGCAAAGGGGGGCTATTGACCACCTCTGTACACACTGCTCTCTGGTTTAGGAAAGGCTTTCCTATCCAGACCAGCCATCTTAGTCCCCAGTGAAAGAGTTTTTTCATCAGCAGAGGAATTTGTGCAAAGATCTTAGCTCATGCCAGAAAACATAGATATTCTAATATTTCTTTTAAAAATGAGTCAAATCCCAGCACAGTCACAGTTTTAGTTTGTTTGTATTAAAGAGCCTTCTGTGATCTGAATTTACTTGTAATTTGTTTTATTTGTAATTAAGCTGCACGGTCACAGTTTTAGTTTGATTATATTAAACAGTCTTCTTTAGTTTGTATTATGCACCTTTATATTTAGATTTTGTTCTAAAATTGCAATTAAGTTGTTGCAGAAAATATTTTACTTTGTAAAAAAAAATTTGTGCAGCATTTGAGAAAAACTGAAAGTGCTCTTGTTCACCTTAAATTTGTCTGAAAAAAATTGTTAAGAAAAACATGATACTTTCGAACCATGATTCGAAAATAGTGAATCGTGAAATTAGTATCGTGATTCGCATCGTGAGTCAGGTGAATCGTTACATCCCTAGGTGGCAAAATAAACTGAAAAAAAAAATTCTTTATGGCGGTATCTTCAAAACTTTTTTCTATGCAGTTTTGCTGTTTATCCACATGAAATTGGAATATCGGGTGACAGAAACTGAAACTGAAAACTCTGTGAAGATTTTCCAACACTCTGGGTACAGTGTCGTTGTGTGGACACTACAACTGGAGTTTTTGGCAAATTACGTCAACGTGTGCACTGTTTTCTCCTTTCTAATCGGCTAACATGGCTGAGTTCACACCAAACGGCGAAGACATGAATGAGGCAAATTCCGCATGTTTGCGGCAAACACATTGAATATTCTGTGTCGTTCTAACTGTGAGACGGTAATCCGCCACTGTTCTCACGTTTGCATTAACTCAAGCACATACATAATTCTGCAGTTGGTGTGAACCCAGCATAAAAGTGTCAATATCTCCACCTGTTGGTTCGGTGTGCCCTCAACATGCATTAAAGTGCATTTTTGCATTGTCATGTGGACAGAGATTTATTTATTTCTTTAAAAAAACAGGGAATACTCTGTTTATAAATATACATGTGCAGGTGTGGACATGGCCTAAATATGCATCTCTTTGTACAATTGACTTGAAAATTGACTGGTAATCATAGACTGAACAAAAAGAAATCTGTATGTTTGACTCATGGACTTACAGTATATACAATGTATATGTTTCTCATAAACAAGTAATCTAGATATGTATTTGAAGTACTTAGATATGCTCATATTTTAGACCTGATTTTAGGCTTTGGACAAAATCCAATTTTTTTTATTTAAACAATTGCTCAAAACAAGTATGCATTTGTGCTGTAAGTCAGATTAAAATACACTTTTCATAAGTATTTAAAAGTCAAGGTTAGTTTAAGGGGGATCAAAACATCAAACTTGCTAAAAATACGCTCAGTCTGATGTCATATTTAAAAAGTGGCAATAGGTCACTTAAAGGTGGTGCTATAAACTGAAAACAAACAGATAGATAAAATGTCTGTAACTTATGCAACCCTTTGCCCAATTGACTTGAAAATTGGCATGCGGACAGCAATCAGAATGCAATTCCATGTGCAAGCTTGACTAATGGACTTATATATCATGTATATGTTTCTCATAAATAAAAAGTATTGTAGTTCTGCTCATACTTTAGACCTGCTCATTGCATTAGGCTTTGCATATAATCAAATTTTTTTCATTAAAACAATTAATCAAAACAAGTGTGTATTTGTGTTATAAGTGCATTTTGCATAACTATAAAAAAGGCAAATAAATAAATAAACCAACAAGAAAATGAACCACTGTAAGTGTCACCAAGTGGAACAAGTCTCCATCTAATCATTAGCCACTGGTCAGACAAACAGAAAATCCCAACTCAAAGCACATGTTATTGATTGAGATACAACCAACTTACTTATAAACGTATTTAACACACTTTACAAAGTATTTAACACATATTTAACCTTTTATTTCACTACACAACTGTTTACACTCGTAGGTATTTCCTAACTTTCTTCTCACTCTATTAAGACAAAACCATCACTCTGTCTAGAATTATGTCTCGAGATCTTGGATTATATTAGGTCTGTTTGTGTGTTTTGGTGGGAAACGGAACTCAGTCAGTTTTTTTTTTTTGTTTAAACAGGACCCTTGAGACCATTGTAACAACTACCAGGTGCACACACACACACACACAAGCACACTCACACAGTGATCTGTCTCTGAGGATTTAGTGGCCTGGTGTGGTAATTGAGTTTGCTGACCTGCAGACTGACCCTGGTGGAGAGCAAGAAAATGACATTAAATAGGAGTCACACCAGAGGTCTGGCTGTGTGTGTTTGTGTCACAGAGGTAATAGTGCAATACTTCACCTATAAAAAGAGCATACACAGACCATGAAGAAGATACAAACTATTATAAACACATACACACACACACACACACACAATGGTGCACAATGGCGTTTAATCAAGTACTGTGACTTGACGATACACTGCGGAGCTTGTACAAACATATCCATATTGCTACGACCAGATCCTTTCTTAACTGCAGTTTTCTCACTTTTGTTGTTTATTTTGATCAAAAGGAAAGAGCGCCAAACAGATATTCATCTAAATGTGAACCGTATCTGGATGTGCATTATCAGTTTGTCACTATTTCAACTTTATAGCATTATCAAAATATCACAGAGCCTCACACATGACATTCAAGCATAAATAAATAAATGAATAATAAAAAAAATAATAATAATAATAATATATAAAAATAAATAATAATAATATGTTGTACTCATTTTAAGTAAATTGTGTGCATGAAATATTCTATTGTGTGCATGAAATATATACCTCCTAACAAGCGCTGCTGCTTCATTCATCTTCAGTATATGTATAATTCTTTAAGAACAGGCTACTTCCTTTATGCTAATTATCGCTGGGTGATGCAAATATCATGGAATTCACCGAAGAAATGGAATTCACCCTAATTGCATCTCCCGCACAAGCTCAAATAATTAATAAAAAATAGCATGAGGCAAAAAACATCCCGTGGGTAAACAAGAGCAAGTGTATTGGCGTGAACCCTGTCTTGATATGATGATTGGTAATTTATATCTAGAGTTGGCTATCGTTTGGGGCTATTTTGATACCGGTGCCGAATCGATACTTTTAAAACGGTACCGGTGTCAAAATAGTACCTGAACTGATACTTTTAAGCCACAAAATTATGGTGGATGATGTTTTCATTTGACAAAAAAAATAAATCATTTAATTGAACAATAGGACTTGTTGTCTTTGGTCTTTTAAGGTAATAAAAAATCACTATTTTCATTGTAGACTCTTAATCAGAGTATTGTCTTAATCATATTAAAATCTGAATAGTGGTGTCCATGTAAACGTAGTCAGTGAAAGTGCCAGAAGATGTCGCAAGCTGTCAAAGTGCATTCCTCTGCCTTTAAGTTGATTCCATGTGCTCAAATGTTTCACTAAATCACCCTTACACACAACTTTTGTAAAGCATCTGCTTTACGTCGCTGTGTGAGAACCCTTGCTTGTAAAAAATAGCCATACTTAAGAATGCTTAGTTTAAGCAAATTTGATGAGCGCGATGTTGACGAATCTGAAGGGAGTTGCTCACTGGATGCGCTATACTGCATGCGTTGCCTACATGCGTGCATTCTCAAATTAAGCAAGAAGAGCAAACGCCTAACATTGCCGACAGTGTCCGTATCCCTCAAAGTTGTTCAGAATTAAATATTTAGAGATGGTGTGACACAACGCGTACCTATGTGCGGCTTTGATGTACCCCTTGATGCTCTAACGTCCTTGTCGCAGCACCAGTGGGCACCAATTACGCACCAAAATTTATACGCTGATTCGGTACCTCTAAAAGCTAACAAATAAATAAAATAATAAATAAAAACGAAAACAGTATTTCACAATTTTCTAAAATATATTTTATAATTTGGTGTATTTTTGGTTCCAATAAATGCAGCCGTTGTGCCTTCTAAAAAGATTTTGTGCTTACCTCTGAATAGCATTGTCATTGAATAGCAATACACGCACTGAAATAGTTAGTTGAATGTGAACAGAGTTTTAAGAGTTTATTTCTGACAACAGTAAAGAAAGCCGTCAGTCATGAATAGACACTGTACCTCTGTGCTGCTGCGCCCCAGGCTCCGTGTTTATTGGTGAGAATGTTGAGGATCTTCTGCTTCAGCTGATTGGCTGTCACATGATCACGGTGTTTGGCAGCGCTGATGAGGTGATCACACATCGTCTCCTCTTCCTTCCTGTCGGCCGCATACTGAGCACAGTTTGACTGATAAGGATGAAAAAGACACAGAGAGAAAACAGGTAAAAAGATCAACATCTACAGTAAAAAAAAACAACAACAAACAAACAATGAATCATAAACTGAAAACAAGAGTGATGCAGAAGTTATTTTAGAAATGACAATTCTCTCATCATTTAGTTAGACTTGTTTAAGATTGTTTTATTTCAGGTTTGTTTGTTTTTCAGTGTACTGCATACAATGGAAGTCAATAAGGTCCAGTGTTGTTTGGAGCTTATTAAAATTCATTATATGGGCAAAAACAGTCGTAAAAGAAGGAAAAGCAAAAGAAAAGTCCAAAAGTCAAAGAAAGTCATAAAGGTTAGAAATGATATCAGGGTGTTTTTATTGTTGGGTCTTCTTAAGAATCAACAATGTCTTCTATTTCATTTCTATGTGAATATACAATAATAGTGCTGCATGGTATTTTCTTATCAATTATTACTATTTAAATAAAATAAAAAAATATATTGTAACAAAAATACCACACTATAAAAATATATATAATAACTGTATAATAATAGTATTTTATTGTGATTATTATTATACTATGCAATTATCATCAATATTATTATTATTTGTATTTTTATTATTAATAATAATAACAATAATATATATATATATATATATATATATATATATATATATATATATATATATATATATATATATATATATATATATATATATATATATATATAATTTTTTAAAATAAACTGCTTCACTATTAAAACATTACACACACACACACACACACACACACACACACACACACACGCACACACACACACACACACAAACACACAAACACACACACAAATCAATACCTAACAAAATACTCAAAATATAATATTAATGCACTGCCAGTTTTGAAAGCCATCTGAAGGTATTTTTATGGCATTTATGCATTCAATAAATTACAACTCTTTAATTCATACATTTATAAATGTAAATTGAAATAATTATAGTAAATTTATATTGCTACACACAAATAAATAAATAAATAAAACACAAATTAAACAGTATAAATAAAATCTATTTTCTTTGTCAAAATTAATTTACCCTACTAATACTTATGGCATACAATCAGGCTTTAATCTTGTTGCAACAGGTTGCCAACAAACAATCAAACAAATAAATAAATAACTTAATAAACAAATAAACAAACAAATCAATCAATCAATAAATAAACACTTTACTTAATTAATTAACAAATGAGCGAAAAAGCAATAAACCAAAGAACCAACGAATGAACCAACCAACCAACGAAAGAACTTAGAAACGAACGAAGGAACAAAGGAACCTATGAACCAACGAACTAACAAACCAATTAACCAACGAAATATCCAACGAACCAACCAATGAATGAACCAACAAACAAAATAAAAATAAATTAACTTTAAAAAATTTAATAAATAAATTACAATTTTAAATAAAATAAGATAAAATAAAATAAAACAAAAAACAAAACAAAAAAACAGAACATAACAAAACAATACAAAAAAATAAAAAATAAAATAAAATAAAATAAGATAAAATAAGATAAAATAAAATAAGATAAATTAAAATAAGATAAAATAAAATAAAATAAAATGGTAAGTAAGGTTCTTGACTCGAGCACAAACGTTTACATGATTCAATAATTCCACTATAGCCAAATCACAGTCTCTGTTTCGGCACACCGACCCAACCCTACAACACACATCTCAGTACATTCTCTCTTAAAAGTTCCCTCAGTGACAGACAGCAGCTATAAAAAAAAAACGCACAGACCAAAAGACTAAGGGTGATGTGCAGCAGCAGCAGCCGCTCGACTTTATCATCCTCTCCTACAATAAGATTGTCTCTCGGCCGGACCCCGAGGGAGCTCCTGCTAATATTCACAATCTCATTTACTAACACAAGCTGGGGGAAACGAGAGGAGGGTGAAGCCCAGTAATTGAATTTCCTTCCTTAGATTTGAATTCTGTCAGATATTATACCTCGACGTATTCTTCAAAACGACCGATAACTCAATCTTCCCGTGTCATCTCGCCTTACCATTGCGGCGCGCCGACAAATATCAAACGTTATTTATCACATCCAGCGAGGATATGAGGGTTGAAAGTGACACCAGCTTAATTGTGAAAATATCTAATCTGCTTACCAAATCTTCAATCTGCAGACGGAGGTAATAAAGAAGAAAGAGAGCGAGAGGTTTGGGTTCTCTGCCCATGTTTTTATCTGGCAGGTCAAGGATCTTCAAGAGCAGTATATATAAAACAGACAGGCTGCGCGCTCCTGATAAGAAACTCATCACTCCATCACTGAATGCAGATGGGTGTTTGTGCACTTATACACTGTGTACTGATGTCATGCATGTTTCATATTGCCGATAAATGATGAGTGATTTAACTGTAAGTGTTGGTAAAACTTGATTTACATTTACTGTGTCCACTGCGTCACTGTCACTGATAGGCTTATACTGATATTCTAAGTTAATCTTAAATTATCAATATGAAGAATATATTATAGTGAGTTATATGCCCACAGAAAATCTGCACCAGCATTTATTTACTTACAGTTGAAGGCAGAATTATTAACCCTCCTGTAAAATTTTGATTATTTTTCAAACATTTCTCAAGTGATGTTTAGGAGCAAGAGAATTTGTCATAGTATTTCCTATAATATGTTTTTCCTTCTGGAGATGAAGGCTTATTTCTTTTAGTTTGCTTACATTTTAAAAAGACCAATATTATTAACTCCCTTAAGAAATTATTATTTCCCGATTAGCTACAAAACAAACCACTGTTGTCCAATTGCTTGCTTAGTTTACCCAACCTTTAAACTAATTAGCTTGGTTAATCCTTTAAATTGCACCTGAAGCTGAAGACTAATATCTAGCAAAATAACTAGTGAAATATTAGGTCCCACTTTATATTAAGTGACCTTAACTACTATGTACTTACATCAAAATATAAATACAATATACTTATGGCCCATTTCCATTGAGTGATATGGTACGGTACAGTCCGGTACGCTTTTATGGCCGTTTCCACTGTCAAAAAGGTACCAAAAAGTGAACCATGCAATACCACTTTTTGGGTACCCTTTGCAAAGGCTACCTAGCACACCAAAAGAGTACCAAAAGGTGGAGCTAGACGAGCAGCTGAACACTATAGGTTTACAGCGAAGTGTCACTAGCGCGTACACAACCCAGAAGAATAAAAACAAAGGAACCGCCATTACATATTCACAGCCGAGACAATACATCGTAATACTATATATATATATATATATATATATATATATATATATATATATATATATATATATATATATATATATATATATATATATATATATATATATATTAATACATAGTATTATATATATATATATATATATATATATATATATATATATATATATATATATATATATATATATATATATATATATATATATATATATATGGTCTTTTTAAAATGTAAGCAAACTAAAAGAAATATATATATAAATATATATATATATAAAATAATGAGCCATGGTCGACCTGAGCTCAAACAAACCTTGTCATCGCTGCGCATCTATATTTAAAATAACGAACTTCTTGAGCTGATGATAATAATGTGCACGTGATTAGTGAAGTGCTTCTGACATCCTTTTAGAAACTGATAAACACGAAAATGAAACGCGAAAAAACAAAGGAGAAGCCAGAAAAAATTAGCAAATGATTCTTTCAGCAACCGAAAACATGACCAAACTGCCATGTTTTATTATTACCATCACCTTTCAGATCATTATGAACTCGTAATGACGGAATGGCTTTCTAACAAGAGGTTACATGTGCTGGTGAAGATTAAAGATGCAGAGGAGAGGTTTGCACTGACTGTAGGCTATTTGTTGCATGTTGTTTTTGAACCCAAATAAGTTTGTATGTTCTCCCCTTGTTCGTGTGGGTTTCCTCCGGGTGCTCCGGTTTCCCCCACAGTCCAAAGAGATGTGCTATAGGTGAATTGAATAAACTAAATAAGTTTTTTACACATACGCTGTGTAAAAAGCATGCTGGATAAGTTGGCGGTTCATTCCGCTGTGGTGACCCCTGATTAATAACGGGACTAAACCAAAGAAAAATGAATGAATGAATGTAGTTTTAAAATGTAATTTATTACTGTGATTAAACCTGAATTATGCAGACATCATTATTCCAATATGCTGCTATGTCATCTCAAAACATTGTTCCTTTTTTCAGAGGGTGCTTATGTATAATTTAGGAAAGAGTTATTAAATTTCTCTGTACTGAGCTAATATATTTGGATTAATCGCCTTTAGGAGACATGGCAGAGGATTATGGGTAACCCCTACTGCTGGCTTTACTGGAGATTTTCTCTCTCCTGCTGAATCTGATTTACAAAAACAGATTCTCTTCAGATTATTCATCTGGATTCAGTGCAGGATTAGACTTCTGATCTGGGATTGATTATAATCAGGTTTGTATTTTAGCCAATCTGGGTACTTGATTCAGGCTGGTAGCTCATTTACCATTGATTTTACACCGTAAAATATCTAAAATCTGAATTGATTCATAAAAAGTGTATAAACGCATGCTCTCTTGGTGCTAAAAGTCAGTCTACCTCAAACTCAGCATGTTTGTGGACATCTTCGGCTCGCTGTCTGTTGAGAATAAACTCTGCTTCATTGGCCACTCGAACAATATGATCCTTCATGGCGTGACAAAGCAGTCTAAAATGAAGAAAATACAGAAAAAAAAGACAAGTCAGTCCCTAAACACATACAGAATGAAATCACACAAAACAAATCAAGTTTTGAGTGTTAAAATCTGTAAAAAAAATAAAAATAAAAGTGCAAAAAAAATGATGGTTCTGTAGGTCTCATCTATCAAATCGGATATTTATTTTGTATTTTCTGTTGGATTCAAGTCAGGTGACTGGCCGGGCCATTCTAAAGCTAAAGATTTTCTTTTTCTGAAACCATTTGCGAGTTTCATTGGCTGTGTTTTGGATCATTGTCTTGCTGAAATGTCCACTCTGGTTTCATCTTCATCATCCTGATAATGTAGATGTTGGACTGAAGCAGCTAATATTCATTTACAATAAGGAAGAGCAGAGGGTTGCAAAAGAACTACGGAGAGATTTTAGCTGCTGTCTGGGCTTTCACTGCCTTTCTACACCTCCCTTTCTTCATGTGTTCAATACTTTTTCCCTGCGTCATTTCATTTTAGTACACATCACTTTCACACATCACTCAATCTGTTAACTGATTAGATTTGTTTTCTTTTCATTTATGTATTTATTTGGTTGTTATCAACATCTGGTGAAATGGCACCTTTAGACAAATGTTTTCTGAGAAAAATGGTGAAATGTTGAATACTTGTTTCCCCCGTTGTATCTATCTATCTATCTATCTATCTATCTATCTATCTATCTATCTATCTATCTATCTATCTATCTATCTATCTATATATATATATATATATATATATATACAGTATATATATATATATTTATATATATATATATATATATATATATATATATATATATATATATATATATATATATATATATATATATATATATATATATATATATACAGTATATATATACAGTATATATATATATATATATATATATATATATATATATATATATATATACAGTATATATATATATATATATATATATATATATATATATATATATATATATATATATATATATACAGTATATATATATATATACAGTATATATATATATATATATATATATATATATATATATATATATATATATATATATATATATATATATATATATCCCCCACTATACATACATTCTCACTGTTTCCTATGCAATGACATTAGCCAATCAAAACACTGGCCATTTACTGTAAAAAGGCCCAACCCTTTAAAATCACCAACTATTGACCAACAGTAAGGGTTGAAAGATTTGTTCGTTGTTTTTTCTGCAAATATATAATTTTTACTGCAAAATCTTTATTAACATTACAGCTGAACCTCAAGGAACCAGCCCAGTCTCACAAGGAATAGTGGCAAAAATCCATATGATTGACAGAGTTGGCTGTAACGCGTTCCACAGTAACACATTACTGTATTCTAATTACATTTGAGGAACACAGTAATGTAACAAATTACATTTTGAATTTGTGTAATTTTATTACAGTTACTAAAGTCAATATAATTGCGTTACTTAAGCTACAAATATAGTTTTTGGAAGAAAAAAATGCTTCTTTCAAATCACGTTTTCTGCTGCAACGACAATTAATATTCATGGGCATTTAAATTGCTGGAGAACTTGAGCTGAAATGGTTGCTGTCGAGAGTGGCTGCTTCTTCAAGTGGAAATGCAGACATTACTTTAATTTAATTGAGCGTAAAAACAAAAATATTGCTGTGAAATGCAGTCTAAAGAACTTTAACTGCTTTTAACTCGACCAGCAACTTGTTCAGCATTAGAACAGAAAGCATTCTACGACAATACTCGTCACCAAGGAGGACACCTGCGCCCAAAAACATGGCGGCCCAACTCAGCCTAAACAGGCTAAATTGAATTTTTGTGCAGGATTGGGAGTGAAGGTACCTTCTGAATTTGAAAAGAAGCATAGCTACTTATGGGGCAATTCACACATCACGTCTTTTGTGCGCGCACAAAAAAATCGACGAGTCACGTGATAAGAACTGACCGATCAGCTTAATACTTTGGAATATACACATTTACAGTAGGTCTAATTACCTCACACAAACACAGAACACCCAAACACTGCAGTACTTTTTCATGCTATGGATGTCAATGGTAACAGGTTTCCAATTTTCTTCTAAATGTCTTCTTTTGTGTAAAAACAGACAAACAGGTTTGGAAAAAGTGAATGATGAGAGAATTTTAAGTTTTGGGCAAACTCTTTAAGTATTTTGAATATGTCAAGCTGCTGTGATAAACCCATTGTAATGCTTTTCAGTGAATATTAAATTACTAAAAGAGCTGCAGTATAATTTTTATAGGTATATTTTATATGTTTTAAAAGTAACTTCAAAGTAAAGTAATTAGTAATCTGATTACTTTTTACATAAAGTAATTAGTAATGTAATCACATTACAATTTTCCAGCAGCAATCAGTAATTTGTAATTGATTACTTTTCTAAAGTAACTTACTCAACACTGCATTTGTATATACAGTACAACAAAAAAAACAGGGTGGAACATCGTACTAAATAACTCCCCTTCCCAACCTGTTTCAGTCTAATACGGTATTCAAATGCACATACTTTTCCGTTCTTTTTTTTTGTGCTGACAAGCAATAAATTACATTTGCAGCACAGAGGAGAGGTAAAAGCAGCCTCATTCCCAGCATGATAACAGTTCAGAACTGAAACTAGGGCATTACTTCTTCACTACTGGCAGAGGTGGTACTGTATATGGTTCGAAGAGTATGTTAACAAATCCACCGCCAGACATTTAGTATTTCAGTTGTGGGCTCTGTGACTTATATGAGGGTGCGAGAGAAACAGAACAGGAGCTGCTAATCAGTGGCAGAGGGGCCACATTTATCCCGAACACTGACATACTGCAGCTCATAAATCACAGATGCCCTACTAAACACTGAACGCATCCCAAATAAACTTTAGCATAAACATTCCAGGTTTGAATGTTTTAGCATTTACTTCAGAAATAACTGCACAAGAGCATTTCTGAACAGTTCTTTAATGATTTAGGTTGATAAGTTCTCGTATGCAGACGTTCCAAAAAGCCAAATACAACATGAGTCTCATTAGATTGTTTAAATAAACTAGCAATTTAATAGATGGAGTGCAACTGCAAGCTTCTGGAGGGAAAAATCAACATTCATACTCTCCATTAAGATTTTTATGTGAAAGAAAAAAGAAGGTATATTTATATTTTAATTAGCAAATTTATCATCATTTTATTCTTTTTATTTTTGTACAAATATGGAATCATTTTATTAAAAATACATTGCTACAGATTATTATTGAAAGTAGGCTGTATTTTATTTAATAAAAAATAAAGCATCCTATACAAAGTTTAATAGTTGTATAAAGTAGATTTCCAAGAACAAACATTACTTTCTATAATTGTCATTGTGCTTGCATGTTATTTAGTTTTTATTTTTTTGTAAGTTATTAACTCTTTCATTCTCAATGAATTAACAATTTACTGCAGCTTTTTCTCTAAATAACATAAACAAAAAAGACTTTTGGTGAAAAACAGCAGTTAGGGATCCCAGCGGGCATGTTGATGTCAAAACAACATCAAATTAACATCAAGAACTGGACATTGATTTGATGTCTATTGAGCATCAAACATAAAAAGTGTTATAATATAAGAAAAAATGTATTCATCTGAATACTTCAATTCCAAATTCCAAATTTACACAGAATTGTATGCCTACAACGCATGTAAACTACCTTGATGTCAAATTAACATCATCTATCATTAGTGTAAAAAAAACAACAACTGTAATTAATTAGAGGTCAAAGGTAGTCAAATGACATTAAATTGATTTGCATTTTGGCATGTTTTTGGGGTTTTGGTGTTTGTTGGTTTGACGTCAAGGTGCCCATTTACCCAAAAATGAAAATTCCATCATGATTTACTTACAGTCCAAAAGCTGTTAAGTTTTTTTTTCTTGATCAGAAAAGAAGATACTTTGAAGATTGTAAACTCTGCTAACTATTGACTTTGAATAAATTTTTTAATTTCCACTATGGGTGTCAAAAGCTAACATTCATCAAAATACATTTTATTAGGTGCACCTTACTACTACCGAGTTGGACCACCTTTTGCCTTCAGAACTGCATTAATCCTTCCTGGCATAGATTCAACAAGGTACTGGAAATATTCAGACAGACAGATAGAGATGGCGAATGACTGATATGTCAGAACCCTGGACAGCGCCAGTCTCTGCTGACTCAGGCTTACTGTCAGAGAGTGTGTGTGCGCGCGTATCTATGTGTGTGTACAGATGGGTCAGCAGATGGGTGTGCAGACTGAGCCGCCCAGGATCAGCCCGACAACAGCCATTCAAAGCTTAAACCTGACAAACACATGGACATGGACACACACACACAATCTTTCAGTGCGACAGAAAAGCAGACTTAACAAAAGCAAGACAAATTAAAGAAAATGCATCTATTCTGGACAGGAAGCATGTCATATGGTTTGTTCACCCACTCACTCACTCTTAACTTGCTCATCTCAGCGTATTTTACACTCTGGTCAACTACTAAAACTCTAAAAACACACACACAGAGACTGTGGTAACCAAGATGAAGGGGTGATGGGGCTAATCTGACCCCCTCAGCGTTAACAGAAATGCTGTGGTAAACTGAATAGACCAGATAAGAAGTGATATACAGCATACGTGAATTGAGAGCTACAGTTGAAGTCAAAGTTATTAGTACTCCGGTGATTTTTTTTTTCTTTTTCAAGTATTTCCCAAATGATGTTTAACAGAGCAAGATATTTTTCACAGTATTTCCTATAATATTTTTTCTACTTATTTGTTTTATTTCGGCTAGAAAAAAAGCAGTTTCTAATTTTTTAAAAAACATTTTAAGGTCAATCTTATTAGCCTCCTTAAGCAATATTTACTGTATTTCGATTGTCCACAGAACAAACCATCATTGTACAATGACTTGCCTAATTACCCTAATTTGCCTAATTAACCTAGTTAAGTCTTTAAATTGCATGCTAGTATCTAAATCAGTTTTTAGAAATGAGTTACAACTATTATGTTTAGAAATGTGTTGGAAAAAGTCTTTCCATTAAACAGAAATTGGGGAAAAATATACAGGGGGGGGGGGGGTAGTAATGCTGACTTCATCTGTATATGATAGTGGTTGAGGAGAATACGTGTGACTTTACCTTCCCTCGTTGATCAGCTCAATGAAAGCCAGACCAGCATTCTTCTGGATCGAGTTCTGCCACTCCTGAAACAAGCAAACATGAAGATTGTGTTAGATATTTTCTTATTTTGATAAATATTCCATGTCTGAAAATAGAAGCTATCGTTGTTCTTGTATTTTTAATTGAATTCAAAAGTAACTTAATTTTATTAGGTTATGTAAAAAAGGTCAATCAATCTTGGATACTTTTTGCCACTAGTGTATGTGTGTGGATGAGTGTGTGTGAATGTTTCCCAGTACTGGGTTGCGGCTGGAAGGGCATCCGCTATGTAAAACATGCTGGATAAGTTGGCGGCTCATTCCGCTGTGGCGACCCCTCATGCATAAAGGGACTAAGCCGAAGGAATATGAATAAATAATTATACATTTAAAGGCAAAGTTATTAGCACAATCATTTTTATTTATTTATTTATTTATTTTTTATTTCCCAAGTACATTCTTCTGTATTTACTATGATTCCAGAACATAATATTTAACTCATTATTTGCAAGTGACTAGTACTTAGTTTAAAGTGCAATTTAGTTTTAGGTTTTAGGTTGATCTGGTTAACTAGGCAAGTTTGATTAATTAGGGAAGTCACTGGACAACAGGGTTTCTTTCTGTAGCCAATTAAAAAAAAATCTTAAGGTGTTAATAATAATAGACTTTATTTCTAATAATATAAAAAATATATATTTTACAATAGCCAAATTAAAAGTATTAAGACTTTAGCCAAAAGAAAAAATATACAGTTGAAGTCAGAATTATTAGCCCCCCTTAGAATTTTTTTCTTTTTTAAATATTTCCCAAATGATGTTTAACAGAGCAAGGAAATTTTCACAGTATGCCTGATAATATTTTTTCCTCTGGAGAAAGTCTTAATTGTTTTATTTCGGCAAGAATAAAAGCAGTTTTTATTTTTTTTAAAGCCATTTTAAGGTCAAAATTATTAACCTTTTTAAGCTATCTTTTTTACAGTCTGCAGAACAAACCATCATTATACAATAACTTGCCTAATTACCCTAACCTGTCTAGTTAACCTAATTAACCTAGTTAAGCCTTTAAATGTCACTTTAAGCTGTATAGAAATGTCTTGAAAAATTTCTAGTCAAATATTATTTACTGTCATCATGGCAAAGATAAAAGAAATCCGTTACTGGAGATGAGTTATTAAAACTAATATATTTAGAAATGTGTTGAAGAAATCTTCTCTCCGTTAAACAGAATTTGGGGGGAAAAAAACGGGGGGCTAATAATTTAGGGGGGGGGGGATGCTAATAATTCTGACTTCAACTGTATATAGGAAATTCTGTGAAAAAAAATGTCTTGCTCTGTTAAAAATCACTTGGGAAATATTTGAAAAAGAATCAAAATTTCACAGGAGGGCTGAAAATTTTACCTTTAACATTCAGACATTTTCCTTCGGCTTAGTCCCTTATTTATCAGGGGTCACCACAGCTGAAAGAAACGGCAACTATTCCAGCATATGTTTTACGCAGTGGATGCCCTTCCAGCCACAACCCAGTACTCTGAAACACCCATACACTCTCGCATTCACACACACGCACGCACGCACGCTTACACTAAACCCAATTCACCCATAGCGCATGTTTTTGACTGCAGGGGAACCGAAGTAGCCGGTGGAAACCCACGCCAACACAGGGAGAACATGCAAACTAAAATAAAATAAATAGTGAATCTATTACATTAAAGGTTAATAAATAACTAAACCCAAATAAGAGCTATTAAAATTAAAAATAACATCGTCTGTAATTCACCCAGTGTCAAAAAAATCCTCAGACAGAAATCTTTCCCCTAGTCTCACCAAAATCAAATATACATCGTCAGAAATCGCAGCAAATTGGATTGCAATGTATTTGAGTAAGCAAAGCTCCATCTGAGGTCACACATCCGCAATCCAGTGCCAAAGCCATAAAAAGCCTGGATCTCGGCCCTGTAAGCATCTCTTCTTCCTCTGCACACAGATCCGTAAACACAGAACATACATAATTGCTGAATGAAACTGTATCCTCTTGCCCCTTAAACACAGCCATTTCCTCTAGCGAGCACCCAGTGACAGATCACCGAAGACCTGCGTTTCAGGGCGGGCCCTCCAGCGCTTTTTTGGGGCCTTGGGGAATGTCTTATGCTCCCCGTTTGCTGGCTCTGTTTCGTCCTCTGTCTTTCATACACAGCTTGAGTCTGGAGATGATTAAAAGGCAGCCGTGTTTCTCGCTATGGGAAGTTCTGCTGTTTGCTCTCTAAGGTACGAGTCGTGGGGGGAAGATATGGAGTTGGGGTGGAGTTCAAAAGGAGAGAAAAAGCGGGCCTCAAAAATATTCCCCTGTCCTGGGGAGAGAGGAGCCGAGTAAGAGAAGAGCCCGTGAGGAATGAGCTCAATGATGATCTCAGAATGAAAGAGTTGGATGGATTTTATACACACACATTAGTTCAGTGGTCCTCAAGCATAATTGTGGATCAATTGGTACCGTGCTGAGCAAGAAATCATTAAATATTTCTGTTTTATTTATTATCTGAGTCTGAACGATCTTTTATTTTAAAAAATCTTTTATTTAAAAAAATTACTGTACTTAGAAAAATTAAGTAAACGAAGTATGTGCGTAATTATAAAAATGTACATTTAGTCATTTGACAGATGCTTTTGTCAAAAGTGACTTACAATTGAGGAGGCATTCAGCGATTCAACAATAAGAGGCAATACGCACAAGAAGTGCTAATTATACAAAGAAATCATTAGTGGTCAGAGAGAGGGGGGGCTAATTTAGGGGGCTAATAATTCTGACTTCAACTGTAAATGACTAAAATACATTGAAAAGCTTCCCATTTTTAGTAGAAAAGATATTTATCAAATATCTTATTTTGTGCTCCACAGAGGGAAGAAAAAACAAATGGAAGTTTGGAATCATATGAGCTGATAAAAGACCTTTACAGTATTTTTCAGTCAACAATGCTTCTGTAGCCACTGTATGGGCTCTGCGCAGGTTTAAAACCACAACTGATAATTAGAACAGACTACTTATTAAAAAATAAATCTCACACACAGTGCTGATTATGCTCACTACCCCTTATTGAGCCAGAGAGAGGCAACCGCGAGGAGCATCTGGTCTCCAAATGTTATAAGTGACCCAGTATGGCTCCTCTTTCAGTTTCTCCTCCACCATTCATTATCTACTCTGCAGTCAAGAGGCTCATCGCTGGGGATCGGCTGCTTCAGCTCACTGCTTCTTCACTTGAGCAGTTCCCACGTGACAAAAATAAATAAGGAAATACATGCAGATGTGGAGGCACAGCGGGCTGCCAGAAGACACGACATCAAGACACTGAGCCAAGTCCCTTTTCAAGTAGCCTTTACAATAGAACTTCTTTTGAAAGGGACATATTATGCCTCTTTACATTTGGTGTCAAATAAACAGCCAGAATGCATCTGTGAAGTATCAGCTCCAAATATCCTATCATTTATTACAGCTTGTCAAATTTGTCCATACTTTGTTGTAAGCAATACACTGTATAAATACACCAGGTCTAGAAAATATGACCATATCACAATTTTATATCCATATCACTGGCTGCCTGTTAAGTTCTGTATTGATTAAAAATATTGCTTCTTACCTATAAAGGTTTAAATAATCTAGATCCTGTTTATATAACCAACCTTCTGTCTTTAAGATCTCAAAACTCAGGGCTTCTGGTAGTACCTAGAATAGCAAAGTCTACTAAAGGAGGTTGAGCCTTCTCATTTATGGCTCCTAAATTCTGGAATAGCCTGCCTGATAATGTCCGAGGCTCAGACACACTCTCTCAGTTGAAAACTAGATTAAAAATCTTTTTAATAAAGCATACACACAATGCATCACATAACGGTATGATGCATGAATGTGCTCCACGCAGGTGAGTAGGCTCAACAAACCACCTGTAGAACACACTCCTCCTGTCTTAATGCACCAGACATTTTGTTAGAAATACTCATATGCTTTACATGTTTGTTTCTATGTTGGTTTATATTACAATTATACACTATAAACAGCAGCTACACTAATTATTTTCTTTATTCTCCATTTCCACCTGGTAATACTCATCCTGAGGCCCCTAGAGATTATGCAGCGCCACTGATGCGATTCAAGACCTGTGAAGAAATGATGCCAAGGTATCTATAATCCTGGACGAGGCCGTATCCTGAGCTGATGCTTTGCTGGTTATGAAGGAGCGGAGATCATGAGACTGATTCCTGAAATACCACAGTGACAGACGAGTCTTTGCATTGATCCTGTGGGCCAGCCTGAACACCTGCCAGTGACCTACTTACATCTGCAGTTCTCCAAGATGGACGTCCAGTGTCCTCCAATCTCCGGCGCCTAGACTGCAGGTTTGCACAAGAAGTTTGGTCAGAGAAATGGCCTTCACTTTTGTCAATTGGTGAAGTTTGTTCCTCACCAATGTCACCACTGGCTTGCTTGGTTGGGACTTGTGGAGCTGCGCATCGATGGATTTATTTTTCAGTGTTTGGACTTTCAGCAGTGAAAATTTAACCACACTTACCTGAACTAAACTGAACTTCAACTCTGAAAACTGGACTGACACTGTTTCAGTTTACTAGAACTTCTATGTTAAGCTACTTTGACACGATTTACATTGTAAAAGCGCTGTATAATTAGACATGAATTGAGTTGAATTTGAATGTGCCCCTTTAAATGCAAATGAGCTGCTGATTTCAGAAGAGGGCAGAGCCTCTACACGCTATTCTGAGACTCCAGAAACAACGAATGAGGAGAATCTCACACAGCCAAAATATCCCAAATCAGAAAAAGTGATTTAGATAAAGAAGTTGCAAGTTCTAGACTGAAATAAATGAATGAGGGTCCCCAGTGAGAGAGTAAATTCTGAATGGTTAGTGGATACATTTATATATATTTTAGTGAGCAAAATTGATTTGACTCATTGATTATTATGCTATTGCTCTGCTCTGATGTGCTGGGCTTTGCAAATAAACATTACACTATTTGAGGCCAGTTGGACCAAGTCATTTTGTGTTTTTACCAAGATTTGCCAAGCTTCGTTTAAGCAAACTGAGTTGTCGGGCTCTAGTTGGTTTTGATAAGATTTTGTAGCTTTGGTAACTTATGCTACACAGCTAATCTAGTTTTTATTCTTTTATTTATTCTTTATTTAGTTTTTATTATAAAAAAAAAAAATTGAATTGAATTTATTCTGGGTTAGCGATAGCAAACCCAAACTGGACCAGCTGTGAGCAAAGTTGACCAAAGAGTTTCAATCATTTTCTTATTTGCTTCACTATTCTGTAGCAAATCAAGGAATTTTGCTGCCGTTCCATGACTGAAGTAGGCGCAATGATATTACACAGAGCAGGTGGTGCAGGATTGGTGTCAGCATTGGTGCTAGGGACTATTTTCAGGCGCTGCATAATATCGTGGTATGGCAGCAAAGTTCCTTGATTTTTAAACATCAGAATGGAACATAGATCCTAGCCATATTGACCTAGAGAATACCAACTTTTAGTTTTCTGTCAGTCTTAGTAAATGATGTAACTACAGAAGAGTCAATCTTTAGAGTCAATAATTAAAAGTCTTAGTCATTTTTGAGTGAGATGCTACTGGGTTAATCAGATTCAATAATCTATGCTAAACTAAGCTAAAAGTGCTCCCACCAGACACAGAGACTGGCTGAACGGATTAAAAAATGATAAAACTGGTCAACTCTAGGTGAGTAAATATTTAGATTAACTTTAGTGAAATGCAGAAAGTCCATTACCTCACTATACAGTTCATAATAAATCTGAGTTCATGAATTATGATTATTATGAATGATAAACATGTTTTGGGTATAAAATTGTAGTACATTTGGGTTGGTATTGACCATCCTTAAGAAATAGTGTTGAACTGCCCCTCATTGGTGAAGCACTGAAACATAAAGTATTTTGGCCATACATTGAAGACTTTGGCAATATCCTTTGTCACATTTCCTTCAAAAATTAAATTCAACCAAAACGTCTGTTGGGTGTCGGAAGTCTATGGAAGCTTCATTGATTCATTGCTTCATCCGACTAAACAACATTTGTAAATCTGTAGCTGCTACAGCAAGTAAACACAAGTGCCAACGGTGTAGGTGGAAACATAGTATTAATAATAATTCCTTACATTTATATAGCGCTTTTCTAGACACTCAAAGCACTTTACACATTGGGGGGAATCTCCTCATCCACCATCAGTGTGCAGAATCCACCTGGATGACGCAACAGCAGACATATTGCACCACACCGCACACCAGCTGATTGGTGAAGAGGAGACAGAATGATGAAGCCAATTATGACTTAAGGATGGACAGAGGCCAGCGGGCAAATTTGACCAGGTCACCTGGGTTAAACCCTATGAAGGACATTCTGACCACAGAGAGTCAGGACCTCGGTTTAACGTCTCATCTGAAAGATGGTGAGCAGTATAGAGTCTAATAATATACTGGGCCGTTAGGACTCACACAGATCACAGGTTGAGCGTCCCCTGCTGGTCTCACTAACACCTCTTTTGGCAGCAACCTAGCTTTCCCATGTGGTCTCCCATCTAGGTACTGACCAGGCACAGCCCTGCTTAGCTTCAGTAGGCGACCATGTAAGAGTTGCAGAGAGCTAGCTGTAGATTACATATAAATAAACATGAACATAAACACGAGTGTTAATATTTTAAAAGAGAGAGAGATCTTTTTTATGTCACTAGGGGAGCAAAATCAAAATAGCTCATTTTTCCACATGTTTGTAGAGTTAAGCTAAGTAGAGTCAAAACAAAGTTATGAGGTTGTTATTTTTCACATTTTCTGGGTTGGTAGATGCACCGGGAACTGATTATAGCACTTAAACATGGAAAAAGTAATATTTTTATGTTATGTCCTCTTTAAGTCATCTCTTTCTCTTGAAGCGGGAGAATGAGGGTCCCCAGTGGGAGGCGAGTGTGATTGCGAGGGGATTTTGGGGGGCTCAGGCGAGTATGAGTCCATGTGATGTGCATTAGCGATGACATGTACCTCCAGAAAGCCGTAATGTGATCCCTCATGTAAAAGAGAAGATCACTTCCGGCCTGCCAGCTCTAGCGAGGGACTTGATGCACTGGGAAATAGCTGACACACACACACACACACACACAGCTGTAAGAGCTGACATTGTGAGTTCATCTTGTGCTTTAGCACAGGAGGTTGTGGTCCAGGAAACCCCAAGGGGCCAGATGGAAAAGTTACAGAAAATAGTTGCATAAATAAATTATCAATAATATTGGAATAATTAATAAACAAAAAAGTTAATAAAAAAGTTAAAATTAATTAAAAAGGTAAAAATTAAAAGGTAATACATACATACATACATACATACATACATACATACATACATACTGCATGTACATATAATAACAAAATGAAATAATCAAATAAATAATTGTAAATAAACCAATAAAAGCTAAAGCTAATAGAGATGAACAGTAATCATTATGATGGTCATGGTGGTGTTTCAAGTTAATTTAAAGCAACAAGTAAACATGGATGGGTCGGTGGAGGGAGGGAGGGAGGGAAG
The DNA here is from genome assembly GCF_903798145.1 of Danio aesculapii. Classification (NCBI taxonomy): domain Eukaryota; kingdom Metazoa; phylum Chordata; class Actinopteri; order Cypriniformes; family Danionidae; genus Danio; species Danio aesculapii. The sequence continues at coordinate 15,736,650 of NC_079449.1, read as the reverse complement.
GGTAGGTTTATGTGTGGGTGGGTGGATCTCTGGGTGGGTGTATGGATGGATGGATGGATGGATGGATGGATGGATGGGTGGATGGGTAGGTGGAAGGAGGGAGGGGTGGGTGAATGGATGTATGGATGTATGTCTGGATGGATGGATGGATGGGTGTATATGTGGAGGGAGGGGTGGATGGGTGGGTGGGTTTAAGGAGGGCAGGAAGGGTGAGTGTATGTGTGGATGGATAGATGGAGGGAGGGATAGATGGATGAATGGATGGATGTATGGATGGATAGATGGAAGGATGGATGGCTGGGAGGAGGGAGGGAGGGAATTAGGGATGGGTGGATCCAATGAATGGATGGATGGCTGGATGGATTGATGTGTGAATAGATAGGTGGATGGGTGGGTGGATGTGCAGAGGGAGTGAGGGAGGGTTGGATGGATGGGTGGATCCAATGAATGGATGGATGGCTGGATGGACAGATGGGTGAATTGATAGGTGGATGGGTGGAGGGAGGGAGTGGTGGGTGGATGTGTGGAAGGAGTGAGGGAGGGGGTGATGGAGGGATAGATGGATTGATAGATGGATGGGTGGATCCAATGGATGGATGGACAGGTTGATGGTTGGCTGGATGAATGAACAGATGGAAGTAGGGAGTGAGGGGAGGAGGGATGGATGGAGGGATGAATGGTTGGATGGATGGATGGATGTGTGGATCTGATGGACGGATGGAGGGGGGATGGATTGATGGGTAGGTGGATCTGATAGATGGGTGGATGCGATGAATGAATGGATGGATGGAGGGAGGGAGGAGTTGATGGATGGAGGGAGGGATGGATGGATAGATCTGATGAATGGATGGATGAATCGAGGGAGGGAGGATCTGATGGATGGGTGGATCCGATGAATGGATGGATGGATGGATGGAGGGAGGGAGGGAGGGAGGGAGGAGTTGATGGATGGAGGGAGGGATTGATGGATGGATGAATAGGGGTAGTGATGAATGGATGGATGGATGGATGGAAAAATCACAAGCTTACCACACATGCATGCTTAGTTTACTTCACCTTTAACCTTAGATTTAATCAAGCTGTTATGATCCTCCAACATATTTCTACTTGTATTGTTTAAGTACTCCCTCTATCCATGTAACACATTGTAAAAATGGAGGCAACTGTTCTTATTCTTGGAAGCAAATCAATTGGTTCTCTTATCTCTCACATTTATGACTGCACAGTCTGACAAGCCCCCTCCTCACTTCACCCAAACCTCCAGTACACACTTTTTTTTTTAACCCAAGCTCCTAATTTGACTCAAACTTCCAATCATCTTTTAACCTACGCCTCCAAATTCCACTCACAGCTGTCAAACACCCCTGTGTGTCAAAGGTGGCTGCCAAAACGTATTCAGCTGAGAACGCAGTTATTAGCCAAAAAAATGTGCACCACAAAACCCATTGAAGGAGCAAAGTAAGAAGAAAAAAAACTCGATTGTAGCACCTCGGCCCGCCAGTTTTTTTTTCCTCCCCATTCTTTGTAACCCACAAAACTTTAATGGCTCTGGAGAATTTGCAGCATCTCAATCCAACCTGTCAAGAGACACGGAGAGCGCTTTTGCTTTTATCTGCTCAGCGCTGCTCCCGACATCTGGAGGCCGTCCATCGGTAAATCTCTCCGGCTCCACGCTAGATCCTTTATGTATGTTTAAGCTGTTACACGAAACAGACCCGACTGACCTCTTCGGCACCCGCTGCCACTTGACTGGATAGAGATACCGGCTGTCGGCAGCCGTAGATGAATAACAGTGATTAGGAGGCATAAATAAAAAAAGTGCAAGATGATTAAAGCTAATTTATTCATAAAAGTGACAGTCCGCGGGTCACAAGGTTGCGAGCGGTGAACGTCCCGCTGTCTGGGTGCATTAGTGTGGAGTTGGGAAGGGGAAAGGTTTGAGGTTGTTGGACTTGCTGCAAGGACGTCTTTGACCGCTACATGAGTCGAAGTGGGATGTGCTGTGTGTTTAGATGTGCATCGAGGATTTGTTGTGAAATGGAAAGGTTATTTTGATGCCGTTGATGCAATCTCATGATTATGGATGTTCAAACTGAGTGGATTTGGACGGTGATAGAAACTGTCAAGCAGTATTTTTTTGTGAATAATGACTTACATTTTAGTCAGTTTCTCAGACAATGCTATTGTGAGTTCAGATGATATGAAATATAGTGTCATAAGTCTAGACTTTTTTATTGCTTTTTTTTCTTGGCAGCACCTGGTCTTTATCCACTTTTGGTGTATGAAAAAAAAACAATCTTTAAAATTCTTTCTGTTGATCAGATGAAAATATAGCAACCCAGGCTCATTCTGATTATGCACGCCTATATACATTTCTGGAGAGAGCAAAATACATCCAAGGAGCTATGTTTTTTTGCAGTTTTTGTTTTCGCAAATCTGTGTACGCTTTTTCAGTTATCAAATTTCTTTCACGAGTGCCATTCTCGCCTGCTGTTCTAACGAATATCCACCAGAGGCCGATGTTGACTAACTGACTGACACAACCGACCGATCCTCCCACCCCACTTATACCCAACCAATAGTATTTTAAAAAGCACCAATAGACACGCCCACCCACTCGCCTAAACCTTACCCTAGTGTTTTGAAAAGCAATCCAGAAAAAGAAAAGCCCCCTGATTTTGACCACGTTTTTAGATATAACCACATTCTCACCCGGTCATTTACTCATTTATTTTATTTTTTGGCTTCTGTTTTTTGTCTTACCCGCTATCTGTAACCGATCTTCACCGGACTCGAACCGTGTTGTCGTGGTCAACTCCGCTCTGCATCTCAAGTCCGCCAACGTACTTGTTGAGCTACTGAACAAACTGGTAACAGCGGAAACGCCGTCCATACAGAGGTAAGCGGTCAGCTGGTAAGCGAGAAAAGGAACGGCATCATAACCATAGCGTTTATTTTAAAGACAAAATGCAGCCATTCGTAGCTCTGGCTATATAATTCGTGATCTCCAGAAACGTATATAGGGCTGCGTTTTCAGAATGAGCCTATGTTGAAATATAATGATTAGATTGTTTGTATTGTGCCAGAAACAAAATCTGACCCATACAGTATCTCTCTCTCTTTATATATATATATATATATGGCGAAATTATAGTTTAAGTAGCAATTCTCACTATTAACTAGTTGCTTATTCACTTGTTAAGTGTGACGACAACAAAGCAGCTTCTGGGTCCAAGCACTATATCAAACTGTACGGGAAGGAATAGTAAGGCCCAATCCCAATTCTATTTTCGTACCCCTACCCCCAACCACCCCCCCCCCCCCCTTTGAAGCCTAAGGGCTTTAAAAGGTACCCCTAAGAAATGGGACAGCACCTGCACACATCATCATATGTCGTCGTAATGTCTTGTCTAATATGAGATCGATGATCACGACTGCTGTAGTTGAGTTATTTTTTGGTAATTATCTTCAGAGAATCACAGAAGACAACAATTTCATGATATCATAACAATATAATGTGGCAATAAGCTTGAACTGTACTGTGCATTTACACCTTGGCCATATTCATCAATGTAAACACACGTAAGCAGCATTAACATTATAGCAGACACTGTAAAAAGCCACTAGACTTTTCTGACAGGGTATTCAAGTGTCATTGAGTGACAGAATGTTGTAGGACTGGTATACAGTAGTTATTATTTCGGATTATAGATAGCGAAATTTTGCAGTTTTTATTTTAGTGTTTTTTTGAAAGCATGACGGTAAAACACGAACACTGTTATGAATGTATTAAAATGTGCTTGTTTGTTGCAAAAATTTGAACTAATGGCAAAAAAAATACTAATTTGTGCATCTCCTTACTTCCATGTGCAGCCATGCCGCCGCTGTAGATGGTGTATTCTGGGAAATGTTCTTAATCCTTGGTTTCGAGTGTGGTTCTGAAAATTCTCAGTTTAAACGGCTATCTAGCCCCTCTCCCCTTAGCCCCTTAGCCCTACGCCTTCAAGCTAAAGAGAACTGGGACACCCCTACCCCTTCATGTGAACGTGCAAAACGGGGAAGGGGAAGGGCTAAGGGGTAGAATTGGACCTAATAATACATGTTTAAGCAATGTAATACTTTCGAAAACCATGATCGCAATATTTATATATTAAGATGGCCAGAAAGTGTATATAAGATGGCCAGAAAGTGAATAATTCTTATAAATGGTTAAAATATTGGTGTCTGTGATGCAGCAAGTAAAGAGACTGCTGTGTACCTCACGATTTTATATAGAATTCACTTCAATGTGTGATATGACTAAAAAGTGGACATAAACGAATGTTTCTCAGTTCAAATAAGTAGCAGCTGTAACCCAGAAACAGTATTTCAATTGTCATGACTTAAAAAGTGGATTACATGTTATTTAAGATATTGTTATTAACACTTAAAAAGTCATTTGCTACATAACTAATATTACCTATGGTACCTTATCCTACTGTACTAACCTAATCCTACCTCATACCTAAATCTAGATACTACCTTAATAACGATGTATAAGCAGCAAGCAGCAAATTATAAGAGTGTTTGTGTGTGTATATGTGTGTAAAGGATCATATAAACATATATATAAGTTTATTAGGCATAATGTTTATTAGGTTTTTTTAACATACTTTATTAGGTACACCCTACTAATACTAGGTTCTAGGGGGTTCTTTTGCCTTCAGAACTGCCTTAATCCTTCATGGCATAGATTTAACGAAATACTGGAAATGACCATTACTGGCTCTGACTACTGGCATCAACAAGCCATTTGCACCCACAAAACTGCCGCTCACTGGATATTTTCTCTTTTTCGAACCATTCTCTGTAAACCCTAGAGATAGAAGTGCGTGAAAATCCCACTAGGTCAACAACCATGCCACGTTCAAAGTCACTTAAATCACCATTCTGATGCTCAGTTTGAACTGCAACATGATCGTCTTGATCATGTCTACATGCCTAAATGCACTGAGTTGCTGCCATGTGATTGGCTGATTAGAAATTTGCAATAACTAGCAGTAGGACTGGTGTACCTAATAAAGTGGCCAGTTAATGTATGTTGTTCTCTACTGTATCAAATTTTTAAAAAATGCCCTTTCTATGAAAAAATCTTACAGAACACACATCTTTTGAATGATAGGTTGCATATACAAGGATCTAAATACTTATACAGCGAATTCCTTTTTTCCCCTCAAACTTTCTCTCTCGCTCACTCTCTCATCTAAAGAACCAAACCTTTTGTTTATCAAGGCCTCTACAGTTTTTGAGCGACCTGTTCTAAATCAGATCCTACAGCGAACCAGGTTTGAAGCCTTTGGCTCCAAAGAGACTTTCCTACGTCTGAAAGCCGTTTTGGGCCCAGCTTTGGTTTCATCGCCTCTTTGGGCAATCGATACTTCAGGCTGTTTCTACCCTGGGAGCTTCTAATGGCAAGAACTCAAGTAACATTATATGCCTAACAGGGGCGGAGGAGGAGAAAACCAGGAGCCTGAGTCTCAAAGTGATGCTTCACTCGGCAATAAATCCAAGTGGCAAGACGACATAAAAGAGATACGAGCATGAAGGGGAAAAAAACATTCAATGCAATGGCAGAAATCTTCAAAAGGAGAAGAGCAGAACAGCAGGACGCATTCTGAGCGCCACAGTGTCTGAAGGACGCCACTTTTTCGTCAGGGCAAACTAGGAGCAAATGTAGAGATGGAGTCGGGAGGTGAGCGGTATGGACTTCATAGAGTCCGAGGTGCCATTCAACGACTAAAAGCTCCCGTCCCGCCGTGCTCTCTGAGCGGCTGCATTCGGAGGAAGAGATGCTGAGGTAATAGCTTCCTTATGGACTCTCGGCGCAAGAGTGATGGGCTGACAGAAGGTATGTTAAATATCTCCCGCCTCCGACTACAACATCGGGACCCTGACCTCTTTGAAAGGGAAGGCTTAACAAGGGACTCCGAAGGTCAGCGGGCTGTAATATGTCACTGGGATTTAAAGGGGAAGGCGATTTCAGTGTGTTTACATGAGCTGGGGTTACGCTATTTTCCGTCTGCGAAGGAAAAATGTGGGGAAAGGTAGGAATAATTTAACCCTATAAATGTCTATTGCATTATATTTGATTCACACTTTTTAAAAACTCCTTTAAATTATCAACTTATAAACAATTTAGTAAACTTTCAAATGAAGAAATCTAAATTTTAAGTCCTAAACTGAATTATTTTTGTTCATTAAACAAACAGTTCTAAGATTAATTTCTCTCATTTGGTCTGCCCAATAAGTTTAAATCATACCTTTATCCCTGGAACTCAAGACAAAACATTTTCACATTGGAAAGAAAAAGGATTAGTAAATATAAGAGATTTATACGTTGATAATAAATTTGGCTCATTTAGTCAGTTAAAATCAAAATATGATTTATAACTCTTGTTTCCTTTTCCCCTTATCATTAATTTTTTTTATTATTATTTTTATTATTATTATCTTTTGTAAAAAAAAAAAAAAAAAAAAAAATTATATATATATATATATATATATATATATATATATATATATATATATATATATATATATATATATATATATATATATATATATATAAAACAATATATAACTATTTGTACTGAAATAGTGTTTGTTTTTCGCAATAAAAATTTGAGCATAAAATGGGACACCTAACATTTAACAGTCAATAAAAAAATGTCTAAGAGTTAAACTTTTACATTTCATTAAATGTATCAGATTGCTATTCAATCTGTTAGGCTTTAGCCTCATTTAGCATTCAATGTGTCTTGAGATCAAGAAAGAGATAATTGTTACAAGATTTTTTGTTTATGTATTTTCACAGCAAAACACAATAATCGAAGCCAGTTATTAGATTAGATTTAAGAAAATCTGTCTCAGATCTGTCATTTTAGGCTGCAAATATTTATTTCTAAAAAAATGTCACTGCGAAATCCTGAAGGGTTAATCTACAAAGTCATGTTTGTTTATTGCATTTTGACATCCAGACAAATTTTTAAGTAAATTACTGTAAATATTAAAGGGCTGGTTCACTCTGAAGTGAAAATTCGACTGTGATTTACTCACCCTAAAGTTGTTCCAAGCCTACAAGAAATTAATTTATCTTCTTAACACAGACATTTTAATCAACTCTGAATGATTTCCATGTTAAGGACGTATATTGACTCAAATATTTGATGATTTATTATTGCCAGTGGTGTTTTCTCCGCTGGTGATTTACTTCCTGTAGTTTGTTGCAATCGCCAGTGGGGTTTTCTATATTGGAGATTACTGCTGAACGAACTACAACTCCCAGAACCCCCCTGTGCTCATTAACTCCTGCAACAGCTGACAATAATTCGGACTGCAGACACAGCTGCTGCTCATCCACACTGATTACAAGACTATAAATACACCTCACCTTCATTCACACATTGCTGAGTCATGTTTATATCACAAACATAATGAAGCGGTTCTCCTAATTTGTTTTCCGATGTGTTTTAATCCTTGCTTTGTTTCTCATCTTGACTCATTGCCGCCTAGTCTGACCTCTTGCCTGTATATTGACTACAGTCATTAGATTAAACTTATGATATTATTTTGCTCCTGTTTATGATCCTTGCCCATTAAATGACCCATTAAATAACTGCATGTGGATCCGCAAGTCTGCTCTCAGCGTCTGCTTCTTTACAAAAACATTCAAAATGAGATTATATAAACAACAATTAACAATTTAATTTTGGAAGTTATTCACATGTTAAGCATTCAACATTAGCAATGTTTAGAGCATTCACATTTGGCCACTGAATCTTGGTTGTTTACTTGATGCAAGAACCAATTAGGCTCATTCTTGCATGTCACATGCTTCTGCAAGATCCATTGTGGTTTGTTCTGTAGATCCAGTTGAGCTTCTGTTTGTGTTTGTTAATCAGTGTTTATACGTGAATAAAAACTAATCAATTATGTTCATCATTTTAAGAGATCTTGTCTCTTTAGAAGACTTGGATTAAACAGCTTATATATATATGTATATGTATATACACACACAGCTTTTCAAATGTTTTGAAGCATCTGACTTTTGGGTAAACAGACTTACAGTGGATGGTCAGAAATATTTACTGTAAGTACTAATTAAAAACATCTTCAGTTGTGTTCCTTAAGTCTTATAGATATAGACCAGGGTGAATAATAGATGACAGATTTTTCATTTTAAGGTAAACTGTTTAAAATCAATGTAAAAAAATGAAAATAGAAAAAAAAACTTACCTGAGAGCATAACAACATAACCAGTTCCACAACCGAGGTGCTTGATTTCATGCACACCAGACCTGGAGGAGAACAGAAAGGATAAACACAGAAATTTAGGATTCCGCTTTGCCATTTTCATAAACACAAAAACCAAATTATACTTTAAAGTTTGTTTGTTTTTATATTTGCTTTTGCCTGTCATAACTATGCGCATTCGACTTTTTTGAGGGTTAGTCAGAGGCATGCAGTCCACATGGCTTCAGAAAAGCGTACAGTTCAGATGAGCTAAACATTCCCAAAATGCAACCATTCAGTGTCCCGCAGAAAGCCTGGCCAGTTCTGATGAGTTATGTTTTGCAATTGAGACTGAATGTCTCTGGTTGTCTGTTCATGGGGTTCATGGGGTCACAAATAATGTCTCTTGAGAGTTCAGAGGTCATCGGCTAAATGCCAGTATAAGATCAAAAGCCAAGCTCATAGTTGAATTTGCATTTCTCTCAAATATTTTAGCATACAAACACTATAAAAAAGTTATTGGTTGACTTTATTTAAAATAGTAAGCAAACGTGCTAATTAAATTAAATATGTGCATGATTATAGTTACTAGTTACAATACAAATCCAAAGCTTACTGGTGTGTGTTATCACTCACCTTAGAGGAAGTATTGGCATAAATGTATTTTTTAATTGTTTATATTATTTAGATTTACACTCACCAGCCACTTTATTAGGTACACCTGTCCAACTGCTCTTTAATGCAAATTTCTAATCAGCCAATCACATGGCAGCAATGCAACGCATTTAGGCGTGTAGACATTGTTAAGACAATCTGCTGCAGTTTAAACTGAGCATCAGAATGGGAAAGATGATTTAAGTGACTTTGAACGTGGCATGGTTGTTTGGGGCCAGATGGGCTGGTCTGAGTATTTCAGAAACTTCTGATCTACAGGGATTTCCCTGCACAACCATCTCTAGTGTTTACAGAGAATAGTCTAAAAATGGGAAAATATCCAGTGAGCGGCAGTTCTGGCCAGAGGTCAAAGGAGAAAGGCCAGACTGGTTTCAGCTGATAGAAAGGCAACAGTAACTCAAATAACCACTCGTTACAACCGAGGTATGCAGAAAAGCATCTCTGAATGCACAACACATCAAAACTTGAGGCAGATGGGCTACAGCAGCAGAAGACCACATCGGGTGCCACTCCTGTCAGCTAAGAACAGGAAACTGAGGCTACAATTCACACAGGCTCACCAAAAAGTGCACAATAGAAGATTGGATAAACTTTGCCTGGTCTGATAAGTCTTAATTTCTGCTGTGACATTCAGATGGTAGGGTCAGAATTTGGCGTCAGCAACATGAAAGCATGGATCCATTCTGCCTGGTATCAATGGCTCAGGCTAGTGGTGATGGTGTAATGGTGTGGGGGATATTTTCTTGGCACAATTTGGGCCCATTAGTGCCAATTAAGCATCATGTCAACACCACAGCACACCTGGTTATTGTTGCTGACCATGCCATCCCTTTCTGACCACAGTGTACCCATCTTCTGATGGCTACTTCCAACAGGATAACGCACCATTTCATAAGCGCGAATCATCTCAGACTGGTTTCTTGAACATCACAATGAGTTCACTATACTCAAATGGCCTCCACAGTCACCAGATCTCAATCCAATAGAGCACCTTTAGGATGTGGTGGAACGGGAGACTCGCATCATGGATGTGCAGCCGGAAAATCTGTAGCAACTGCGTGATGCTATCATGTCAAGATGGACCAAAATCTCTGAGGAATATTTTGAGTACCTTGTTAAATCTATGCCACGAAGGATTAATGCAGTTCTGAAGGCAAAAGGGGGTCCAACACAGTACTAGTAAGGTGTACCTAATAAAGTGACCAATGAGTGTATATTGTTAATTGTTTATATTTAAATTGTTTGGTTTGTATCGTTCTGCTTGTCTTCTGTTGATAATGGACCTAGTGTCTAGAAACAAAGTTGAATAAAGTTTCATAAAGGGTTTACTTATTTTTTTTAGAGTCCATATATCACTTTTAAGGCAAAGGGTTTACTCGTTTTTTTAAACTGAAGTAACTAATCATCTTTTAAAGTGAAAAAAAATAACAATTAAAAATAAAAAAATATAAAAAAAAAAAAAAAAATCGGACAAAAAAATGACGTTTTATTTCCTCATATAAGCATCCTTCTCTGACAATCAGATGTTGTTTTGAGTAAAATATGCTGTTTTAAATTACAAGCCTGTTGTTCATTGAATAAAAGGACAGTTGGTTAACCTCAGTGATAAACAACGTAATTGTAAATGACATGTGCAATCATTGCCAGACATATAAGACAAACTCTCTCTCAAACAAACAAACACACACACACACACATATGCGCACCTGCATTTCCATCCAAACACAGCACACGCATCATGACCTTGTTTGCATGAGCCGGTAGAGTCATTGAGACAGGGCTCAAATCAAAATAAGACGATGGAAACAGAGAACGTACGCTCAGTTTGAATGTGGTTTAATTGGAAGTGGATGTGTATTTTTTTATTGTACAGTACACTATCTGACAAAATTCAAAGTTTAGCAACAAAAAAATAATAACTTGACTTCTAGTTGATCAGTTGGTATCAAAAATGGTTTATATGAAAGGCAAAGGCCTCTAGATTTCACTTATTTTACTAAAATAAAATATGATCATGCCTTGATTTTTTAAATTATTTAATTAGGACAGTAAGGTCTGACTTTGCTTAGACAAAAGTCTTGTCACTTAACAGAAATAATGTACAGTATAGAATATAAAGTCATGGTGCAGTGGAAAAAGAGTTAATATTGTGTATGACTCCCATTAATAAAGTCATCTAGAATGGCAAAGAAAGCGTTCTTGCAGGACACCCAGGATCCAAAAACTGGATCTAAATTTCTAAATTTAAAACTGTAATCCAAAGCATTCTTTTAAAAATGTCCTGCCGTTATTATTGCACAACGAATCTTGGGATGTTCAAGGCTATGAAGGATACACTGGTTGTATCCTTCATTACCCAGGAAAAGAAGAATGCATTTGGAGGCTTGATTTGAAAGAGTCTTCAAATTGAGACAACCTTCGTTGCACCGTGATGATGCAAATTCCCTTCGAATTCATCCTTTGTAGGATGCAGCCTCTGAAATGAGACAGCTAATATAGACACAATCTTTAGTAAAACAATCCTGTATATTGAGCTTTAAACTGCGCTCATTTCTGTTTGAGAACACTGCTTGTCTCGTTACCCACTTAAACGTCCTTTTACCATGAATGATCGCTCCTAAACCATTCAGTCCGTGAAGTTATGACCGTAATATTTTAGAGGCCAAGAGTTCAAGTCCTAGCAATCTCTCTGTCTCGTTTATGAGCGTGAGACGGAGACGTTCAACCTCAAGTCAGGTGTCAGGCCTGACCTCGGGCTCACGCTGCTGGACAAACTAAATGCATTTCATTTAAACAGCGCTTTCCAGTTAAGCCTCGCTGGCCTGAATGTGACATTGTCAGAGGACCAGAGCATCGCAGTCTTGGGCGGCCGGTTCTCACAAGAAGCGCAGTGTTTTATCCAGAGGCCTCGCTCTCAAGCTCCAAGTGTCGGGAAAGCTGTCCGAGGGGCGAATGGGGCATAATTGCCCCCAGTGAACGAGTGTCTGAAGGGGGGCCGGGCAGGGCCTTGACCTCTAATGCCGGGCCGAGTGATGGATGAAGGGTAATTATGAGTAAATAGGGCGCCTTTGCACTGAGCGAACAGTATTTCAGCTGTGAGAGGTTGAGGAAGAGAGGAAGAGAACGAGGTGGGAAAACAGACATGACTTCTTCTGGTCATGGGACGGTGTTAACATACTGGACAAATGAAGGAGGAGTAAAGAGGCATCTGTGAGGAAGTTACTGTTATGTGTTTAGGTTGGTGTATGTTTGACTGACATTTTGAACTGAATGGTGGGAGAGATGATTGGTCTGAAGAGGTCCTAGTTCACTTAAAAAATATATATATATATTTATTACACAACACTAATATAATATTTTATATGATTATATTATATTAGTGCTATATATGAGCAATATCGAACTCGTAGCAATGTGATATGGCTGTATATCAGCACTAGGAGGCGTGCGTTGGCACGAGGCCACAGGTCGAGTGTCTTAGTGTCCCACCAGTGCTGATATACCGCCATATCGTACTGCTATGAGTGTGATATTGTTTATACTACAGTTTGACAGCACAATCATATATATAAAAATAAAATCAAACACAGAGTCTAAAAACCCTTTTGTATGAGGAACTACTTTCTTCCGCCATTCTTTTGTCCGTTACTAATTCATCAACATCACATTAGAGCTAGTTTTTGAATGATTCTCTAGTGTAATGTCTAAAGTGATGACAAAACAGGTGATTTTGATTACATTTTAAGATTATAAGGCTGAAAGTGACATGAAATGCCATGCGTCTATAGAGATATCTCCTTACAGTATTACACTCTATTACAGTCTACAGTATTTCTGTTGCAATCGAGAAATCACAATAATTAATCCCGAAAAAAACAGCGGAATCACTGCCAGATTTCTGTTGTTTTTGCGATAAGGAAAAATGCTAAACACATGCAGGCATTTTTTCTTTCTTTCTGCCAACACAACATTCATTCCTGATATGCGAGTCCCATCTCACTCTCAATACACTACAATTATATGGTATAAATATAGCACTACAACATACTAAAGAGAGAGATCGACTTATCACTTCATCACTTACCAGTTTAATAATGATTTGATCAGCTATAGTTAGAAATTACACTGTTTTAATCTTCTAAGGGCTTATTATGCGGGCCTGTCGCCCTCTTGTGGATAGACAAAATCAACCGTCTTTGGTCTGCTCAGTATGGTAAGCTATTGGCCCCCGACGTGCTGTCTCTCAGAAATTATAAATATTTAAAAATAGGTACTATCCTTATAAATAAACTGCACAGTTGCAATCTATCTAACTGCATTCTCGATTATAAAAAAGCCTTAAAAGTGCATTATGTTGCCAACAGCAGTGATATTTGTCAAACTGTAGAGTGTCCTCTGCTTGTTGCTGTACGTTGACGGAGTAATAGACAAAGGTGAAGGATGAAGAGGCGGTACTAGTGATGTTACTTGCAGAATATCGCACGGCTATTAGCCAATCATATTCAAGAACCAGACAGAACTGTTGCATATATATATATATATATATATATATATATATATATATATATATATATATATATATATATATATATATATATATATATATATATATATATATATATATATATATATATATATATGTATGTATATATATTTATATATATGTATGTATATATGTATATATATATATATATATATATATATATATATATATGTATGTATATATATATATATATATATATATATATATATATATATGTATGTATATATATATATGTATGTATATATATATATATATATATATATATATATATATATATATATATATATATATATATATATATATAATAAATAATAATAATAAAAAAAAAATATATATATATATATATATATATATATATATATATATATATATATATATAGATATATATATATATATAGATAGATAGATTCTTTAATTAACAAGAAGATATATTTTTAAAAAGCAAGACTTTATGCTTCGATGAGCAGCTGATGCATACATTTAAATAACACACATACTTTTTTCTATGCTGGTCAAAAGAAAGGCAGTCAACAGTTTTGGAATGACATGAAACTGAGTAAATAATGACAGAATTTAAATATTTAGGTAAACCACTCCTTTAGATTTGTTTAGGCTGTGGCAACCAACAACCACCTTTGCAACTGAATAGCAACGGGCTAAAAAAACCACCCAGAACACCTCACTGTGATGCATTGACAATCAGCCAGAATTTGTTTAGGGAAATGAAATCTTACAAACCAAAAGTCAAGGTTTGGTGTGATAGCAATGTCTAGTTTGCCCCTGCTGGCAAAATCTATAATTGCACCATACAAGAGCCAAAAAAGAATGTATACTATCGACTGAGTATTCACTATTAAGATCATGAAACTGACACCTCACGCCAGTTTTTTTAGCAGGGAACTGAAAACGTGAAGCTTCCTAATGTGGACAGGATTAAGAATGCCTACAAAGTTAAAGACAGAAAACTGGCTGTTATAATGCATAAAAAAATGGCAGAGTTTAAGTCCAGGGCAAAATGTGTTCTTTCTGGAAATGGCTGCCTGAGCTGTAGACACACATATTTCCAGCGTGCTGTAATGTGGAGCTACATTAGTCTGAACAAACTGGCTTTGAGCGGTGTGGGGGACGAACACTGAGGCTGAGAGGTAAAAAAGCCACAAAACAGAGCTTGGAGTGTGGCTTCCCATTCAGAGCAATGCTGCCTTGCCATGTGAGCCTTGTGAGAGTGAAAGTGTGTGTGTGTTTGTGTGTGTCCTACTGAATCCAGCTAGAGAAGGGAACTGTAGCTCTATGCACTCACATTAATGTACATCCTGTATAAAATGAAAGTTGAGTCTCTCTTTTCCTCACCAATCATGCATTTGATTTGATTGCTCGAAAATACAGCAGAAACTGTAATATAATTTTTTTAATTAATTCATTTTCTTTTCTTTTAATATTTTAAATTATAACTTGGTCCTACGATTACAATAAAATCCTTCAGAAATCATTACGATAAGCTAACACTCATAATTTTATCAATTCTGAGAAAGCCGTTCTGCTTATCATTTTGTTGCATCTTTCTCTAGGATTTGTTGTTGACTTTAACCTTTATGTACTGTTGGGGGTGTTTTTATCCACTCTGGGGAAATTTGGCCATCACTTTGTTTTACTTTGTAAATCACTTTTTCTGTGTTTCAGCTAGCGGGATGATTTTTGGTGACAAATCTTATTTTGACATATTTTGAGAAAATTATTTAAAAATTTTAAATAACTCAACGATACACTCTGGGTGAATTTACTACCCTTCTGTTATGTTTTTTTTTGCATGAATCTATTAATAAACCTCAGTCCTGATCAAAACTACTAAATTGCTTAGAAAATTACAGGATTTTAACAAAAAATCATAAATAATGTCACTGATTTGGTGGAAAAAACACAAAATGACGTATTTTCAATATAAAAAGTAATTGTGGACTGGATTTTTTTTTTCTTTTATCAAAGTTTTGGACATGTGAAACAACATTGCCTTTGATGGATTTTTTTTATAAATTTTTTTCTCCCTAATTTACTGCTGGTGTCTGTTTTTGCCGCATTGACTTTCATTATAACCACATTTTTTTGATTGCAAAACCATGACACCATATAATCATTATCAATGTAGTCATTTTTACTGTTGATCGACAGTTGGCATCATTAACCCTTTAGACAGGCCTTCGCAAAAAAACAAAATCGTAGTATAACAGCCAATTAAAATGTGTAAATATGTTTCTGAACGTGTATGAGATTGACCTTTTCGCACTTACCTTGATGGGTCTGAGAAAATCTAAATATGCATCTCAGCTCTCAGAACTACATGGAGTAAATAAAAACAAAGACTGTGTATTTATGCACCATCAAACGTGGTTATAATGGAAGTCAATGGGGCAAAAACAGCCACCAACAGTAAACTAGGAAGAAAAAAATGAAAATCTAACAATTCATCAAAGCCAGTTTTGTTCAAGACTGTGATAAAAAGAAAAAAATACAGTCCACAATTACTTTTTATATTAAAAATGTCATTTTGCATGTGTTTTTTCACCAAATCAGTGACAACATTTATGAATTTGGCAATTAAAGAGTTAAACTCCTCTAATTTTCTAAACAATTTAGTAGTTTTGATCAGGACAGAGGTTGATTAACAGATTTATGCAAATAAAATTTAAACAAATATTTATCTGATGCATTTTTACAGCAGTTTAATTCAGTGCATGTTTTCATCTCGAACATTACAAAAGGATAGTAAATTTGAACAGGGCACAAGGGTTAATCAATAATTAGATTTTTTTTCAAATAGAGACATTATAAATGTCTATAAATAAATATATGAATTTATGTCTTATTATTTATGTATGTGCAGATTAATGTAAGTTAACAAACTAAAACCATGACACTTAAATCTCGTAGATTAACATAAAAAAGCTGTGAGTCATGGCCACATCACCACCTCAAGTGTGCATTAATATCTATTAATTCAAAGGACTGTGCATGAAAATACTACACCATGAAAATTACATGATGAAAATGTCAAGATATACATTTTAATGTGCTTTATGAAAAGATATGCTTTGCTACTTTAATTTATTTAACCTAATCAGGTTAATAAATGCTAATTTGGTCACATGTTATTTTAATGTACAATTCACATTATTAAGTGGTCTAGTGGTCTGTTTATTAATAGTTAGTAAAGTAGTAGTTGGGTTTAGGTATTAGGTAGGAGATTAGGGATGTAATAAGAACTTAATGTAAGATGTAATAAGAATCTGTAATAAGATGAAATAAGATCATATGTTATGAGTGCTGGACAGTAATTTTATTAATAATAGGCAGGTAAAAAGCCACAAACAGTGTGAATTGTTACTTAAACTAAAGTGTTGCTGCAAATTTTACCTTAAAATTACTCAGTTAATTTGATTCAACCTAAGACAGACACAATTTTTTTTACAGCTTATGTACTGTATGTGTATGTATACACTTAAAGACTTTGTTCAGATATTGTATTTTGAGACAATTGTCAGGTTTTTGTTCCGTATTGAATGACTTTCTTACACATCTCATCCAAAGCATTTGGTTTTGATCTTAAATGTATGCTTGCATTCTACAACGTCCTATACGATCATGATAGTTATGTTTAAAGGAAAGAGAAAAGGAAACAGAAAGAGATGCTGAACACACCTTCAATGAGCAGCTCTTGGCCATGGCTGCCCAGTAGAGTACGAGACAGGAATGGTGCAAAATCCACAAAGATCTCCCTCAACAGCGGCGCCACCTTCTCCAGCGCTCGCTCCAGTTTAGTAGTGATACTGTGTGGTCAGACCAAAAAATGAATAAATAAATTGTGATTAATCATTGATGACCACTAATATAAACCAAATCAAGCTCACATAAAGTATTAATAATAATAAAACATATTTTCAATAGCAAAGAAAAGTAGCAAGCTAGTTTGTAGGAAATAAACAAGGACTATATGTACCCTACAGGAAACCAGCCTCACTTCAATACAAGTTAGTGATCTAGAAAACACAGTGGAAGCTGTTTTTGATATTGATCGGCACCACTACTTTCCTGACAATAACTGAAATGGGGTACACAGACTAAAACGCAAAGAGGGGATGACCATAAAGAAGTGATTACAGCATAAAAACAGTCTATGAGCAACTAACACCTACATTGTAAAAATGCTGGGTTCCACACAATTCCTTTATGTTGTCTCAGCACAAATTAATTAAGTAAACTTAATTGTTTTCAAGTTAGTAGATTGAACAAAGTAATTAAGCTGTCCCAAAAAAATCTCACAAACTTTGTTGATTCAGCTCTTTTTAAATAAGTATGTACAAGTAGCAAAAATCCTTTTTTGAGTGTAATGAAAGCTAACTTTTTCAAGCGTGAGGTGTTCACTTTGGACCAAAGTATAAGTACATTTAGGCATCAAAATTACAATTTAAATAAATATAGTGTAAAATGTATAAATTAAGTAATTAAACAGGTATGTGTGCATGAATGTATATAAAATTAATTGATTTATATCATAATCACACATTTTGAACAGAATTTGGCTTGTAAATATGAATATGTAAGCCTATTGACAAAACATTACAGCATGTATAACTAATTACCTTTAACTACGTAAATTTAATTTGTTTGAAAAAATGTAGGGTTTACATATTATTTAGGTTTCATAAATTCAGACTGTTTTGGATCAATCAGTGTGCATCTCACATTATATTTTATTATAATTGTCCTACAATGATCTTCCTGGCAGATCGCTGGTGAACGACACATGTTATTCACGAACTACAATTCCCAGCATATCATTTCACACACACCAGTCACCATTCACCACTGATCACTTACACGCCGCTGAATCCTGTCATGAAAGAATATCTGGACAAATTTTTACACTTTGTACTGTACACACCAGTCTTTACTGAGTCTTTGTTTCCTGTTTTAGTTGTCTTGCTTTGTTACTGATTTTTGTTTTGATACTTTGTGATTTTCGATCGCCGCCTTGTTTTTGACCTTATGCCTGTTTTGACTATGATTTTGGATGCCCTACCCTGCTTTTGACCACTAGTATGCTTGTACGAATAATCTTACTATTAAATTGCACTTGGATCCTACCTTTGTTGTCTTCGCCTCATCTCCACACGTGACAGATATATTTGTTTACATTCGTCATTAGTATTGAAATAAATGTAATGAAATTGTTTTTTAAAAGTTTTTGAAAATAACAATTCTTCAAGTCAAATAAGACCAGGAATGCCAAAGAAATCAGCCAAAAGGCAGCTTAATTCATCAAAATGCAGAAATCTAATTTTTTTAAAAGTCTGACACAAGTATTCTTGCAGTTATATGTCAAAATGCTCAAATTATATTTTCATAAACATTCCATCAGTGAAATGTGTCTGAAGGTTCACAACAGTGTGCACTCTTCATTTTCATTTCAGTCCCTTTATTAATCAGGGGTCGCCACAGCGGAATGAACCACCAACTTATCCAGCATTTATTTTATGCAGCGGATGCCCTTCCAGCTGCAACCCATCACTGGAAAAACACCCATACACTCTCATTCACATACATACACTACGGACAATTTAGCTTACTCAATTCACCTATGGCGCATGTGTTTGGACTTTGGGGTAAATCAGAGCACCTGGAGGACACCAAGGCCAACACGGGGAGAACATGAAAACTACACACAGAAATGCAAACTGACCCAGCAGAGGCTCGAACCAGTGACCTTCTTGCTGTGGCTACCCACTGCGCCACCGCGATACCCCCTCTTCAATACATCAATACCAAATTTTATTGGAAATGTAAAAAAAAAAAACACCTCTACTATAGTATTGTTTATCAACTGTTTTACAGACCTGATTATTCCAAATAAATTTAGCAAACATAAAGAAACACCAGTATGATACTACATTTAAAAACTATTGCTCAAAGCAGTATTATGAGGCTTGCATGCAATAACATGAGCCGTACACTCAGAGATACTGAGCAAAACTCTGAGGGATTTTGTTGTATAAGCATGCAAATTTCCTCGGGTTTGCTTGTCTCGGTTGCAAATCTGATGATAATTAGATTGTAAGCTCTGAAAAACACCGCGCTTCCTTTTCAGTGTCTTTATTGCGAAAGATTCAACACTAAAAGATATTGTGTGTCATGTGTGGAGGGGGGGAGAAAAAAAAAAATCAAGAAAAACTAATGAGACACAGGCAGCGACAGTGAAAGCCATCTCTTGTCTTTGGGAGTAAGTGCAGGTTCGGCATCACAGCCTCTGCATCCAGACAGTTTCATCATTGACTTCACACTCCCAGTAAGTGCCGTCGGTTACCGCTGCCATGGCAACTGATTTGCGATTCCTGGTGTGCCAGAGGAGCCACTGAGTGTGTGTGTGTGCGTGTGTGTGTGTGTGTGTGTGTGTGTGCGTGTGTGTGTGTGTGTGCGTGTGTGAGAGAGAGAGAGAGACGGTTGTTTGGTTCCTTTTACGTTTAGCAATATTTGACGACAGTGTTCATAACAGCACTAAAACACCAGCTCTTAACATCAGAAATACTATGTAACACGATTCTGTGGGTCAAAATCCCTATTAGAAATCCCTACCAGTAAACAATTAACAAATTAAATTTAGGCCAAAGTAATTTTAAATAATGCACTACTTATATTAATATTAGTCCACGTTTTGCATTTGAGAAGAAAAAATAGATGTATATAGTTCACATTTTATTATTCCATTCACAATATAATGTACAATATGGCTAAATGGAACTATACAACCACTGTTTTACACTATTATTACCACTATAAAGACAACTGGGTATTTTACTGGCTATTTAAATTCCCCTTAATCCACAAATGCTTTAAATTTAACAGTATTCAACATTAATACAAATTCAGAATTTTTCCATATGTGTGTGTGTGTGTGTGTGCGTGTGCGTGCGTGTGTGTGTGTGTGTGTGTGTGTGAGTAAACTGTTTGTGCTGAATTAACAGTTTCTATGGGATACAATGAGGTTTTTGTGCAAAACTATTTTATTGGTTTTACCTTACATTATTCAGTAGTAAAGTCTTGAAGAAAACCTAAAGTTGTAATAAATAATAATTTAATAATTATCAAATCATACCATACAACATATTACATTTATTTGAATTTGTTGTAGGGTGTAACCGGTTTTTGCAACACCTCCTTTGAATTTCAATTCTTCACTTTTCACTATTTTAGTGTTTAGTGTTATATTATGTTGTGTTTGGAAACCACACTCTCATGTTAATGAATGCAACTGATAAATAAAACTGTTTTGTAAAAATACAGCAATTTACTGTATATTGTTCATATTTATATAAAGTTGATTTAAAAATATCTTTTCAGTTTTCAGAAAGGGTGTGCTTATAGTGTAGCTTAAATATGCTGTATATATGTACATATATTAGTATTAGTGTCGAGCCTAAACTATTACGCAAGCAACACTAAATTATTTAGCATTAGAGATGACTAGGGCTGCACAAAATATAGTTTTAGCATCGATATCACAATGTGCGCATCCGCAAAAGTCAATGCCCAGTCTGAATTATAGCTGACCAGGAGCTACAGAATTGTATTTAATCACTGTATGTATGGACTTTATATGATTTATGCATAAAAAAACATTTCTTTCTTAGGGAAAACAAGATTATTTCATTTACCCTATTGGCAGATAAACAAGCTAAATCTCTTAATTTTCAATTATTTCTTGAAAGAGAAAGAGAGAAAAGAGAGTGAAAACTAAACACTTTTTACTTGGTCTAAGATTTTTGTTTTTGTTTCTATTTGGACTATAAACAAGACAAAAAGTAAGAAAAGCTTAAACTCCCCAGAAAACTATCAAATAACGCTATTTAAACAAGGGTGTGGACATAGATGGAGGGGACGTGTCCCCACCAATATCTACCAATTACTGAAAGGAACCTACCAATAAATTAATCGACTTCACAATAAAATATTGCTTTTGTCAACCCTTAACCTACTACAAGTTTGCAATGAGCTCACTATAATACTAATAACCAAGGCTGTGCAATTAATCAAATTTAAGTTTCAGGATAAAACAGTTATTGCATCACACACCTCTCTAAATTTCTCTACATTTATACGTACACAAACCAGATTGCAGTAGAATCATGTAAATTGACTTTTGCAGCATGGGACGTTATTCATTAATTGTTATTTGTATTAAGTGTTTATTTTGTATTTTTAAGTACTTTATTCATGTTTTTAAAAGCACAAAAACAATGTGCAATGCATGCACTCTAAGAATAGATCATAGACCGACAAACAGACAGACAGATAGATACACTAGCAACACTAAATAATTTTTATTATTAGTGGTGACTAGGGCTGTACAATATATTGTTTCAGCATTGATATCGCAATGTGCACATCCGCAATTGTCAAATCACAATGATATGCAATGTCCAGTCTAAGTTGACCAGGAGCTACAAAATTGTTTTTAATCACTGAATATCTATATATATATGGACTTTATATGATTTATGCAAAAAAAATAGAAAACTCTTACTTAAAATTTTTGTCTTGTTTCTAGTCCAAATATTTACACTTCGAAAACAAGATTATTTCACTTACCCCACTGGCAGATAATTTCCTTAAAACATGCAAAATCTTTTAATTTTCACCTATTTCTTCTGACAGTGAAAACTAAACACTATTTTTACTTGGTCTAAGATTTTTTCGATATTTGGACTAGAAACAAGACAAAACAAAGTAAGAAAAGCTTAAACTCCCCAGAAAACCTTCAAATAGAGCTATTCAAACAAAGGAGTAGAATTGCCATGGATGGAGGGCACGTGTCCCCACATGTTACAAAGGGTTAAAGTCAAGTTTGCTTTGAGTTCACTATAATATTATTAACCAAGGCTGTGCAATTAATCAAAATTAATTTTCGGGATAAAACAGTTAAATTGCATCACACACCTCCTTAAATTTCTCTACATTCATACCTCCTCAAAGCCAGATTGCAGTAAAATTAGGTAAATTAACTTTTGCTGCACGGAACGCAATTCATGAATTGTTATTTGTATTATTAACTGTTTATTTTATATTATTATGTAATTTATTCATATTTTTTTGCATGCGCTCTAGGGATGCATGTCCTTACCAACGTCAAGAGCAAATCTATGCCCTTGTATTCAAACCATCTTCTGAAACAGTATTTAAATTGCAATATCTATTGCAGAAAAATAAAACAATGCAAAATCAGATTTTTCCAATATGGTGCAGCCCTAGTGGTGACTATCAGAGTATTTGTGCAGTCGAGATCTGTGTAAATGCTGAAAAATGTAGAGCTGAAGAAAAGGTTTTTGTGAAGAAAGGTTTGTTGTGTTTGCCTTTGTGTTTCCAATCTATGGACGTCCCCACTTGCCATGTTTTTTTATACCATTTTATGCTTTTTCTTTCTTCAAAATAACCAGAATCACTGGTCTCCTCTTGGTCTGTGTAGATTGACTGTTTCCTCTTAGCAACACAGATATATATGTGTGTATGTGTGAGTGTGTAAGCCCCCCGGAGAGCCACACACACACACACTTTCTTTCTCCAGTGTAGTCAGACGGTGGCGTGTCTGTGAGATGTCTGTCACAAAGCATTAGACGAGGTGAAGGGATGGAGCCAAGGTCAGCACGGTTTCCACACACTCCCCAAAACACCTCCACGCACTGATTTCTCTGCATTAGCGATCGCGAAGCCCCTCTGACAGCTCAAATGCACACATACACACACACGCACCGTGGCCAGAGAGAGAGAGAGCGGACAGGCGATGTGTAAGGCATGTAGAGATTTGTTTGTTGCAACCACCACAATAAAAAAAAGCAAAATGATTGTCGCCCATTGCCCTAAACAAAGAAAGGGGACAATGTCTGTAAATATAAAAACAAGGCTGAGTGTGGACCCCCTCTTGTGGTGGTGATTATAAAAACACTGGGCTGAGGGGAAATAAACACAACTGTATCTGATAAAATGTTGACGTAGATAGATAGATAGATGGATAGATGGATGGATGGATGGATAGATGGATAGATGGATAGATGGATACATGAATGGATAGATGGATAGATGGATAGATAGATGGATAGATGGATAGATAGATAGATAGATAGATAGATAGATAGATAGATAGATAGATAGATAGATAGATAGATAGATAGATAGATAGATAGATAGATAGATAGATAGATAGACAGACGGACGGATGGACGGATAGACGGATAGATGGACAGACGGACAGACAGACAGACAGACAGACAGACAGACAGACAGACAGACAGACAGATAGACAGATAGACAGATAGACAGATAGATAGATAGATAGATAGATAGATAGATAGATAGATAGATAGATAGATAGATACTGTAGATAGATAGATAGATAGATAGATAGCCTTGTGTGATTAACAAACTGCTAGCATGTTTTAGCAAGATAATTAAGGAAATACTATCTACTCACATACAGTTAAACTACAGTATTATGGCTATATGGTATTTGAAGATGCTATATTTAATTTCATTTGAATGCAAATGGAGACATTGAGGTTCAACATAAAGGTGCTAGCGATTACCAACAAAACACTGAAAATATGTTGTTTTTTTTCTAGAGATGTTGGGTAATGAAAATGATGTATGGTTAAACTGAAAATATGTTGTTTTTTTTCTAGAGATGTTGGGTGATGAAAATCATGTACGGTTAAACTGCTAATTAAATTCATGTTATGAGTGGAGATAATTTAATTATAGCACTTATAATTGAATTAATTCAATGGAAAAAAATCTATAATATTTTGTCTATACAATGCACAAATTCAAAAAAAATGTGTGTAAATGTGTGTAGCTACAAATGAATTTAAACATCATATACAGCGTGGAAAATGAATATTCATTTCAAATGTACAAACATGTACATTTAACAGTGTTATCAAATTATTAGCATTTTGGATCATTTTACCAAAACCCAAATGCATAATAATAAGCTAACAAATAACAATAGCAACAACCGATCAATAAATGATAAAGTATGGTAGAGATATACACAAAAAACAAAACTGTACAAAACTGTGTATTTTCAGTTTCTGTGTTTTCATTCATGTAAAACACCAGCAACAAACTCATCCAATCATCAACTATCCTATTTTAATCATTGATCTGCAAACTCTCACACCTCAACACACATGCAGAGACTCTGCTTCACCTCATGTTCTCCATGGTGTCCTCAGGCATCGGGGCCACAGTCTGAACTGCAGGCAGATTCTTACTGGTGGCTCCATTCACAAAGCTGGCAGAAGAGGAAGAGGATGTGTCTGTGGCTCCTGTGAGAAGACCAGAGAGATGTCACAGGTTAAAAACATACTGTTTATTAAATTAATCCTACTGACTTTAACACACTGTTCATTAACTTTTTACTGACTTTTTAATGGCTTTAAATAAAATCTCATATACTTTCTTAAATTATAAAGTGTACGTTGATTTTTATGAATGTGAGTTTTGGTTTTTATTTTACATTGAAGACACCCATACTGACAAGCGACTGTCCAAGAAAAGTAAAAGATATCCATGCACTACTCGATTTGAAACTTTTTTAACTTTTAAAAATACATTTATGTTATTTAGAAGTTATGGAGAGAAAAAGTGCAGACAATGGGTAGATAAACATGTCTAATGCACGTGTCGAATGTCAAATGTAGTATACTTTTCAATATACAAAAAAGGAAAAATATGAATACTTCTGGCATCGCTTTCAAGGAATTGGCTTTTAGGCTTTTTGGCAATTCACTTACACCGCTACAGAACTTAGGAGGGCATATTTTTTGTTAAATACAAGTTTTTGAAAACAATTCAGTGTTAAATATTTAATAAATGATTATTTGAAATCAGCATGTTAGATTGAGTTCCAACTGATCATGTGACAATTAATGATGTTGCAAATGTAGGTTTGGCATCATAGGGATACATTTCAATGTTATAATATGTTATTATAGTATATATGTGTGTGTGTATATATATATATATATATATATATATATATATATATATATATATATGTATATTCTCCCTGGTGCAACCTCGCACTCGATTAAGCGCAATGGGAACCAGATCGTTGTGGATCTTTTAGCTCTAAGTCTTCTTGCCTATGGAACTTGCTTCGCCTGGACTTAAGGATCAGTGATAGCCTTCACACTTTTAAATCTCATCCTAAGATCCATCTTTTTAAACTGGTTATCCTATAACTATCCTTTACCATGTAATTTTATACTTCGATGTGTGTGTACTCCTCTTGTATGGCATTGTTTTTTTTTTTATTAATTGTTTTATTCATTTGTTTTTGAATAAATGTCTATAAATTCTTGTTGTTTGCTGTCCAGAAAGACGCCATTTATAAATAAAATTTACTATTATTATTATAAAAAGTCACTTTTCCTAATTGTAATAATATTTAAAAATATATCTATTGAATGCAGATTCGAAAAGCAACAAATGTTAAAGTGTAAGAGATGAAAGCAAACACACAGACACACACACACACACACACACACACACACACACACACACACACACACACACACACACACACACACACACACACACACACACACACACACACACACATTACCAAATAGAAAATTGTTTTAAGGGCCAACTAAAACCAAAACTTTTTTCTTATTTACATGACTACAGCCTTTTAGGGAATATATATATAGTTATAAGTAGGCCCACACGGAATCTGTTCGCGCAGAATTTCGCAGATTTTCCTCAAAAATCCACAGATTTTTAGCCCATCATTAATTCTGTTCATTTACTTGATTAAATGTGTGTAAATCTATATTTATTCAGTTTTTAAATTAATTTTTGTAATATTATTGACTAATATGAAAATGTTCATCTAATTTATTTACAATGCAGTTTGTACAGTAATATTTTCTGTCATTTAGTAGATATATTATATGAGAGACTTGGTTTGTTTACCAAATAAAGTGGATCTAATTAGATTTGCATTTTAAACATTAAATAAAAGTTTAAAAGATATTTTTTTTATTTCACATTTTAAGGTTTTAATGATGATACTCCCAAAATATATACGCAGAAATCCGCAGATTTTTACTAAAATTCTCTGCAGAAATGGCAAAAAATGTCCGCAGATTCCGTCTGGCCCTAGTTATAAGTTAAATATGTATGAAGGTTAAAGTCAGAATTATTAGTCCCCCGTATATTTTTTTGCACAACTTCTGTTTAACGGAGAGAAGTTTTTTTTTTCAACACATTTCTAAACATACTAGTTTTAATAACTCATCTCTAATAACGGATTTATTTTATCTTTGCCATGATGACAGTAAATAATATTTTATTAGATATTTTTCAAGACACTTCAATACAGCTTAAAGTGACATTTAAAGGCTTAACTAGGTTAATTTGGTTAACTAGGCAGGTTAGGGTAATTAGGCAAGTTATTGTATAACGATGTTTTGTTCTGTAGACTATCAAAAACACAAGCTTAAAGGGGCTAATAATTTTGACCTTAAAATGGTTTTCAAAAATTAAAAACTGCTTTTATTCTAGCCAAAATAAAACAAATAAGAGTTTCTCCAGAAGAAAAAATATTATCAGACATACTGTGAAAATGTCCTTGCTCTGTTAAACATCATTTAGGAAATATTTATAGAAGAAAAAAAATTCAAAGGGGGTTTAATAATTCTGATTTCAACTGCATATGTTTTAGGTATTTTCAAACACTTTTTTTGCTTCCATGTAAACTACAAAAACGTAATTTTGTGAAAACTTTGATCACACTACAGACTACAGTGTTTGGAGGATTTCCTCAAAGTGGCATTGCCATCAAATGGCCTGGCATGCATAATGCAACAATTGAATAATTTTTTGTAAGAATTGGAATGGTTTTGACAATATTGTTTCCTATACACAAAAATTTACAGAAATGCAAAAGAAAAACATTTCCATTTTTTAACTACATCATTGTCATATAAGTGTACCGAATGATCATAAATGTACCGAAAATGGAACTCACAATGTCGTTTTTCACTGTACATCCCAACCTATAATCAACCAAACCATAAGATGCACTAAATTAAAGGAATACTCCACTAAAATAGTTATTTGCAAATAAATAAAAAAAATATATAATTTATGTATACACACACACACACGCACACACACACCAGTGATTCTGTTTTTTTTATTTTTATTTTTTAAATATTTCCCAAATAATGTTTAATAGAGCTATAGGGTCTGGCTGGAACACTTTTAGCTTAGCTTAGCATAGATCACTGAATCGGATTAGACCATTAGCATATGAATATATAACCAAAAAGTTTAGAATTTTTGACTCTTCTGTAGTTACATCAACCACAGAATGAAAATGTAAAAATATACTCTCATTCTGGGATAATAATTATAAAGGAACGTTGCTGCTATAATATGGCTCCAGCAGGCACAATTTTAGCAGGTAATGACATACATAACCACAGGAGCCCTTGCTTTGAGAAACAGATCTTTCTATTACTCTGGCTTCCCCCTGAGAAAGTGAAGCTCCATCTTCCATTGCTCTTCGCTCTCTCCCTCTGTCAAAGGCACAGTGTCCACACAGCGGCCTGTGCAGCGGGAGCCTCTGATAGATACATCACAGCAATGGACTGTCATCCTGTGAAACCACAAGCTGTCACGGCACATCTGAGGATAGGAAATCTATTACGCAGCCATCAATCGCTGTGTCAGAGATGAGTGTCCACCCATAAGCAAATACACCAAGATGAGGGGAAACGTCAAGAGGGACATTCTGATGGATTTGGCTGGAAGCGCAGCTTGGCCTGATTCAACCTCAATCCAAATCAACGTCCCTCGTGCATTCTAAGCAGATCTCAATGAGGTAGATTATAGACAATGGGGACTTAAACCTGCCTTAAGGATAAAGGGATATATATATATATATATATATATATATATATATATATATATATATATATATATATATATATATATATATATATATATATATATATATTTGTGTTCCTAAAATATACCGTACATTGCAATGCAAAAGTTTGGGATCAGATTTTATTTTACTTTTTTCTCTCATAGAAAAAAAACAACTAAATGTGAATTTAAGAATCCTGAAAAAATATATAAAATAATATATAATAAAAAAAATTGAATAATAGAAAATATTAAACCTTTTTAGTAGCAAATGAGCATTTTAGAGATATTTTTGAAGGATCATATAAACTGAAAATTGAAGAAATTATGCAGAAAATTTTTATTTGACATTACAAAATAAAAAATATTCTGTGATATTTTCAAAAACATTTATGTAATATTTTACATGATTTCACTGTGTTATGTAACATTTTACATGATTGTTTTCACTGTTATTTTCATCAAATGAATGCAGATTTGGTGAGTAAATGTGACATCCCTGATGACAATGTGATAAAAAAGTAAATGTAAGTATTCAATTATATTTGTTTGTTTGTGTGTGTTTGTGTGTGTTAGGCATGGGACGACAACTGTTTTCAAGGTATACCGCGGTTAGGAAAAGTCAAAGTTTTAAAACCGCACAAATTTTCTGCTATACTGTTCCTACGCTATAGGGCTGGGCCGATAAACGATATTTTATAGAATCGCGATCAAATGTATGTCAATAACAATGATGAGCACTGCACTTTTTACTCTATAATGATCTAAGAGCCAATCACACAGTAGAAATGTGCAACAATGGGAATCGAAAAGTGTGTCGATATTGGAGATGTACTGAATTTTGGGCCACCGAAAATTTATTGGCCGAAATTACGTAATGCCATTTAATGGACCCTCTAATTATTGTGGCTTCAGTCATTGTTGGGGTACTCTTTTTAAATCTGAAAGCATTAACAACTTACATCAAAATATATATCGTTATCAATTAATTTGGATAAATAATTATCAAGATTGCATTTTTGCCACATCGCCCAGCTGCGGTATATGTAAGTGTGTGTTTTTTTCTTTAGGACAACAGATCCCCAACAGGAAAGACATGCAAAAATGCTGTTTTAAATTGTAATGAAATCAATGTTTTAGAAACAAATGAAGACAGCAGATGTTAATGGTTTATTTTCATTCTTTAGCCTGACGTGTTTACTGTTCCTAAATATTTTAAATGCTTCTCAAAATAAAATATATTATGTTCAAAGGGGAAATAGTTTTTGATTTTTACCCAGAAATTCATACATAGGTATGACACCGGTATTACAAGAAGGTGGTGAAATATGAGGAAAAGCTTATAAATCACACAGAATTAGTTTTATTTTTCAGAAAGTAAAACTGTACACAGTTTCATGTGAGGGTTGGGTTTAGGGGTAGAGCAAAAAAAAATACAGTTTGTACAGTATAAAAACAGAAACCTATGTAATGTCCCCACAATTCACAAAAACAAATATATGTGTGAATGTTTTCCAGCAAACAAACATTTTGACATTTGTGTAAAGAGGAAAAATACTATAATAAATGAATACTAAATTATAATTATATTAAGTTAATATTTACAAATATTGTTTTGTATTTTTGTTACTGTATGCAACAAACGTTGCAATACAAAGCCACAAACAAGTAAATAAGGAAGTGTTTAGTGTTAAAAAATCCCATAAAACTGATTCACTTTTACCTCAGGGATCCCTTCGGCTGTACTAAACCCTAAATACCCAAAGCTTTTGGTTGTCAATCATTTTAAAATTGGTATTACATGTATTTTCAACGAACCCCACATAATCAAGCATTTGGCTTCAGACTTAAATGTCCTGCCTGGAGCAATAAAAACATACACGCATTCACACACAATAGGTGTATATAACATCTCTAGTATCAATGACAAAATCTATAGTGTTCATAGTGTGGAGCCTAAGGGGAACACTTGAAACGCAAGTTCCCCATAGTCTCCATGTGGCGGCCTAATAACCTTGAAATTTCATACAGATCATATCTTCATGTGAATGCAGTCATTATGGATCCATGACATTCTCTGTTGTGGTCCAATAGTGTGTGTGAGAAAGAAAGGCATAGCGAGGAGAGCCCTCTGGTGGACGCAGCTCTCGATGCCACCAAATCTAATTTCCTGAGCCTGAAATGGGTTTGAATTATTTTAGGAATGACATCTTTAATTATTCTAGGAACAGCCGAGCACAAATTTCTGTGGAAATTCAGTTAAGGACTTGCAAATTAATGTCTCATTAGCAGCACAGAGAGCAGTTATCCCTACTTTTAAGGAGAAACTCTCTGTTCTTAAAGGGATAGTTCACCAAAATAATGAAAACATGCTGTTAGTTTACTCATCCTCATATCATCCAAAATGTATCTTACGGTTTCTGTTTTTATAGACAAATGCACATTTTATCTTTAGCTGAAACTGTAATACTGTAAACAGTGTTCAGTTTCTTGCACAGACCAATGGTTTCTCGATATAATACTTGAATGTATTGTCAGGAGCCATGAGTATTTGAAATTAATTAATTGCATCCTAAATAGTTTGTTTTGACATCATATAGGGTGAAACAGTGGCTCAGTGGTTAGCACTGTTGCCTCACAGCAAGAAGGTCGCTGGTTCAAATCCTGGCTGAACCCGTTGGCATTTCTGTGTGGAGTTTGCATGTTCTCCCCATGTCCATGTGGGCTTCCTCCAGGTGCTCTGGTTTCCCCCACAAGTCCAAAGACCTGCGCTATAGGTTAATTGGGTAAGCTGTAGTGTATGACTGTGTAAAAGTGCGTATGGATGTTTCCCAGTGATGGGTTGCAGCCGGAAGGGCATCCACTGAGTAAAACATATGCTGGATAAGTTGGCAGTTCATTCCGCTGTGGCGACCCCGATTAATAAAGGGACTAAGCCAATAAATGTAAAAAATCTGCTAAAATCTTCTATAATATTCCACAGAAGATTTCCACTGAAGGTCACCTACATCTTGGACACCATCTCTAAGGTAAACAAATGTATAGAGAAGACAAATCAGGGCCGTGCTTACCTGTAGTGTTGATCATGCTTTTGGGTGTAATGGACGCAGCGGCGAAGATGTTAGGTGTGCTTCCAGAGGTCAAAGCGCTGCTGGATCCAGAAGTGCCCACTGTGTTCACTGTCAGGCCTGAAAGAGGCTTCTTGGCCTGAACCACCACACTCCTACGTGAGGGAGGAAACACAATACCTTACTAAGGTCATTTCAGATTTAATTCAGCTGGAAAATTGCTCTTGTAACCTTGTCAGAACAAGACCCTGGGATCAGAAGTGTAAACATATCCAATCACTTCACATTTTACCAAAAGCACTTGCTGAAGGAAATGAAAGGTGAATCACAAAAGCTTCCAGATTCCACAAGAAACAAAGCTAAATAAAAGAGTTCACCTGCAACAATAAATAAACATGATTGCTTGTGAAATCAGTTGATTACATGGAGGGAGATTGACGGTGGTTTTGCGCAGTCCAGTCAGGCTGGATGAAAGTGGCAAAGGAAAAGACCGGCAGGCAAAGTAAACATCCTGCTCTCCTGCCGGCCCGAGCTCGACTCTCCAACATGCCGAATGAGCGCTCAGGACAAACAAACAGTAAAATCAAAAGCAGTGACTGCTTTCTTTTGGGGCATGTTTCTGTTTTCTGCTGTTTGTCCATTGCTGTGAATCAACGTGTTGTCAAACTCAAGAAGGAAATTCATCAGGAGACATTTTCCAGGTGTGTGAGCTAAATTTGGTGTTACTGTAACGGGGTAGATTTGAGGGTTTCACCTTAGAAAACCTTTGGGCGATTGCAAAAATTACATAAAAAAAAAACATTATGACCACAGCATCACAAATAAATAAGGTACATTTTGAAAACATTCAGTACTATGGTAAATGAATTAAAATATGTGGTAAAAAAAAATAAAGTGGATAAAAAAATAATTATTATAAATAGATTTTTATAAAAACAGTACAAAATAAATTTATATTTTTTATATAATTTATTTGCTTTAAGATTGATATTTAATTTTACATTAGTTCGATTTTTTCACACTCAAAAAACAGAAAACAAACAACCAAAAAATAAACAAACAATTAAAAAAAAATGAATATTTTTGTTATAGAATTTATTTGCATAAAGTTTTATATTTAATTTTATATTAGTTAGATTTTTTTTCACACTTAGTAAAATCAGGAAACAAACAACCAAAAAACAACCCAAAAACAAACATACAATTTAAAATAAAAAAATATTTTTGTTATATAATTTATTTGCATTAAGATTTGTATTTAATTTTATATTAGTTTGATTTTTTTCACACTTAAAAAAACAGGAAACAACCAAAAAACAACTAAAAATAAATCATTTAAAATAAATAAATAAATAAATAAATAAATATTTTTGTTTTATAATTTATTTACATTTAGATTCAAATTTAATTTTATATTAGTTAGATTTTTTTTTCACACTTAAAAAAATCAAGAAACAACCAAAAAAAACAACCCAAAAATAAACAAACTATGTAAAATAAACAAATAGATAAACATGTCAGCATAAAAATCAGAAATGGATCTGATCGATCTATCTATCTATCTATCTATCTATCTATCTATCTATCTATCTATCTATCTATCTATCTATCTATCTATCTATCTATCTATCTATATATATATATATATATATATATATATATATATATATATATATATAAATCATTTTAGAACTTCACCCTATTAAATTAACTAATAAGAACTGTGAGTATAAAATAACATTTTTTAAATCAGTAAAGAAAAAAACAAATATCATTAAGCAACAACAAAATATAGTTTTACAAAGCAACTGCAAGATACGGTAAGGCATAAAATCAACACTCCTCTTGTTACAAAAAACCAGGCCCAAATCACAGTTCCAACAATCATCCTCCTCTGACCGTCCAACACTGGTCAGCTGCAATCTATGAAAAGCTAATTAAAGAAATACGCTCTAAATATAGCTGCTAACCACATTAACTCATTAAAAAGACTCTAAATATACTAATCGACTCAATTATGCCAATAAGAACTTTTATTCCTCTGGCTTATTTTAGCAAAATCACATGGCATCCAGAGGCAACATTCTAACAAGCTGAAAATAGAGCCCGGAGACGAGTGAGCAAGATCACGAGTTCACATTAAACTCTTAACCTCGCTGATAATCTTCTGTATATCTTCACAGATTCACAGAAACCCACCTTAGCCTGATAGCGAAGAGCAGGAGAGGATTAGTCTGATATTATACACACGACAGAGTCAAGTGCTTTGTGGGATGGAATGATGTTTTGTTGGTGTGCACATTGGTCTGGTTTTCTTATCGCGGTTGGAGATGCTGGCCGATAGAGAGATTCTGCGTGCTTTTTTTTGGGTGATGGTGCGCAGGACTGGTGTTAATGTCACCTGTTAAGCCTCCTGACGCTTTACATTGTGACCTCGGACAGACACTGTACAGAGAGAAAATATGACGGCACGCTCTCTTTAATCTGCTGACGTGACACCGAGAGCTTCTCTGAGATCGCATGCAAGGAAGCAAACATTTTCGGTGACACATGTTTTCTCTCAGAGGGACATTGTACCCCAAAAATGAAAATTTACTCATCATTTACTTACTCTAAAGTGGCTCCAATGCTTAATAAGTTTCTTTTTCTCTGTTTAATGTAGAAAATATTTTATAAAAAAAAATAATAAAATAAAAATAAATAATAATAAAAATAATAAGTTATACATTTTTACAAATTTAAGTGGATTAAACATAAAATAATTAAGTTGTCCCCCCCAAAAAAACAATCAAAATCTGTCGGGCCTGGGAATCAAGCCCGGAACATTTTTATTGTTGGGTGAACTATTACTTTAAGCACTACAAAGCATAACACACTCTTAAAGGATCACCAAAATGCATTTTTTTAAATGTTGGCAGTCATATATGTGTCCCACGCTGCTAAAAACACTATTAGGACACATCTGTTTCACAAAAGAGTGAAAATTGGTTGTTTTGGGGTTATTTCAAGCAAATTTGTTCTTCCAGTTTGAAAAGAAATTTTGAAGCTACGACACGGCAATTAGATCCTTGTGTAAATTCCAGCCTGTAGACTGGCTGTCTGTACCGACGAGTACAACGTGATGTTTTTGAGCTTTCATCATTAATCCAAGAGATAGACTTGGTTCGAACCAATAAGCGTGCTCTATTGTGTATGAGGTGCAACTTCATCAATTTGCATGACAGCTTCGAAGACTGTTTTTGCCTGTTACAATGTTCAGACGGCAGAGAGACGCCACATTGTGTTTCCAACTGTAATTAAAACAAGTGGAAGAAGAAGAACTGTTTGGAGACATGGGTTGTCAGTGTTGCGTTTATAAATGTGCTGCAACAAAGGTTTTGTTTTCAATTCTAAACTATGAGAGCGCAGCTGGACTCACGTGGGGATTACAGTAGTCTGCTAACATGCGACAAAAATTTGTTTGTAAGGAACTTTTTTTTTACCTAAGAGCTTTTCACATCTGCAAATGGTGAAATCCGGATTTGACACTCGTCTTCTTTTAAAAAAAAAAAGACGCGGTTCGTGTTGATTATCCTGTCTCTACAGATTTAGTAAGTGAATGATCAGTGTTCTTTGTTTATGTTTATTCAGAGGCAAAGTTAGTATAGTCATCAGTACTTTTTCAGTTTTTAAAAACGTACCTTAGTCAAAATGATTTTGTTACTACCTTTACAGTATGTTAATATCACTACAATATTATGGGCTGAAAGATTCACTGTAAATGCTGGTCTTTGAATGTAAACACCTTAATCAAAGTATTACCATTGTGTAAGATTTTTGCTGAATTTTGTGACAGGATAGTCTGTACACAGAGACACGGGGTTTTTTTTCTCCCATATGGCGTGCGGTACGCTATCAAACCATTTCCATT
The DNA here is from genome assembly GCF_903798145.1 of Danio aesculapii. NCBI lineage: Eukaryota > Metazoa > Chordata > Actinopteri > Cypriniformes > Danionidae > Danio > Danio aesculapii. The sequence continues at coordinate 15,701,198 of NC_079449.1, read as the reverse complement.
AAAACTAAACTCTTCCAGCAGTTCATCGCATCCAATATCTCGTTTGTCACAGGGGGCATGCATGAAATGTAAATGAATGAAAGTGCCAAACTGCAGTTAAAGTGGACAAATTAATAACAAATAATTCGGTGGACAAATAATTCGATTACTGATGTCTTTGTAAACGCACTGTCTTTCTCCCCTGTGTCTCTGTGTTGTTGTGCTTGAACAGAAACTCTCATTTTCATGCAAACTCTTCCTCCTTTAGCCACTCGACACTCCCACCTAAACAAAGCTGGACTCCTCCACTTTCCTGACTTTTTTTCAAACTACAGGTGTGAAAACACCTTGCTGAGACCGGGAAGTTTCATGGCCCTTTAAATGCATACTGTACAGTAAGTCTTTACCATTAGCTGGTTCTGAAATTGCATACTAAAGTAGGTCGTACATTGGATTTTATTTTATGACTTTTAGCAAAGTATGATCTATATAACATGAATGTGAGTAGTATGAATAGAGTTTATTACTTATTACATGACTATCTGGACAATTGATTCTGATTTGTCAATCACAACATTCAAAAGGATGTTATTCCGAGATAACAACTGCTGAAACTAATAACACAGGCTCATCTGGGAACTTCCAATCACCTTGACTGTCAATGTATATATTTATATATAGAATCAGAATTAGAATCATAAAGAGCTTTATTGCCAAGTATGCTTACACATACTGTATGAGAAATTTGTTGTCATGAGAGAAGTTTCCACAGTGGAACACATTGACATGACAAAAGCCTCTTTTCACACATACAGACCTTTCCGGTAAATTACTGGTCATTTTCCGGAAAGGTCTGTATGTGTGAACAGACCCTTTTTGAAAATACCGGTAAAGTCGTTCTGGTAATTTTCCGGATATTTACCGGTATCACTGTGTGAAAGGGGCTAAAGACATGCTGCGTCCCAATTTGCATACTTATACTACGGCCTCAAAGTATGAACTTTTTTTGTGAAGGAAAAATATTTACTTTTGAGTGTGTAACAGAAAAGTATGCATGCTTTGGGACATAATACTTCCACGTTAACAGATTGTTGTGTTGCTTGGTTATGAGCCCAGTCAATTATCCGCACATCATCTACATTTCTGTCATATTTAATAGTAATAATAATCTGCCATTCGCGAGTCTTTTATGCAGAGAAATCTCCCCAGGTCTTTGGATTATTATGCACTCAGACGTTAATGTCCAAACACATCTTTATATAAGTTCAGTATTGATGTTGCAGATGAAATATAACACAGAAAACATGGTTTAAATATTTTCCAGTTGGCTAGATATGAATTAGCAGTCATACAAACATCTTTACCAAAGCCTCTCTACTTGATGGTTGGTCGCGTGCGTCCATCATGTTTGTAGTTTATATACACTTTTTTCCCCGCATTTGTAGTTCTAATCGAAATCACGTCCAACGTGCAATGTAATGTGGGCAAACACAGCGGTTAGAGTATGGACAGTTCTACACTTAAAATTTTTTGTGGAAATAATAAACCATCCGGGACTGTTTGGCATACTCTTTTCAACATACTAATTCTATTTTCAAATACTATTTAGGAGAAACAGTATGCAAATTGGGACACAGCAACAGATAATTAAAAAAGGAACAATAAAAAAAAAAGAATATACAATTTTGACAAATGTGAGTACAGTATATTACTATATACAATATTGCATGTATAGCTGTTTAATGTGCAAAAAATCATATGCATATATATTCTCGACTGTTAGGTGCAGTGCTGTGACTGAATAATATGTAGGTTAGTGTATGCTGAATCAGCTCCATTGAGCCATTTTCATTTCTGTCTTGTCTTTAATTAAATAACTAATAAACTATTGCAGCTCAGAACAATGTTCTGCTTCAAATTTGACGTTTTGTGTTAAGTAGTTGTATAAAAAGTGGGATAAAGTACATCCAGGCGGTTGTTTTAAAGCCCTTCAGTCTTATACAACAGTGCTCTGCTTTGCATCGAGATGCCAATAAGCTTGTCAGGCTTTTTTCTGCATTAACAACCACCTGGATGTACTTTATCCCCTACATCACAGGTGTCAAAGCCAGTTCCTGGAGGGTCGCAGCCCTCCACAGTTTAGTTCCAACCCTGCTTCAACATATTTACCTGTAGGTTTCAAACAAGCCTGAAGGACTCGATTAGTTTGATCAGGTGTGTTTAATTAGGGTTGGAACTAAACTGTGCAGTGTGACTTTGACACCCGTGGACTACATGATCTTTCTGCATCAGCTGTGTTGCTTCACTACCATTCATGGATTCTCTCATGTTGCCTTATGTGATAGCAAAGTGAACAGAATTTTGTCAGATGTAGTAGGTACTAATCGCCTACTGTTTTATGATTACTATGCATTTGAACATACTACTCAGCTAGCTGTCTTTCATGTGCAACAGTATATACAGTATTAGGAAAGTATACAATTTTGGATGCGCCGATTGTCTCTATAATGCTCTGTTAATGCCAAACGTGAATTAAAGTGTTTTTGAAGTGTTTGAGAAGCACATTTAGTCATTTAGTAGATGCTTTTGTCCAAAGCGACTTACAATTGAGGGGATAATGTGTAAATAATTCTAAATTCAGAAAATAATTCTGCTGTGAGTATATTGGGGCTTTTAAAATAACCTACTGTAGCATTTCCTATAGTGTTGGTTTGGAAAGTGTTAGTTAATGTTACAGTTATGTTTATAGTTCTCGTTCTTGGCATTATTCTTGTAGCTGCATAATTTAAGACATGTCTGCATATACAAGACATACTTATGAGTCAAACATTAATCCTAAACTTCCGTTTGCATTTTACCAGAAGAGTTGTTAGCATAATTTCAGCCTTCAGCATACATTATTCATGCATGTTAAGCAAATACTTTCTATACTTTATTTCAAATTGCTACTAGGATTACAAGCAGTCTCTGCGCATAACATTAATAATAAGAAATATATGCTACTAGATCCTATATAGTGTTTAACTTAAATTGAATTATTTAATACTATTCAATTCATTAGCATCACTGATCATAATTTCAACATTATATAAAAATTGAATATTTACATTTTTTAATGAACTATTTGGCGAAAACAACATCATCCAAATAAGTTCTACTAATTATTAGCAGCAACTGTTACATTAGTAAAATAAGTAAAATTGACATTCTAATCTTACTGTACACTTCATTAAAAAAAATTACAAGTCATTTATTAACCGTACAACTTAGTTTGCATCTTATCAGAACATTTTTTGTGCAGAGATCCTTTTCCCCCTCACCACACAACATTTATTACTCATAACATGTCGACTTCTTGCAGGTATTTGACAGGTAGAGCTGATAGTATTAGACTGATAAACAAGCTTGTAATAAAATATGAACACTCCTCATGAATTATTCACTGGCTTGGGGCTTGTGAATGATGTATGAATTATCTGCCGCATATTTTATTAATAGGATTCTTTTTTTAATTGACTTGCTTTGAATAAAGCATGGATTAATCTTGGGTAGACTATGAATAATGCAAATAGTTTATACTGTATGTTTTATTTGAAATGGCTATTAGGATTACAAACAGTCTTGCTGCATAAAAGAACAATGACATTAAAAATTATGAGTGCAGTTTTTAAATAATAGTGAATTTTAGTTGTATTACCATGGTCTCCACTGACGATTCTTTAGCCAAAAAAATTGCTAATACTTTACTCACCCTTAGGCCATACAAAATATAGGTGACTTTTTTTTTAGTAGAACATCAAATACATTTTTTAATTGAAATCATTCATAAAATACAAGTCAACTGTTACCAGCATTTTTGAGAGTCAAAAATACAAAATGCATATACAGGCAAATCAAAATGAACACCAGTCACTCAAAACGATGCACTGAGGTCTTATGAAGTGAAATTATCATTAGTTTTTGGTTGCCAGAATGTGTTTTTTTAAAGATTTGCTTTTGGTTAGCCTAGAAAGTGTTACTAACTTAAATAAAATGTTAGATTTTTGTTTTAAAGAACGTTATTCTAACATTATTACAGAGCACTATCATATGTGTGGAGGATAGAAAAAGGCTACTGATTATACTGCAAGATTTTTCATGCCACCCAGGTTTTTCCTCAGCTCTAAATAACAAACTTCAAAACAGTCTAGGTGCTTTTTATATATAAATTAATTCACAGATGTAATAAAATAAAATAAAATAAAATAAAATAAAATAAAATAAAATAAAATAAAATAAAATAAAATAAAATAAAATAAAATAAAATAAAATAATAAAGAGCTATTTAAAAAAAAATTATATATTATATATAATGTATTATTTCTTACCACTGAAAAAGATTGTTTGATGGTTTATTAGGACATTGCTTTCTCTTTTGATCTGTTCTATAAGACCTTTCAAATCTGCCTGTAAACAATGCTATAAAAAATCTATTTCCAGTATTTACTTTAAAAACAAAAGATTATAAGGATTCCCATTCTTTCCTAAACAGCACATTCAAGGATTTTCAATGACTTTTTAAAATCACCATTAATTTTGAATCAAGCACTTTGTAATTTTCCATGACAGTCTTTACTGCACTTAATATTTCACTTACACAATATTTAGATAAAATGTCATGAGTAATGATCATGTTTAAATGTGCCGTTCAAAGAAATATAAGAAAAATTTGCTCAATTCAAAACTGGTAATATTCAAATAAATGGTTTCTGAAATATTGATAAAATGTGATTTTTTTTGTCCTTTTTAATCTTTTTTCAGATATTTTGCACAAAATTTAAAGGTCATATTTTTGAATTAAGATTTTCTCATTTTTGTTTTAAATCGGTTTTTGACAGCAGCATAACAATTGTTAAAATATCACCAAAAACAAATGTCATTTCAACTTTAATTCAAGCACTTGCAAGGACCTTGTTTTTAAGTACTTTCCAGGCCTTGAATCTATATGTCTGTAATTCAAGCATTTTCAAGAAGCATTGAAACTCTGGTTTTAGTTTGTGTACAATGCGGTATAGGTGAATTGGGTAAGCTAAATTGTCTGTAGTGTATGTGTGTGATTGAGTGTGTATGGATGTTTCCCTGTGATGTGTTGGAGCAGGAAGGGCATCCGCTGCGTTAAACATATGGATACTTTGGTGGTTCATTTCGCTGTGGCGACCCCTGATTAATAAAGGGACTAAGTCAAAAAGAAAATGAATGAATAAATAAAAGTATTTATAAATAAAAGTAATTAATATTATTATTATTATACAATTATTATTCTAAATAAATAACAGAAAGAAATCCTAAATGTAACCGGAAAACAAAGTAAAAACAACTGTGTAATAAGTAGGGCCAGACGAATCTGCGGACATTTTTGCTATTTCTGCACAGAATTTTGGTAAAAATCTGCGGATTTATGCTGAATTATTTTGGGAGTATCATAACTAAAACCTTAATATTAAATAAAAAAATAACACCGTTTTAACTTGTTTTTAATATTTACAATGCAAATTCAATTAGATCCAAAGCAACAAAAGCAAAAACAAAACAACAAAACAAAGCAAGTCTCTCATATAATATATCTACTTAAAGACAGAAAAATATTACTTTACAAACTGTATTGTAATAAATCATATAAATATTTTCATATTAGTCAATAATATTACTGTAATAATTTAAAAACTGAATAAATTGAAATTCACACACATTTACATGAGTAAATAAGCAGAATCAATGATGGGCTAAAAATCTGCGGAATTCATACGGGCCTAGTGATAAGCTAAGATCGTACTTTTTCGCCATGCATGTTCACAACCAGAACTCACACAGTCAGCAGAGCAGCTCAGCGCATGCATGGGGCGTGCTAATACAGTTTTCTGGGCTTAAGTACACTGAAAAAAGTGTTGCATGCAAAATTGTTGCAAACAATTTATTTGTGTTGAATTTAAACAAACAAATTAAATTTAACAATGTTCAACTTAATTTGTTTGTTTAAATTCAGCCCAAATAAATTGTTTACAACCACTTAACGTAAAAAAATTTAGTAAATCCAAGGAATCATGTTTGAATAATTTTTTTCAGTGTATGGTTTTCTGCGTGAACACTTCAGTTTTCATTTTGCTTTCACCAACGTTGGTTCGGTTACACATTGAGAATAACACCTTTATAGTGGGATAACCCCTCTTAATAAATACACTTGCATATAAAGTAAATCGTATCTCAAAGCATTTACTTTGGCAATGGCAATTTTTACTGGGGCGCATGTCGTGGTACAGTAAATGGGGTTTAGCGATGCCACTGACTTTCGTATTTAAAGTGATAGTTCCTCCCAAATAAACATTACTCACTATTTAGTAACCCTTAAGTGGTCCCTTACCTTTATGACTTTCTTCTGTTGAACACAAAATGACATATTTTGAAGAAAGCTGAAAACCTGTAACCATTAACATCCTTATGCAGAAAAAGAAAAACTAACAAAGTTAATGGGAACAGGTTTCAAGCTTTCAACAAAAAAAAAAGGAAGTCAAAGCGGTTTGGAACAAGTGAAGGGTCAGTAAATAATGACAGAAATCTCATTTTTGAGTGAACTATACCTTTAAAGTGTCACTCCAAAACTCTTGGAGTTGAATTGACTTTCAAAGCCTTCATGGTGGTGGCCCCATCTGCAAACACAGCTTCCTGGTTATTCAATACTAATTGAAAAAAAATCACTCTTGGAAAGTCACGGTGATGGGAAGTCGTTCCTCATCTCTCTCGCGTTTGAGTCTTTTTTTTTTTTTTGATGTTGTCACTCCCAATCTATTGAGGTTCTGACAGACAATCGAAGAAGCCTGTCCACGTCTGGCAGCTCATTTGGTGGCAGGTGGCAAACAATTAGACACAGCAATTTCAGGGCCGGCAGATGACATTAAAGCATGCGGGAGTGAGTGGTACGACCCGGCGTCTGCGGACGGCCTGTGTGAAAGCATTTCAAAAATAATACACTCTGCCATGGCAACTCATTTCTGCCTGCCAGCCTCTATTAGGGTGCTGAGGGGTGAGGTAGACAGGAGGGGAGCTGGGGCCGCGGCGGGGCGCTTCTGTTTAATCTGTCATCAACGCCCTGGAGACCCTCCCTAACACTCACAAACACATCTACACACACACACACACACACACACACACACACACACACACACACACACACACACACACACACACACACACACACACACACACACACACACACACACACACACACACACACACACCACCTTTACTAGTCAGCAGCACACCTCATCTGTGGCAGATGCATGTATTACTGCAGATCCATTGTTCCTGTGACTCAATCTTTAAGTGGAAGCAAGGTTATTTTAGTAAATAAAACAAAACTTAAGACTAAATCTATTGGTCAAAAAACGATCGTTAACTGACATAAAATAAAATAATTCACAATAAATGAAAACCTAAAACTAACTGAAAATAATAGCAGTCACTGCAAAACAAAGTCAAGTAAAATAATAACTATCAAAAATACTAATTGTTTTCTGATTTAATAAGCATTCGGTGTAGATAATAAACTGTATAGATAACTGTAAAAAGCGCTTTTACACACACATATACAGTATATATATTAATATATACATTTATATATACATAAATATATACACACATATATACATACATACATACATACATATATATATATACACATATATATACATAAATATATATACATATATATACATACATAAATATATACATATATATACATAAATATATACATATATATATATAAATATATACATATATATATATATATACATATATACAATTGCAAAAAAATTAAATTAAATTAAATTGATACAAAATAATATTAAAAACATGATTTATGGAAATGACCAAAACTGGACATTTTTTTGAAATTTTACATTGAGTATTGAAGAGTTCAACTGCAAAGAAAATTGAAATATAAGAATTTTAAGAGATGGTGGCAGTTTCATAATCAAACGATATAGTAACTCATTATCTGCATTAAATGGTTTTTACAATGATTAACGAGAACATCTATAAGACAGTGCTTTATGTAATTTGTACAAAATCTACTAAAATCAAAAAGAAAAACACAAGTTACTTTTTATGTTTAATAGAGGTGAATGAGGTGGCAGAGAAGTTGACTTAAACTTGCTAAGAAAAAAGCTGTTGCTATCAATCATTGTTTACTTCACTCAGTTTAATGTTTAATTATGGTGAAGGGATTGATCGGATATGCCTATTGATGGAATGTTTGCAAAGAAATTTCATGCTCCCTAGTAAAAGTATTTTGTAGTATTGCAGTAAAAATACAGCATTTTATTTTGATACTTGTTGTGGCTGCTGTATTTTGTAGTTTATTTTGATACACATAAAACTGAGGTATTTTGGTATTTTATTTTAAAATACATTTCAATGTATTTTTGACCATCCCTGGTTACACTGAATGACATTTTAATGTTGTCTTTTGTAAATTATGCTACATGTACTTATATATACCTGTATACAGAACACACAATTAATCAGGGCACCTGTCAACATATCTATAAACTTCACTTTAGCCTATATCCAAAAGAAAAAGAAAAAAAAAGTAGTTGAAACATCATGTGCAAACGCAAATGAGATCAGCCTGAACACATCATCAAGCATTGTGTCCAGCAAAGCCTCTTCACATTCAAATGGAGGTAAATTTTATCCGAAGTGAACAGGTTATTATATAAAAAAAGATCTTTTTCCACTTACACAAATTCTGTTTACACATGTTGATATTGCCCAGCCATGAACAGCAACAGCTTCGCAGCACAACCGAAGACGTGTTAAGAGCAGAGACAAATCACGCCGAGATTTTATCTGGCCTCGGAATGTAAACACGCCACGGACGCTTTCAAACACAGCAATTCTTCCTGATAGAAAGTATGGAGAATTTAAAGTGAGTTATAGCTTGCTTATGACCGAGAAAATCATTATGGTCATTCCTCAGGGAAAAGACTAATCCCAGAATTCATCACTGTTTGACGGTGATCTATCGTGTAGTGTTTAAAGGCACGGAAAAGATTGCAAGCGCACAGAAAAGGTCACTGTACTTTTAAGGGCCTTGTACGTATACATCTGGAGTAAATGGGCTACTGTCGTGCTATTGGTGACAAGACACTTTCAGTCAAGATAAAGTCACATGATTCACTTTTGGCGCACATGCTGATGTGTGCTGCTGCCATCTGGTGGAGGTACATGGCATTGCGCTTACACAGCAACAGCACTAAATGGGATGAGCACTAAAGGACTGTTGTTGGCTTTTGTAAGACACAGAATAAGATGTTAGGTGTGAATAACACACCTTGTTGGAGCAAAAAGGACTACAATTTATTTATTTAATTATTTTACCAGGAATTTTTTGTTTATACACTGTATGTCATTTTTTTTTATAAAAACTAAATATACATTTTGTATAGAATTATATAAATGTAGCATTTCTGGTTCAATAAAGGTTAAAGAAAACACTTCACAAAAAATAAACAGATTTAGAATTTTATGGGGTGAAGAATGAAGGTCATGGCGAGGAATTTATAATGTAGATATTTAAAAGAATAAATAAATAAATAAATAAATAAATAAATAAATAAATAAATCCTCAGTTAAAATATGTGCTTTTTTTATTTTTTGCTTTCTTCAAATCAGGTTTATGGTGTTGCAAAAAACGCAAAATGAAAAAGTTAAATTGTAAAAAACAAATGTGTACACAGAAAAAGGTTATTGTTATTTTTTACACTAAAATTATTTACATTTTGTCAATATTATGATACAAATGCTGATGATAGGCCTAAAATCAGGGGTGGGCAAACTCGGTCCTGGAGGGCCGGTGTCCTGCACAGTTTAGCTCCAACTCTAATCAAACACACCGGCTTATAGATTTCTAGTGATCTTGAAGACACTGATTAGCATGTTCAGGTGTGTTTGATTAATGTTGGAGCTAAACTGTGCAGGACACTGACCCTCCAGGACCGAGTTTGCCCACCCCTGCCTTAAATTGTACTTAAAAAGGTAAACGATTTTTGTTATGCTGGTTGAAAGTCTCTTTACACCTTTTAACAATCCTTAAACTAAGAGGTTCAAATGTATTTATATGTATTGTAATTCTCCAATGGAAGGTGTTGAAACAGAAAGTTTGTCCAATCAGTACATTCTGACTGAATATTATGACAGGCTGTCCTACTTGCTTGTCAAAATATGTAATTGTATATCTCTGCACACCTTGTTGGAGCAAAAAGAATTACAATTTATTTATTTATTTAATTATTTAACCAGGAATGTCCCATTGAGATACAATATCTCTTCTACCAGGGAGTCCTGATTAAGACAGGCTGCATAGGCCAGAGTTACAGAAAAATACATATAACAAGACATAGACACACACAAAAATAATATAAACCAAAATTAATTGTTAAAACATGCATTGTTCTAAATAGACATAGTCTTTAAAATATTTTAAATATAGCGATGGATGGTACAGATTTCATATGTAATATATCTTGAATCTCATTCCATACATATGGAACATACTTAGAGAATGCGACCTACTGTAAGTCTGTATGAAAAAAATGACATCTTAAGTAAGAGTAAATCTGCTGATCTGGTATTATACCTATTTGAATAGTACACCAACAATCTAGATATGTTCTGAGGTAATTTACCAACTAAAGCTTTAAAAATAACAACTAACATATGCTGTTTCCTCCTTGTCATTTTATATAAATTACAGTGATGTGTGCATGCACTTAAACCAGTGACAAATCATAAGGCACTATAATAAACAAGATCCAATTTATTTATTTTTAAATTCGTGCATACAAAGTATATATCCGTAATCCAATACTGATAGAAGTGTACTCTCAACTAAACAATTTCAAGCTGCGAAGGAGAAATTTTTTTAAACGAAAATAAAAACCTAATGTTAGTTTGTCTACATTCACGGATGCAATTCAGCCAATGGCAGACAAAACATCAACAAATAAGTATGGTGTTATTACTAACTGTGCTATACATTTTTCTCTCTGGTGAATGTTACATGATTTATTGTAGTGATGTTGTCTAGTGCGTGTTGTTCAGGCGTGGCTTTGGATTGAGATTTAGGTGGAATGTGAAGGCTTTCTATGCTTTCTAGCTAACATTAGCATTTTTCAAGATCTCCTATTGCACCTTTGAACGCTTCATTCAAAGGTACCACAACGGTTCAACGATTCATTGCACCTGAATGGTTAGTGTGATTTCACCAAGTAGAAAATGCTCCTGGATCAACATCTACAGTTGAAGTCAGAATTACTAGCCCCCCTGAATTATTAGCCCCCCTGTTTATTTTTCCCCTAATTTCTGTTTAACGGAGAGAAGATTTTTTTCAACACATTTCTAAACATAATAGTTTTAATAACTCATTTCTAATAACTGGTTTATTTTATTTTATCTTTGGCATGATGACAGTAAATAATATTTTACTAGATATTTTTCAAGACACTTCAATACAGCTTAAAGTGACATTTAAAGGCTTAACTAGGTTGATTAGGTTAACTAGGCAGGTTATGGTAATTAGGCAAGTTATTGTATAATGATGGTTTGTTCTATAGATCAGGAAAAAATGTATCTTAAAGGGGCTAATAAATTTGATCTTAATATGGTTCATAAAAAAATAAAAACTGCTTTTATTCTACCTGAAATAAAACAAATAAGAATTTTTATTTAATAAAAAATATGATCAGACATACTGTGAAAACTCCCTTGCTCTGTTCAACATAATTTGGGAAATATTTAAAAAAGGAAGAAAAAAAAAAATCTAATTAATAATAATTTTGACTTTAACTGTATGTTAATCCTGGAACAACATTTCAGTCAGCCAATCAGATTTAAGGGATTAATTTACAGTTTATGTTAAGTTTAGGCTTACAGTTAGGGTTACATTACAGTTGAGTGATTATTTAGTTTAGGTTTAGTGCTTCTACTGTACATCCTTGTTACACAACGTCTACTCCCATGTGACTTTAGGAATAATTTACTGTAGGGCTAGGTTTAGGGGTAGAGATTAAGTATGGATTATATTTTCGAACAGGAGTGATGTTCCAGAATCAACATAGATGTTAATTCAGGATCACACTTGGCAATATCACACACCCACTAACCCTGGAAATGTCCTAAAAATGTCTAAATATATACAGAAAACATAACATAAGCAGTTTGTTATTTAAAAATTGCTTGTATCAACCTGATGGGCATCTTATTAAACTTTACCTTTACTAAATACTGACAATTCACAAATAAACACCTACAGGATGTGGACTATTGACCTTATTCTGTGATGCAGAAGTGTGCTTGTTTTTACGATTGTTTTAGAACTTCTGATTCAGTTGCCAATACGAAAAAATACTATAAAAATGGCAGAAAACGGTTAAACTACTTGCTCTACAGCAAAAGTGTTCAAGACTATACATAAAAAGAGTTGAATATAATAATATAATATCAGTTTGCAACATCAAGCAGTATAACAAACTGTTTCTAATGTCTAAAAATCAATGGAAATGAATGGCTGCGCCTGCTCGTACATGAAAAAGAAGGTCAATACATCTCAAAACAACTGTACTGTGGCTATGAGTGTACAGTACCTGTCAAACGAATGGAACTGCATGGGCATCATGGCCTGTGCTTCCCTCTTCATGGCCTGCTGCTCCGGATATGGCAGGGCTTCTGTCCCACTCTCTGTGGTCTCCACCGGAGCCGCCACCAGGCTCTTGAGGATCTCCTTCACATTGATGCCTTTATTGGCCTGGTTGATGCTAGAGATGGACGAGGCGGTTTTGAGGTGCTCCACAGTGGACGGTTCAATCAAGCTCTCCTGAGATCGGGCCACTGATGACAGGGTGCAGAACAGGCCGCTCATGCCGTTCGGGCCCCCCATGGCGAGGTCCAAGTCGGCCCCGTTCATCACACTGGACACCTGGTCATCTCCCAGGCCGGAGTCAGAGTGAGGGAGGGACGACTCATGACGGGATGATTCCAGCACACCTAGAGCTTCCTTACGACCGTCAGAGAGGAGTGATGGGTGATCTAAGGAACATTAAGAGAATTAATTCAACAAAACTAAACTCAGATTGACAGTAGATGACCTTTTTTGTATTTAATTTTTTTTAATTGTTTTATAATATTATTAGTGTTACTCTATATTCACAATAATATTTACTTCTTCACAAAATCAAAACATGTACAGATTTATCAATATACAGTTGAAATCAGAATTATTAACCCCCTGAATTGTTGGCTCTACTGTTTATTTTTTTCCCTAATTTCTGTTTAACGGAGAGAAGATTTTTTCAGCACATTTCTAAACATAATAGTTTGAATAACTCATTTCTAATAACTGGTTTATTTTATCTTTGCCATGATGACAGAAAATAATATTATACTAGATGTTTTTCAAGACTCTTCTATACAGCTTAAAGTGACAATTAAAGGCTTAACTTAATTAATTAGGTTAACTAGGCAGGTTAGGGTAATTAGGCAAGTTATTGTATAATAATGGTTTGTTCTATAGACTATCAAAAAATATATAGCTTAAAGGGGCTAATAATTTTCACCTTAAAATGGTTTTTAAAAATTAAAAACTGCTTTTATTCTAGCCGAACTAAAACAATTAAGACTTTTTCCAGAAGAAAATATATTATCAGACATACTGTGAAAATTTCCTTGCTCTGTTAAACATCATTTCAAAAATTTCAAAGGGGGGCTAATAACTTTAACTGATTTCACCTGTAGGTAAATTGATTTAACAGAATTGAAATCCGATGACCAGTTGATGATAATTTTATGAGCTTTTCCCCCCATTATTTTATCAAATTAATTATAATATTACTCTATACTTGTTACTTAGTACTCAGTACTTTATAATAATAATCTATACAGGTTTTTATTTATTAAAATATCTAAAATATAAAATATCTAACCTATAAATGATATATAGTTAGTTAGTTTATTTATTTAGCACATTTTTTACAACACAGCGTTGCCCAAAGTGCTGAACACAATCAATACTAATTAAAATAAGTCCTTTACATAAGGCAAACCCCTCAACATTAAAAGGCTCAAATGCTAAAGAACAAAGATGGAGTTTCAGAAGCTATTTAAAAACAGATAGAGTTGGAGCTTGTCTGATGTGGGGTTGAAGCCCGTTCCAGAGTTTTGGGTTGATAACAACAAAAGCCCGATCCCCACTTTGCTTACACCAGGACCTTGGTATAGAAAGAATAAACTGATCAGAAGACCTTAGTGACCTACCAGGATTATATACATGTAAAAGATATGATAATTAAGGTGGTGCCAGATCATTTAAGGATTTATAAACATTTTTCTTCACAAATATATAAATATACAATAACAATGCATTCATTACTTATTAATGTCACTGAATATACCCTATATATTTTTGTCTGCATTTGAAGATTTTAATCAGTCATGACTCCCTTTCAGAATTCTAATATTTTAAATTACTATATTTTAAATAATAATAATAATAATCAGTAATAATAATTTTAAATAAAAAATGTGCTTTTACCATTGTATTATATAAACAATTATATTACAATTACATGTTACAATTATATATATTTTTTATTAAATATCCATATTACAGGTAAATAACTGAATTGAATGACATTTCTGAATAAAAGAATAGCCAGGAAACCATATTCATCATTGCACAACAAAGAGTCTTTGTGTCCTTCAAAAGTACTCTCGACTCTACAGATTCCTCAGCGGGCATCTTCTTTCATCCTACATAATAAACTCTTTCCAGACAAACCCATTCTGTCTGCAATCTCCTATTTGTCCATATCCAGTCACTCTCCAGATGTTTGGCCATTCCTCAGTAATATTCATCAAGCACAAGGTCAGCGGGCCCGATTGAGCCGTGCTGCACGTCTGGATGCCGATTTGGTGGCAGACAATGGCCTGCTACATGCTGTTTGGAAAAATTCCCATCTGTAGCCTTTCTTCCCTGAAATTTATGAGGGCGACGCAGCGGAGAGCCTCAGCCTCTATGATCCCATTCTCTTCTGGTGGATTGCTTTCCTAATGGACACTGACAGATGGGGCTGGAAATAGCAGCGCTGCCCCTGCCTCTTCATATTCGTTTTTCATGCATCTTCTCTCTTTTTATACTCTTTCTCCTTACTATTAGACATAAAGGCGATTTTCAGTAATGAACATGTATGGTATTGTTATTGTGAGTGCTTCAAAATACTGTGAATAATCTACTTTCAGAGAGTTTTTTTAAATAATATTCAGATTGTTGTATTCACAGTGATGTTCATCATAGCACTAAATGTAGTAATACGAAATTTTTATTTTCAAATATGTGACCCTGGGCCAAAAAGCAGGCTTTTGTTGAATGGGTATATTTTTGGCAATTGGCAAAAATACATTGAATGGGTCAAAATGATCGATTTTTCTTTTATGCCAAAAAAAAAATCATTATAATTTCTCGTAAATGTAATGTTCTATCAAGATATTTTGTACATTTCCTACTATAAATACATATTTACAAGTTTGTATTAATAATAAAGCTTGTTCTATGAAGGAAGTATAATGCTTTAATTATTTCATTTCATTTACAGTAGCAGGGTATTTACAGCTACTGCATTTGTCTGTCCGTTCACATCCCGTCCCTTTGTCCCCCCTGGTGGCATTGTCACAAACTGCTGTTACATCTAAACACATTTTCGTAATCCCTTTGACCCGTGGCGGCGTCTCACACAGCGGTAGTGGTCATTTTGAACTGTTATTCATTGTATAAAAACTTTCGACTTTAAAGGTGTTTTTCTTTATTATTTCCAATATTTGGCGATATCAAGTAAATTTAATGTTCCTTCAAGATATTTTGTACATTTCCTATGGAAAATAAACATATCAAAATTCCATTTTTGATTAGTAATGGTCATTGATTTTGCACTTCATTAAGACTTTAAAGGTGACTTTCTTCATTATTGCCAATATTTACTGATATCAAGTAAAGTTAATGTTCCATCAAGATATTTTGTACATTTCCTACTGTAAATAATATCTAAAAACTCCATTTTTAAATTAATATTCAATGTGCATTGCTATTGCACTTCGATTAGACTTTAAAGGCAATTTTCTCCATTATTTCCAATATTTGCTAATATGATTCTATCTTTAAAAAAACATAAATTTCATGTAATAATAAGTACATTTAAAAAATACACTTTTAATTGTTTTTGAATGTCATATTTTTGAATAATAATCTGACCTACTACATGTCTGACATATTGACTAAAAATTCTCAGCTAATTTATAGGCCGATACGTTTTTTAAAACTTTATAATACTGCTCTCTTAATTAACATTGGTTTATTAAACTACAGCGATAATGAATGTTGGGTTTGTTATTTTTTTTTGTTAATGTTTATTAACTTCTTATTAATATTCAAAAGTATGCTTTTAAACTGTCTTATTGAATATGTTTTAATATGAAGTGTTTAAATAATTAAATTAATTAGGTGATAATGAGTAAAGTTCATTTTTATGCACTAACAATTACGTGATAATTATGTAAATCAATTTCTCACTGTTGACATTAGTTAAAGAGCCCCTATTAAGGGTTTTTGAAAATGACCTTCAATGCAGTGTGTAACAGCATTAAGTGAATAAAAAATCCAGCTGAGATTTAAATTTGAAAGTGCACCATGTTTAAAACTATTGATCCTTTAACGAAATAGTTGACTCAGAGTCGAATAAATGAATCGAGTTGGGTTCGGATCTTTTGATTGATCACATCAACATCGACACGGTACATCACCAAATATGTAGTTCCAGTTCCGGTAAAATATGAACGCACTTTCCCCCTTCACACACTAGCGGAGGCACGGGGATCACGGGACTGATCATGGCGCGAAGATTACGATCACTGACAGATGGGGATTCGGCTGAGGGGAATAAAGGGTTAAAGTTCATTTTCACAACAATACCACAGTATAGCCAACCTAGTGCTGTGTTTGCTCCTGTCATTTTTCTGATGATTGATACAATAATCTACGCTGCAACGTAGGATTCGCCGGCCGTTTACTATTGAAGGAGCAGCAGAGACTATGGGACTTTGTCAGACTTTAACAGGGACATTGTCAGTAACTTTTACAGTTCAAATGAACCAGTTTCTTCTTCCTCCGGATCATAACAAAATATGTTTGCAAAATATGTGTTTAATTGTGTGTTATAAGTTGTAATGGCCCTGCGCGGCTTGTAATCACTTATCTATTATAGATCAGTGCTTGTACTGTATCTCTCAGTGTATCTGTAAGGGGCTGTTCACACATTGCGTCCAAAACCACGTTAAAACGTGACGCATACTTCTTCCTTTACCGATTTAAATGCATTTCTAAACCAGTGTTGCTATGGCCACCATCAGCTGTTCCTCACACGAACGGCGTGGTCAAGTTTCAAAATAGTTCAACTTTTGCCACTGTGTGGATTAATACTGAATGTGTGGGGTTAGGGTTAAGAGTAGAGTAATATGCTGGTGTTTAACTGCATTGCTTTATTGCATTCCTGCATTGGGCTCACACATACTTTCTGCTACTTCATACTGTAGCCATGGTTGGCATTTCACTTTCTAGTGCTGAACGCAGTCAACCAATCACAACAGACTGGGTCATCACAGTCCAATCAGCACAGATTAGCTTGGTGCTAAGGAGGGGTTTGGGAACAAATGAATCGCTGAACGATTCATATGGAAGTCGCTGGGATAATTAGGTAAAAATAAATGCATATTATAAGACAATGAATGTGTTTTTTGAAGTTGTTGTTGGAGACCCCCAAAATCAAAATATGACCTTTTTTAATGCAAAACAGGGACTCTTTAATGCATTGATTGAGTATTTAATAACACTGACTAGTAAGACTGTACAGTAAAGTATTACTTATTGTACTATATAATTATTTTCCAATTTAATTAGTTTGGAACTATTAGTTTACCCACAAAAGGAATGCACAAAATAATCTTTTGTTATACCTGCTAAAAACCTGCTAAAGTAGCCTTTTTCCCGATATTATATCAATATTGTGATAATATCAAATATCTTGATAAATTCATTATCATGGCAAGAAAATCTGATACCTTCATGTGTCTAGTGCTGTACTTTCCTAACAAAAAAACTTTTAAAACTGCCTGAAATAAACATTAAACCCTTACATTTTCATTAGTATGTTGCTGTATTCCTTCAAACAATTCGATTCTGTGACCAACTCACAAACAAAGCTGCTGATTTTTCATGGCAAGAGGCGGGTGTTTAATGTTATGCGGCATAATTAGTGGAGCATATGAATAATAGATGTGTTTGACACCAGCTTGAGACGGACCCTGTGGAGACCTACTTTTTTTTCCAATGTATCAAGTATGACATTTAAAAAAAAACTACCTAGCTAATGGCGCTAAAATACATTTGTAATGCAAATAAGCCCACTGTTTGGCCTATATTGTAAATAAGTATATTAAGCTATGTCAACCAAGAAAGCACCTGTGCTGGTGGGGGAGTTGATCTCCTGCCGAATGCCTCTTCCTGATTGGCTTATGAACCTGCCCGTCTCCCGCTGGGGCTCCAGGATGTCCCGGTACTTTGACACCATGAGCACTGAGATGAAATAGACAACCGCGAGAGCCAGGAACTGGGCCTGCTTACTGTCATCCTGTGAAACACACAGCAAAGGATATGAAGAGGGATCAACATGTCATGCAAAATCGAAATTATTCACTATACTGATTACGTTTCTGTTTTGTGCACTGTTTGGGTTGTTTTGAAGAGTGATATATCAAATATGACAAAAATAAACATAAAAACAACCAAAAATATTAACCTTATCTGCAAATCAAATCCCTCACTTGTTCACTCATACACTAATCATCACTATGTAGTGTGTGTAGTGCACTATAATTTATATCAGGAAAGAGGAAACTAAATTGAGTGAGGTAAATACAGTGTCTTTTGCAGGCAATTTGAAATTATGATTATTAATAGCATCCACTAATATTTTCTTTTTGACCTTCTGAATTCAGTGTCATTTTTGATAGTATTATTTGATAAGAAAGGGTGCAAAAAAGTTCTTGCTTGTCATACTTAATGTTTACTTTTTAATTATCCTTCAAAACGAAAACATGTATTTGTTTGTAAAATATGTAAATATAGCAAAGCATGTTATATTATTAAAATAATATAAGAAATACTTATCAACTAGAAAGCAAAAAAAATGTGTTTATTATATTTGCAATATTTTCTCTGACTGCTGAGGTAATCACTACAAAAGAATTGAACAAATGTAGTCATTCGCTTAGACTTAAAATGGCTAACGTTCAATTTAGTTCATTATATAGTGTACAAAGAATAGTTTCAGGCACAGAATTTAAGTTGCAGTTCGTAAGTTTTGCTTTTTTGTCGCCATCTCTGGTTGAAACCTTCATTGCAGCTATTCATGGCACTGGTGTGGATGTTTTTCTTCACAATCACATATTTGATGACCATTTGACAAAATATTGTGTTTTTTTCTGGATAATGTCATCTGAACAAGTAATTCAAATGTTTGCCACATTTGTGCTGATCACAATATGGTACCACCGATGGTAATTAAATGTAATGTTCGCAAATTATTTTTACTGGTAGACATTATTATGAAAACCTACTAGTAATATTCCATTTCGAAAACATTTTTACAAATGAAATTGCAAATCAGGCAGAGGTAAGGAGACTGTTTTGAATACTGACAGGTTATGAGGTTTTGAATACTGACTGGTTATGAAGAAAATAAAAGTTACAGATTTTAAATGTAAATTTTATCCAATAATACAAAACAAACAAAAGAGAAGAAAACAAAGCAAAACAGAAGAAAACAAAACAGAAGAAAACAAAACAAAACAAAACAAACAAAATGAAACAAAAAAGAAAACAAAAGAGAAGAAAACAACACAAACAAAACAAAAGAGAAGAAAACAAAACAAAACAAACATATTGAAACAAAACAGAAAACAAAACAAAAGAGAACAAAACAAAACAAACAAAACGAACCAAAAGAGAACAAAACAAATCAAAAGAGAAGAAAACAAAACAAAACAAAACAAAAAAAGAAAACAAAACTAAAATAGATCATGAGACTAACTCAGAATAGAATAGAATAGAATAGAATACAATACAATAGAATACAATAGAATAAATGATCTGCCATTAACTCACAACGTCCCGAAAGACAGCAGCTCGCAGACGGTTAATGTCCACATCTTGCAGAAGTCGGTCCGGGTCCTTAATTGGAGAAACATTACTTGGAAAATTTTCTATGGTGGTCTAAGGCAAGAAAAGCAGATATTTGAGACGTTTAACAGTTCTCACATTGCAAGATCTCATTTTCATATTCACACCATGCCCAAAGCACCAAATCACACATAACGTGACAATGCTGCTGAAAAAAAATCAAATGTGGCAAGACTGATTTCACTCTGCAAGAAATACAGAAAGAATGCCTACAGTACAACTGCTCATGAGCAGAATCCATGTTAGCTATCTGTCTATGCATCCATCTATCCATCCGCCTTTCTGTCATTCTATCTAGTGCAGATTGAAATACAATAAGAAAATGTATTCAATTAAATATCTACAACATGAAGTGAATTAAACATTTAAGAACAAGTGCATTTGAGAACTTCAGCTGGTAAAAAGCTACTAATTAAATCTTAAAACTTAAATTTACAAAAGAAGCCAAAAAAAACTTTAAAAATGTACCTGCATGTGATCATCGTCTGACATTAATATGAATATAAAAGCTTGCTAAAAAGAATATGAGTATCAATTAATGTATGAGGTTGAAGTACATAGATAATAATACTATTTAAAAAATGGTAATGATAATTGTAAAAAAATGAAATCAGCTCATTATGCTGGGTTAAACAGCAATTCAAACTGATAATGGTAGCCCAGTGTTTTTTATTTCTACATTTTCATTATCATTTATCTAAAAAAGTATCCAGTGTGCTAAATCAAGATTTGAGACATATAAATATACAGTTAGGCCCATAAATATTTGGACATTGACACAATTCTATCATTTTTGCTCTGTCCACCAACACAATGGATTTGAAATGAAACAAACTTAACTGCAGACTGTCAGCTTTAATTTGAGAGTATTTACTTCCAAATCAGGTGAAAGCTGTAGAAATTACAACAGTTTGCATATGTGCCTCCCACTTGTTAAGGGTCCAAAAGTAATTGGATAATTGGCTTCTCAGCTGTTCCATGACCAGGTTGGTGTTGTTCCTTCATTATCCCAATTACAATGAGCAGATAAAAGGTCTAGAGTTCATTCCAAGTGTGATATTTGCATTTAGAATCTGTTAGTCAACTCTCAAGATGAGATCCAAAGAGCTGTTAATATCAGTCAAGCAAGCCATCATTAGGCTGAAAAAACAAAACAAACCCATCAGAGAGATAGCAAAAACATTAGGCATGGCCAAAACAACTGTTGGGGACATTCTTAAATAGAAAGAACGCACCAGTGAGCTCAGCAACACCAAAAGACCCGGAAGACCATGGAAACAACTGTTGTGGATGACCAAAGAATTCTTTCCCTGGTGAAAAAAACACCCTTTACAACAGTTGGCCAGACTGAGAACACTCTCCAGGAGGTAGGTGTATGTGTGTCATAGTCAACAATCAAGAGAAGACTACACCAAAGTGAATACAGAGGGTTCACCACAAGATGTAAACCATTGGCGAGCCTCAAAAACAGGAAGGCCAGATTAGAGTTCTAAAAAAGCCTTCACAGTGCTGGAACAATATCCTATAGACAGATGAGACCAAGATCAACTTGTACCAGAGTGATGGGAAGAGTATGGAGAAGGAAAGGAACTGCTCAAGCAGCGAAGCATGGTGGTGGTAGTGTCATGGCGTGGGCATGTATGGCTGTCAATGGAACTGGTTCTCTAGTATTTATTGATGATGTGACAGCTGACAAAAGCAGGAGGATGAATTCTGAGGTGTTTCAGGAAATACTTTCAGCTCATATTAAGCCAAATGCTTCAGAACTCATTGGACGATGCTTCACAGTGCAGATGGAAAATGACTGCAAAAGCAACCAAAGACTTTTTGAAGGGAAAGAAGTGGAATGTTATGTAATGGCCAAGTCAATCACCTGACCTGAATCCGATTGAGCATGCATTTCACTTGCTAAGGACAAAACTGAAGGGAAAATGCCCCAAGAACAAGCAGGAACTGAAGACAGTTGCAGTAGAGGCCTGGCAGAGCACCAACAAGGATTAAAAACCCAGCGTCTGGTGGTATGCGTTCCAGACTTCAGGCTGTAATTGACTGCAAAGGATTTGCAACCAAGTATTAAAAAGTAAAAGTTTGATTTATGATTATTATTCTGTCCAATTACTTTTGGACCTTTAACAAGTGGGAAGCACATATGCAAACTGTAGTAATTTCTACAGCG
This sequence comes from Danio aesculapii, assembly GCF_903798145.1. NCBI lineage: Eukaryota > Metazoa > Chordata > Actinopteri > Cypriniformes > Danionidae > Danio > Danio aesculapii. The sequence goes on along the minus strand of NC_079449.1, from coordinate 15,678,669 downwards.
TCGTAAATACTCTTAAATTAAAGCTGCCAGTCTGCAGTTAAAGCACATCTTGTTCATTTTAGTTCAAAATCATTGTGTTGGTGTATAGAGCTAAAAATATTAGAATTGTGTCGATATCTAAAAATGTATGGACCTACCTGTATATGGTAGCCAGTTATAATAATGATAAGTACATGTATTTATCATTTATATTATTAATAAATATATTTTACACAACCTATTACATATCTAGACATATAAATAGACATGCATGCAACACTAACAATATGAAAAAACACATAATATCAAAATGTTACTTTAAATGCATAGTATGGAATTATGCATTAAGCATGGATGCAGAGTAACAGTGTGTGTGGTGAACTGGGTACCTTGCTGGCTGTGGACACACTTTGCAGGCCCTCCTGAGACTTACTGAAGGACAAAGAGGATTTCAGACTCCTGTCCCTCTGACGCTGACGACACTCCAAACAGTTCCTCACAGCCACACAACACACTGTAACACACATACATGAAGAGAAAGAGGAAACTCTATCATGAGCTAAAATAAAGTGATTACAATTTAACTCTAGAAACGTTACAATTCCAATTCCAGGTGCTGATTTATCAAAACAGTGTCCGCTTGAATTGTAATGACGCCACTACCTTGTTGTCTAAGGGATAGTTCACCTATTAAAAACAATTGACGTACAATATACTGTATTCACCTGTTTGAGTAACGTTTTTTTTTTTTTTTTCTGTTGAACACAAAAGATTTTGAACAATGTTGGTAATTGGTAGCCCTTGAAATCCATAGTAGAAAAAAAAATTAAGTCAATGGCTGCTGATTTTCAACATATCTTGCGTTATTGTTTGCGTACAATAAAAAAAGGGAACTCATAAAGGTATGAAACCAATTGTGTTGAGTATATTTATTTATTTTTTTGGTAAATTACCCTTTTAAATGTTTAAGAAACTTTGGAGTACTTTAATTGGAGCAGCTTTACTTGTGGGGAAAACTGGATATTTTTGTCAGCTATTTTTTCATCTTCCGGGTTTAAAATAAATTTTGGGGATCAAAATCGTAACGTATCGCAAATCTGCTAGTGGAGTGATAACACATCGGTTTCTCATTATTATTCATAGCGAAGATTTCTGATCCTATGAGAAGACCCTGCTTCTTAATTATTCATGAGAGCATGTGCTTTCCGAAGGCAAGGCAGACCTGCCAAGCTGTGAGACCCACTGGGTGAGACTGCGTCCACGCACAGCAAGCAGTATTTAGCCGTTCATGAAAGGTCATATGTGTTTGTTTCTATGATTCACAGGGTTTGTTACATGTATTCCCCTCAATGCTATCAGGGCCGGTACAAAGTTGTTGGTTTGCAGCAAGCATTTTTGTCGGGAGAACGGATTGGAGAATGGCGGACTTTGGCTTTTATCAGTTGAGTTCGTTACCATTCAGACACATCGCCTATATCTATGATGCTGTGTTCACCTATTTTTAAAATTCTCCGGATTAGCGGCAGGGCTAATGGCTGGAATAGACAGGGCAAGAGAGCTGCTGCACTGCTATCCACTGTGTCTGCATTCAGACTCGGGGATTTAGTCCGGAGAGAAGTCCACCTCATTCATAGTGTTTACATGATTATCTTTAAAATGATATAACAAATTGTGGTTATGTGTAAATGAAATTAAGAATAACATATGTATCAGGGCATTAAATCACTGTTTATTTCTTTGCATTTTAACTTTGTAAACTATAAAATCATGGGTCTCCTCACAGTGTGTCTCATTTTGTGAGCCAACTGACAACAGTTGTTCGCTCCCCTCTTTTTCCCCTGCTATGCTGGCCACGCCCACTCCTCCCTCTGCACTCCGCGCCCATTATGGCATTTTTTGAAGTCTGAGGTAGACTTGAACTGAAAGAGGGGGGTTTCATGGCCCATTAAATCTGTTTTTAAGGTGAATGAAGTAGTACAAAAAATACTAATACTTCTGCAAACAGCCCCTCAAATTGGTAAGATTTTAGTACAGAGAACAATTCTCACTGTTAACTAGCGGCTTATTACTTGGCTTTTATTAATATGTTGGCTGTTTATTAATACGTATAAAGTACATATTTTGTATGATCTTATTCTACATCCCTAATCCTACCCAATACCTAAAGCTTCCTTAATTACTATTAATAAGCAGCAATTTAGGAGGTTGCTAAATGTCATGGTTTGTTAATAACAAGAATTTGAACTTTAAATAAAGCGTGACCAAAAATTGACATTTTAAATTAAAAATAAAATGTTGTGCATATAACAATAAAAATAAATCTTTAATCAGGGGTTCTGCAGATTTTATCAAGTCAAATGTAAGATTTTTATAACCTTTTTAAGACCATTATGAATTAAATATTAAACTTCTACATGGGAAAAAAAATCAAATGTAGCTATTTCTTAACCACATATTTTAATTTGCAAAAACAAGAAAACCCTAATTGTATAAAAAAAAAAATTCAACATAATGTCAAAAATTTATTATGAAGAAAAATACATGGATAATTAAAAATATATATATTTGTTTGCTTTTGGTCCAAATGAATTGACTATAACTCCTATTCAACCGCATGCACTTCTGTTATAAAACCTTAAGTTTCATGCCTATTTATAAACATTACTATAACATTATAATTACAATTACTTACTTGTGTAAATAGTTTTTGTGTAAATGGAAGATCATGTAAGGGGATATATTGCTGTTTTTATCATGAGAAATTGTGTAATTGTTTTTAGTTTTCTTTGCCTGATTAGGAAACTTAAGAGAATTTGCTGTAAAACTGTTTAACAGCTGTTGTGAAATAAACATCTCTTTGCAATAAAAAAACTTAAATATATATGTAAAAAATAAACTATTGAGATATACTCTTGGCGATTGGATGGATGTCGGACTTTTCTTGGAAAACTTTTAAAATTAAGTCCTGTTTAAAATAATTTAAGACCTACAAAACAATATTTCTGTCAATTTTCTTTTTTAAAAATTCAAGTCATTTTAAGACTTTAAGACCCTGCGGACACCCTGTTAATCAATCCTACATTAAGAATATCAGAGTATATACTGTACAAGAATCAGAAAGTGAAATTCAATAAAAGACTTAAGACACTTTCCATACATTTAAGACCTTTTAACCATTTTTCAACGGAACACTGGCGAGATTTTAACTAGCAGTATATTAACTAAGTATTAATGTAAGAAATTAATCCAAATATAAAAAAACTATTCATATACTGCATAAAAATCTATTAAATCTAGCTAATTCAGTAGGTGGTCACCTATTGAACTGCAGAAATAATGGTGATGCCTCAGTTACTGCAGTAAACAAAGCCGCATGATGTCAAATCTGCTAGGATTTCATTGATTTCATAAACTACACAGCATCCAGATATTCACAGATTCAATTCAGGCAAACTTTAGAATACAACAATACATTTCATAATCAAAAATATCAAATTTAACACCTTGCAATATAGCATTTAAGACTTTTTAATAATTTTTAAGGGCCTTAAATTTCTCTACATTGATTTATCAACTTTTAATACTTTTTTAAGACCCCGCGGACACCCTGAAGAATATAGATATGAATAAAACTTTAGTATATGTGAATAAAAGTTTGATGTGAAGTTGAAGTTGAGGCTTTTTTTTTAAAGATGCAAGAGAAAAAAATCATTTTGAGAAAACGTCAGAAAAAATATGTGGTAAAATCTACAGGGACACATTGATAAAGTGTGATAAAAAATAACACTTGAAATAATTTTGAATGTTTCTTTCATTGTAAAAATGCTGGGTTCCACACACTTTCTTAATGTTGTCCCAATGCAAATCAATTAATTTCACTTAATTGTATTTACAAATTTAGGAAGATTAACAAAAAACTAATACCCCCCCAAAAAAATCCTCAAAATGTGCAGATTCAGCTAATTTTATTTTAAATAAGTAGTTCGAAGAAGCAGCCAAAATAATTTGTTGAGTGTTGCTTTAGAGTTTTTTTGCTTTTGCTTTGCTTTTTAGACTTTTAGACTCTCTTGCACATGGCCTAAACAGATAAACCAAGCTATTTTAAACATCTTAACATGTTTTCTTTGTTCTGTTGTGTTCTTTAAAATGTGATCTGACATACACAAACATCTACACACCTAGTCTGAGGCACTGTCGCATCAGTCCACCTGAGGACATGTTTTTCTCAGCTTCAATCTCGCTGAAGTTGAGTGAACTGGCGAAGACCAGCACATCCACTATGGCCATCAGACGGGTCAGAAAAATCACGGCGGTCTCAGACGACATGCCCTGCGTCACCTCCAGGCCTTCCATCTCACTCTGACACAATAATCAAGAGCACAAGGGCTTTTATCACTTCAGGTCATCTTGTTTGCACATTTGAAATCACATTAACATGAAATCATCACTTGTGATGTGAAAACATTCAGGCTGGGAATGAGGTGAGTTTGGTAAAATGTGAAACGCGATGAGAAAGCTCATGCAAGGCTGTGATGCTTTCCAGGATGCAGGATTGTCAATGGGAGTCTTTTGCGGGGTGGTAAAATGTACTTTTTTGTAGTTTTAATGGAATAAAAACCCTACTACTGGGGTTGGTTTTAAAAGAAGTTGCATTTGTTAACACAAACTGCATGTGATTACAAATCCAATAAAACATCAGTGAAACAGGACTGCAATCTTTATAAGTTTTTATATCTTATTCTTTTCATCAAGAAACCATGTAATCTTTACATAAGATCCATCATGATCTTTACAGAAAGATTTTGTTTCATTTTAAAGAAAAAGCAAACATTATTTTTTAGATTATTTATTTAATTGTTTTGAAATATAAATCTTTTAAAATATTTGTAAAAACGTAAATACAAAATCTCCTTTATGATTAAAATAATGCTTAAAAATTGCTTCATTAAAAAAAATCAGTAGTGTATTACACAAAATATATCTAATTATTGTAAATTTATGAGAACTATCATTGCTTTTACTGAATTAAATATTTAACATAATTTTAAAAAACAATGCTTGTGTTAACTGTATTAAATAATTTTAATCTAACAATTAAAAAAACTGAAAAAAAAAAAAACGTTTCTTTTGACCAAATTATTCCTAGGCTAAAATCACAAACAAAAGATGGAAGGAAAGTTAGAAAACTACTAAATGGAAATTAGTTCTTTTTAATTAAAAGAATGCATGGCATCCCTAAGTGAGCGAAAATGGAAATGAACCACAAAACATTCTAAATATATCAATATTTTGGTGTACTGACCTTGGAATTCTTTGCATAAATAAATGAAATGAAAGAGAACAAAAATTAGTTAGAAAGTTAAAATGAAATAAGCAATAAATGACATAAAATCAGGACACATGAAAGGGAATTCTGTTTTATTGTTGATGGATCAAAGACTAAAAAATGTTTTTATTAATACAAAGAAATAGATAAATAAATAAATATATAATTAAATAAATAAATATATAAATAAAGGCAGCTCGGTGGCTTAGTGTTTAGCACTGTCGCCTCACAGCAAGAAGTTCGCTGCTTCGAGTCCCGGCTGGGCCAGTTGGCATATTCGTGTGGAGTTTGCATATTATAAAATAATAATAATAATACAAAATAAAACCCTATAATTTAAGGATCACAGCGGAGCCAAAAAATAAATAATAATAATTGTAAATTTAAATCTTAATATATTGTCACTAAGCTTACTATAATCCCCCTATTTATTCATTCATTCATTTTCTTTTCGGCTTAGTCCCTTTATTAATCTGGGGTCACCACAGCGGAATGAACCGCCAACTTATCCAGCATATGTTTTACGCAGCGGATGCCCTTCCAGCTGCAACCCATCACTGGGAAACATCCATACACACTCATTCAAACACATATACTACGAACAGTTTTAGCTTACCCAACCTATAGCACATGTCTTTGGACTAGTGGGGGAAACCGGAGCACCCGGAAGAAAACCCACGTCAACAAGGGGAGAACATGCAAACTCCAAACTTCATTTTAGCTTACCCAACCTATAGCACATGTCTTTGGACTGTGGGGGAAACCGGAGCACCGGGAGGAAACGCACGCAATCACGAGGAGAACATGCTAACTCCACACAGATATGCCAACTGACCCAGCCGAGGCTCGAACCAGCGAACTTCTTGCTGAGGTGACAATGCTACCCACTGCGACACCGCACCGCCCCTCACCCTGTTTAATCAAATTGTATTTATTTAAAATATAATACATTTGTCACTAATACTTCATCTATTAATCATAAATTCTAGTCGCAGTCAGTACATTTTCCCATAAATACATCTGTTGTACTGTACATTTTTTCACTCATACTTTGATTATATTTTTAATTATTTCTATAAAAGTTATTTGAAACAACACATAATATTTGTGCATTTAACATGTTTCTGGTGTATATAAATCACTTATGCAAATGTAACTTGATGCAGACACCAATATGGAACTTTCCATCTGAGGCTTCTATTGAAGACAAGGTAAGGCCAGTTTATTTACAGTATATAGCACTTTTCATACACAAAAGTAATTCAAAGTGCTCTACATAAATACAAATTCATAAAATAAACACAAAATATTTATACAAATTAAAAATGATTAAAAACATATTAAACGCGTATTAAAACTGTTTTTTAAAGAATCAAAAATGAGATAGTTGGGATAGCTCAACCTAAATTTATGCACCATTTACTTACCCTCAAGTGGTCAAGTTGAACAAAGAAGAAGATATTGTGAGGAATGTTGGAAACTGGTGGCCATTGATATAGTAGGTAAACAAATAAATAAATAAATAAATAAATAAATAAATAATATTGATCTCAATGGCAACAGCTTATCAAGATTCTTCAGAATATCTTCTTTTGTGTTTAACAGAAGAAAGAAACTCAAACAGATTTGAAACAAGCAGGAAGCGAGTAAATAGTGACAGATTTTTTTCCTTTTTGGTTAAACTATCTCTTTAGATGAGGGATGCCCAAACTAAGGCAACTTTGATTTGGCCCTCCATTCCATCTGAGAGGAGAGGGAAAATGATAGGGAATTTTTGGGGGGATGCCTTTAACAGAGATTGTCAATTCCAATTTAACATAACTTTTGTTTTTAACTGTTGAGCTACAAAAAAGCAAACTGGAATTAAATGTTTTGATAAATGAATCAGATTTTTTTAAAATCAATAAATTATATAATGAATTATAATACAACAATTAGGAAATTACATTGACAACGTTACAGTTTGGTATATTTACCTCCGGCCCACCACCCTCAATCAAATTTAGTTTTTGGCCCTTCATAAGAAATTTTGGGCACCCCAGCTTTAGATCAATTCGGCTTGCAGTAATCTACAATGGCCACTGTGTGTCAGTGTGGTCAAAGCTCTGGCTCACTTACAGAAGGGGAAGTGGCGGCGGACAGCAGGGGAAGGATTCCTCCACAGGCGATGATGATGTTATCCACCATCTGTGAGATCAGGTGAATGGTATTGTGTACAAAGATTATGTTCTCGTTGCTGTTGACAAAGTCCATGATGGATTTTGTTGAATGACTGAGGGGAAAAAGAAAAGGAGGGGGAGAAAGATAAAGATGTAATCAATGATAAAAAGATTTACTGTAAACCACAATCAGTGTTGGGAAGGTTTCTTTGGAAATGTAATAGATTACAGATTACCCTATTTAAAATGTAATAAGTAGTGTACCTTTTCAATTACTTTATAAAAGTAACTGATTACATCTGATTACTTTTTGATTACTTTTAAGTTTCTGATGGATATTTTCAACTAAATCATTTTCAAGCATTTATACCAAACAGTAGCATTCTGTTTACTGTTAGAATTCCTAAACCTTTCATCACTTGAATTAAGATTGTTTTGATTTAATTTTAAAGTACAGCCACCTCAAAACCAGACCTTATAACAAAAAATTGTTTACTATTGTTAGTAAATCCAAATTTTGCATCATATTGTGTATATATATTTACACCTCTTCATTAATATGCTAAACTACATAATGTACTATCATTAGTAACAAATGAAATAATAGTAATTACCATAGTATACTTTGGCCTTTACTACAGTAAACTATATATAGACCTCCTTTCCCTCAGTCATCTTTCCATCAAGCAAGATTCTCGTGTTAGCCTAATTGATTGGCAACGTCACCGACCAGAGCGAGAGGTGGCAGTAACGTACCAAAAGGTTTGTTGTCGACCACCGAAAAACAGGTAGAGGAAAAAAAAATGTTCATTCTCGCTATCATATGGATTTACTTTCATCGACTAAACACCGGCCTCACAGCTCTGTGAATGTCGGTGCCGTCACTTATTGATCCGTGATTTGTAAATGTAGCTTGTAGTGGAGCTACACTAATAAAATAGCCTTGCTACCAGTGTTGCCAACTTAGCAGTTTTGTTGCTACATTTAGCAACTTTTCATACTACCCTAGTAACTTTTTTTTTCAAAAAGCACCTATTAACAAATTTAGCAATTTTCAACATTCAATTGGCAACTTTTAAAAAGTGACTCAAAAGAGCAGTGGCTGCAGGCTTCACTCAGTAGAGTAAATTTCTAGCTCAGATTGTTTTTCATAACTGTTAATTTACTGATATAAGCTAACATGTACAATTGTTGGTAATTTAGGTAGCAATAAATTCCAATAGTGCTGTAGTTGTTGTCGCTTTCACAAATGTGTAAATTTAACAAGCACACAAGCTGTGATTGTTTAAAAGAATGTAACATTATCAGTGTTATATTTAAAAATAAAAAAATTCTTACAAATAGTCAACTATATTTTTCATACAAATCTAAAATGGGCATATTTCAAATAATGTTTGGGCTGAGATGGTCAGTCAATTTGAGAAAACATTAATTATTTTTGTATACTACATAAAGATGTAGTTTTGAGTTGCGATTACGCAATGACGCCATTACGCAAAACTAATATGTTAATAGGAATCTATTTATTGTGCATCTGGATGTAATGTTTAATATAATATAATACACGGCGCCTCAGAGAGTATTTATTTCTGTACACTCACGATAATGACAAAACCATTTACTTTTATATAATAAAGAAAGGCTAGGTTCCATACCTGCAGATGCTTAAGGTTCGACATTGAAGCTGTTGATGTCGAAAGTATTTTAACAGCTGGCAAACAAATTTTGCACTGAACTGTTATATATGCGCCCCTCTACCAATCAAAAAGCATCAGAATAGCACCGCTTTAATAAATGGCCTTAGCAGAAGGCATTGTGCATATCAAAAACAGGCAAAGATTAATATTATTCAATATATTTAGACGTCAGCCCATTTGTAATCTTTAACATTTTCATTAGTAACTGTAATTTAATTACAAATTAACAAATTACAGTTACATTTATTTTGTAATTGAATTACGTAACACCATTACAGGTAACTAGTTACCCCCCAACAATGACCACAATTCATATATATAAGTAAAATACTCCATTATACTATGCAGCATACTGACATAAACAAAACTACTTAATAGTGCGGTGATTGTCTTCAGAAACAATTGTTTTTTTGCTAGTTGAAAGTCTCTTCAAATCCTGATAGCAATCATTAAATTCATTCATTCATTTTCTTATCGGCTTATTCCCTTTATTAATCTGGGGTCACCACAGCGGAATGAACCGTCAACTTATCCAGCATATGTTTTACGCAGCGGAAGCCCTTCCAGCTGCAACCCATCACTGGGAAACATCCATACACACTCATTCACACACATACACTACAGACAATTTAGTTTATTTAATTCACCTATAGCGCATGTCTTCGGACTGTGGGGAAAACCAGAGCGCCCGCAGGAAACTCACGCAAACATGGGGAAAACATGTAAACTTAACACAGAAATGCCAATTGATTCAGCTAGGACTCGAACCAGTGACCTTCTTGTTGTGAGGCGACAGTGCAAACCACTGAGCCACCTTGTTGCCCCCAAATCAATTCAAAATAGACAAAATGAATCTCAACCTCGCTGCTTTTGTTCGTGTCAAATTAAATGTGGCATCTACTCCAACTTCAACTGATAAGCATAACATCTACTGACCTTCTCCAAATGTGTACATCTGATTCCAGGGCAAAGAGCAGATCCGTAAGCAAACGCTGGTGCATCGGGGACCACTTGAACTCTGGGATACGAAACATGGTGGTGCGAGGACCAGGACTGAACTGCCGACGCTGCTCTTCTGTCATCGGCATTGCTCTAAAGCCCAGATCAACCCGCAGATCTCGATCCAGATGACTACCAGAACGGCCGTGCAAACTCTGAAAGAGGAAATGCATCAAAAAGGGATGCATTTAAAACACAAAGCAGCTGGGAAAATGTGGTTCTGACAGATGTAAGATTTTGGGATAAATTCTCACGGTATTGAGGAGAGATCATGTTCATCCTTACAAAAGCCCTACAGAAAATCCTTCATGCAAGAAAACAACTTTAAAGGTGTTCTTGAAGGACGCATATACTCCAGGGTCTTCTGTATATCCCACAAATCCTCAGAAATGGGTTTTGGCAGGCATAAAGATGTCAATAAGAAATCTCTTTGGAATTTTAACATATTCTTGATGCATTCCATCCTAAACTACATTTCCAATATCATGATTTATTACTCAAATTATTTTCAACAGATTTATCATTCATTCATTGGAACCAAGTTTATACATTTAATTCAATTACATCTAATATATTAATCAAACTTGTTATGATGTTTTTTAGTGTTTTGAGGGATATTAAGTGGTTCTCAATGGCATTTGTGATATTAAATAAACGGTGACAGTTTTGCATTCCTGATAGTTGAAGGCCGCATACTCCAGGGTCCTCTATATATCCCACAAATCCTAAGAAAAGAGTTTGGCAGGAATAAAGGTGTCAATAAGAAATCCCATTGGATTTTTAACATACTCTTGATGCATTCTATCCTAAACTACATTTCCAATATCATGATTTATTACTCAAATTATTTTCAACAGATTTATTAATTCATTCATTCGCTTGCTTAACCTCCTGGGGTCAATTAACGTTTAGACACGTTATAGCGTATCATTATATTATGACTATAAAATGAGCTTAAAATACTGTCATTTTTGGTCATATATTGATGACAAACACTGTAATGGGTCTATTTTTATTTGTGTATATTCATAATTACAACAAAACTACTTAATTATTTTTTTTAATTAGTAAAATAGCAAGTGCTTTCTGTTTCTGTGCCTTCTGTCAACATGACTGAAAAAAGCTGAATCGCGGGCAAATATTTGCTAAAGCATATAGGTTGTTTTCAGTTACATGGTTCTGGTGAGGCACGAAATTCGGATGGAGGGCAGGAAGTAAAAAAACTGAATGGGAAACATAGGGGAAAGTCCGTATTTTTGCGATTTATACCATAATTCCAAGGAGACATAAGTAGAAAGTAAGCACATATGTTGGGCATGATCCTTATATCATGAAGAAGACTGAGTTTTTTACTGAACTAAAATATATTTGCCTGTCATCGAGGCTGTATATAGCTACTGTAAACTATTACATGAAAAAAATATTATAGTAGGCTAAGTACTATAGTGTTTTGAAGCATACATAAGTTAAAACTGTCCTAGTAATTATATGGTTATGGTACAAAACAACTGTAATAATAAACAAATCATCAAATAGGCTACATTTTTATATTATACAACATCACAACGCACCTCACTTTACAGTATTTATTACAGTTTATCAGTTTACCAGTATTCTGTAGCATTCATTAACAAAGAGCTGTACTATACATTCTAAACTTTACTATAGTGTGGTTTAAAAACATTATAAATTATTATAGGTTTTTCCATGCGGATAACATTATATCTTCCAGACAAAAAAAAAACACAGATGAAAGCACATCAAAGCATGGATGCACAGTCTATATTATTATTATCATCATTATTATATATATATATTTAGTGGATGGTAAACAAGGCTTCAAAATAATAACTGTCTTTTGTTGTTTGATTGATGAACTTACCATCAAACATTCAACGCTGCTACACATCTAGATGTTAATGTTACGGTTATTTATTCTGCTGAAACGCCAGTAAAGACATAGATTATTGCAAAACAAGACAGAGATTTCATTGCAGCGACTGCAGGGCAGGGTACGTTAGTTATGGTCTTCTGGACTTTGTATAAGTGTGGTGGTGATTGTATCTGATTTTTATATAACACATTAACATAGAACACACATAGCTAGGCCTGTATATAATAATTATTAGTGCTGTCAAACAAATTTTCAAACACATGAGTATATTGAATTAATGTTTATTACATACCACCTTTTCATCTGTTTTTAAGCCAATTTCTTGAACGTTTCCCCCTTTATGAGCGAAAGTCTATAAAAGCTGTTTGGCATTCATCATTTTGGCTAATTTAAACAACTATAAACAACAAAAAATGTAAACATTTTTATCTTCTGATAGCGATTCCTATGTAGAAGAATCCCTTCCTGCCCTCCATTTCAGTCTCGCGCGTCATCAATGACGTCATGTGAAAACAACCTATACTAAAACCAGGGTATATGCAGGAATCCTAAGGGGAAATTTCAATACCTTTTTAAGACTTTTTAAAGACCTTCTCAGAATATTTTAAGATCTCATCGCCACTTCAAGTTCTAATCAGTATCAAACCTTTACCTTGATAAACAGTTGTTAATAAACAGTTGTAGTTAAAAAAATGAATAGAGCAGAACCGTGCAACAGAACTTAGATAAGCTTGGAAGAAACGAAAGCTCAAAAGAATAAATTATGTGGTTGTGGTTGTTTTCAGCAACAGGCTTCAGCCACTGTTTAAACTCGTCTTTCTCCAACCAGGAGTACGCAAACTTGCATTATCCCATTTTGACATCTGTTTTGCTCTATGGCAGGGCTATTCAATTAGTTTGTCAAGGGGGCCAGTTCATGAAAAGCATCCCAAATGAGGGGCCGGAGAGATAAGACTTGCAATATGAGTGATGACACAACAGCATATAAGAGCCCATATGTTGTATTTTTGCTCCTTAAGACACCCACGTTGTATTTTTCTACATTAAAATGTTAATATACTGTATTTTGAAACTACATAACACCACTGCATTGTACAACAGGCTTTTTTTTTTTTTTTTACAAACATTCAAATGTTGTATTTCAGAGCACAACAAAAGCAGTGCATTGCTTATGTAGGCCTCTTCTACATTCAGACACATTCATATGTTATGTTTTGAACTGCATAACAATTATAGATGCAACAATTATACGATTATATAGTATGAAGAATAATCATGGTTTCACGGTTATCTTGTCTAATATAAATTCAAGCTTTATATTAGCTAAGTATTTAAATGAACTGTTGTCATCACCTGCGTTCATACAGACATAATCATTTTAATCATTTGAAATAATTTGTCTAACATATCTTTTGTTTACTTTGCACTGAAAGCCTCGCACAACTCTCACTGCTATGGTGTGAGATGTTTTCTACGCTGTGCGTCTGAAAGGCGCGAGCGCAACACTCCCCTTGCGCACGCATATTAACATATATTCTTACACTGGAAATAACGAACATGTGCGGAAAAGACGTGATTTAATATATCAAAATATGTGATATAAGCTCGGAACTTAAAACTAGCGCACAGATGGCATAACTTTGTTTAGTTGCAGCAGTTTCATTCCGTGCAATAGAAACGCGCCATTGAGAAGCCTTTAAGCTCAAGTATTCAAATGTTTTCGGCTGCTCGCACCACTCGCTTAATGTCAGGTGATTTACGCTCTGCGCAGCCTTCAATGGCAGCTCGTGCTATATTGAACAGACGCACGTCACTTCATAACTATAGCAGCATTTTTTCAACTGAACTAAATTAATTTTGATGTCTTGGTCACACTATTTGGAGGGCCAAAACAAACTGCCTTGCAGGCCGAAAAATTAATAGACCTGCTCTATGATTTCGCTATGTGGAGAGCGTCACATCACCTTTCCGCGTTTGTCACAAATTACTTGACATCACCCAAGCAGAGGAGCTTGGCCAGACGCACCCAGAAAATAAATATATTTATGCTTTTTTTAGAGTCAAACACTTGAACAAAAACTTGGACAACGCTTGAAAAAAAAATTAAGACCTCGTAAAAATGGGATTAAGACTTTTTAATACCTTTTAAGGGCCTTAATTTTCTCATAATTGATTTATCAACTTTTAATATTTTTTAAAACCCCACGGACACCCTGTCAAACACATTGTTAATGTTACAATTAATTTGCTGATTTGTTAATTCATTTATTCTTCTTTATTGTTTATTTTATTGGTTACATTTTGGTAAATGGTGGCCATGTTTTTTATCATTTAAGCCAGTATTTCCCAACCCTGTTCCTGAAGGCACACCAACAGTACACATTTTCAACCTCTGCCTATTCAAACACACCTGAATCAAATCATCAGAACATTAGAAGAGACCCAAAAACCTGAAATGAATGGTTCAGATAAGGGAGACATCCAAAACATGTACTGTTGGTATGCCTGCAGGAACAAGGTTGGGAAACACTGGTTTAAGCAACCAAGCAATACAAGTAAACATTTCAGTTACCTGTGTTGTAGCAGTCGTCTGAATCTTCTTAATCTCTTTTTCTTTGCCATCATCTGATTTCTCAGTGTCTGATGTAGTGCTGGTGACATCTTTTACCCCAGAAGCTCCTTGCTCCAGATCTACTGCCACCGTCTCCACCTGCCCCGGGCATTTAGTCAGGCTTTCCCCTTCAGAGATGTTGAAACCACTCAAAGCTGGCTGCATCTTAAAGCTGTCATCCTCCAAAGCCACTGTGTTGGCACTCAACTCTTTTGAGCTCTTCGTCATGAGAGCCAAAAGCCCAAGGTCTGCGCTAGAACTTGTATGAACCTGAGGCTCTACTCCTGAGAGAGGAAGAGGTTCAGACGGGCCAATTTCAGGAAGAAGGTTTTCCCCCGAGCTGCTCGCCAATGTCCCAAAGAGGAAGGTGTTGTTACTTGAAATGGCATCTTTTTCGTCTGCCAGTGTGATGAGAGGACCAGAGTTTTTGTTTTCTAGACTGGCTTTAGGTACTAGTACATTGTTTACGCTGCTGTTTAGCTTCTCCACTGCAGCCGAGTAGACATTATCAAGAAGAGAGTCCACTTCCACCAAGCCTCCATTCTCGGTGACAGGCAGGAGGTCCAGGTCGTCCATCTTCACCTCTGTGGCTTCAACCTTCTCTGCTTTGATGTCTACAAGCAGGTCATGAACTTCCACGTGGACACCTGAGGCTGGGTTGTCCTCATCCAAACTTTTGGTTTCAGACAGGAGGTTCCGACCAGAATCCGTGGTCTCTGGTTCATCTGCTTCACTCTCTGGAGTCTGGGTTTGGGAGTCTGCGTCCAGCTCGAGAGTGCCTTTGATGGCTGATGCCTGGGCTGAGAGTCCTGAAATGGTGCTGACAAGCCCTTTCTTGCCTTTCTTAATGTTCTCTTCTTCCTGTCGCTGGTATTCCTCGTACATTTTGGCTAAATATTCCTTGTGTGCTTCATATGTCACCTGCCAAACAAATATTGGTAAAAACTTTAGGCTTCTAAAGTATTCAGGAAAAGTAAGTGCTCTTTCAATACGGTCCAAAAATCAATCAATCAATCAATCAATCAATCAATCAATCAATCAATCAATCCATCTATCTATCTATCTATCTATCTATCTATCTATCTATCTATCTATCTATCTATCTATCTATCTATCTATCTATCTATCTATCTATCTATCTATCTATCTATCTATCTATCTATCTTTCAATTGATTATCCATCCGTCCGTCCATCCATCCATCTATCTATACCTTCATATTCATCCATCCATCTATCCATCTATCCATCTGTCCGTCCGTCTATCTATCTATCTATCTATCTATCTATCTATCTATCTATCTATCTATCTATCTATCTATCTATCTATCTATCTATCTATCTATCTATCTATCTATCTATCTATCTATCTTTCATTCATCCATTCAATTGATTATCCATCCGTCCCTCTATCTATACCTTCATATTCATCCATCCATTCATCCATCCATTCATCCGTCTGTCCATCCGTCCATCTATCTATCTATCTATCTATCTATCTATCTATCTATCTATCTATCTATCTATCTATCTATCTATCTATCTATCTATCTATCTATCTATCTATCTATCTATCTATCTATCTATCTATCTATCTGTCTGTCTTTCTGTCTGTCTGTCTGTCTGTCTGTCTGTCTGTCTGTCTGTCTGTCTGTCTATCTATACCTTCATATTCATCCATCCATCCATCCATCCATCTGTCCATCCGTCTGTCCGTCCGTCTACACATCTTCACATTCATTCATCCATTCAATTGAAGCAAATTCAATTCATTCATCAATCCAGCAAAGTATTAATCTGTCTACCTATTCAACCACCCACTAGCACACCCAATTATCCACACATTTCAGTTCAGCGATTGGAGCACACTGTACAGCACATTTGCATTTTTCCAGGCATCTCTAGGTACAATATCTCACATCACTACTGGCTGATGGAAAACAGCATAAGCTCCACAGGTTTGACAAAAAGCCATCTATTTACTTTAGAGTGGGCTATTGAGAGTGTGTCCACCCAGACACGCCATCCACCCCACTCGTGCTTAATGGCGTGGTAGAGAAGGATCCGGAAGATATTGTAAACCATCTCAGTGATCTTCTGCTCCTCCGAGTTCTTAGGGTTAATGTAGCCGAGAGAGAACATCCAGTCCTGCCAAACCGAACACTGCAGCAGACACCTGTCACACGGAAAATGAGATGGATTAAGCTCGCGTGTTAAAACTACTCTCTCCTCTGCAACATCTTTTTTAACATCCTCAAACAACACTCAAAGGTGGAAGGTAATTCACAAACCGACAAGTAACAGAAAGCAATTTCAGCCCCAACCTCCATTAAACTTCAGATCTGAGAGGTAACACTAAGAATGACTGGCAGCTATTTGAATAACACCTGAAGCACTTTGTGTTATCCACCGTAATTTTTTTATTCTCAGTGCATTGTGGCATAATAAATGGATCTTTGGCTGAGGCAGAATGAATTACTCTTGTTCCTTTTGCTGAAACACTTCAGAATAAAAATGAAAGAGGAATCCAATACAAGTATTTCATATACAGATTTTGCAGAAGTATCACAATCAGTCTGTGTGAGGAACAAAGCAAAATAAAATTTATCAACAGTAAATCCTCTCTTCTAGTTTTTAAATGTATTTAATTTGTGGGAATGCTAGTATCTGTATACTGACTGTGCATGTGTGGATGTGCAATGAATTTCTCCTCATGAGGCTTGCCATACTGAGGTAAGTGTACATGAAAACAGTGTGTTTCAGTGGAGATCTTTCCCTCATTATACTGACAAATAACTATGGAAAAGTTCAGATCAACAATGTGTCATTTACTCTTTTTTTTTTACACATGTGTTTAAGTGAACCCTGTATGAAGTCTCACCTTAATATGAATAATGGCCCATTTCAACTGAGTGGTACAGTATGATACAGTTCGTTTTCATTGTCAAAAGGTACCAAAAAAGAACAAATTCTTTTACAAACGCGAGAGTGAATCTATCTATCTATCTATCTATCTATCTATCTATCTATCTATCTATCTATCTATCTATCTATCTATCTATCTATCTATCTATCTATCTATCCAGTAACTAAATGTGAACAAACTGCCATGTTTAACTATTGTCATCACTCGGAATGACTGAATTACTTTCTAACAAGAGGTTACATGGTAACAAGAGGCTGGTGAAGATTAAAGGTACGGATGAGAGATCACTGTGGGCTATATGTTGCGTGTTGTTTTTGAATTTAAATAAAGTCTAAATGTATGCTGTGTGTAGTTTGTCTGTAATTGGTAACATATCGGAGACTGTAAGGGTCTGTATGTGTTCATTTATGTTGCATTTACTTATTTATTTTATATAATTGCAGACGTTACTGTAGGCCATTTTAAATTGTCATTAATCTGCAGTTATAATTAAATCATGTTCATAGAAAGGTTAGAAATGAACATTTATACACAAGTATGTATGTGTATAAAACATCTGTTTTGTGAGAAGAGCTTCTTATGTGATATGTGAACACATTTGACATTTCCTTGAACAAGAACGGCGTTGACTGAAACTTTCTGTCGTTCACCATGCCCACCATTGGTTCCCCTTTAGCAGTGGAAATGCAAGCCTGATAAAGGTGACCCATACCAACCCATACCGTACCACTTAGTGGCAATGGGCCATAAGTACCTGATGTCAGGCTCAGACACATATTTTGTGTCTTACACTGTATATCTGGATGCTTCAGGTTGTAGATTATTGGACTGAGCAGAGTATCTGATGAGATGCTGATGGATGAGTTGACTCTCATTTGCAGACGTGAGAACATTTTGAATGTTGCTATCTTCTAAATGAACCAAAAAACTTCAAGTAGGCACACTACAGCTCCAGAAATAGCTCAATATTTATTTAAATTCTCACCACAGGTAACATTTCAAGCTTAGACGTCTGATGCCCAAAACGTCACCTAGGGTGAGAACGTTTTGCAGCTGTGGTGTGCCTACTTTGAGTTTTTTGGTTCATGTTCTTGTATGGTAGTGCACCTATAAAAAACGTTTTGCCATTTGGATGTGTGCCCTTCAACTGTTTTCTGTATCTTCTAAATTAGAGATGGCCAAAGTTGGCCCATGATAACCTTTGATTTGACCCACCGCCCACCATCTGAAAAGAGAGGGAGAAGTGATGGGAAGGTGGAATGGGAATGGTTTGGGCGAATACCTTTGACAGAGATTGTGAATTCAAAATTAAGGTAACCTTTTGTGTGATTGTTTGTTTTATTCCTGTGCAAAAAAGCCAACTGAAGTTAAATGTTTCAATTAAATGTTGTAAATAAATTCAATTTTTAAAATGTAAATACTGTCACTTGACAGATAGAGGACAATGCACAAGACATCGGCGAGCAAATCAAGACAATGGCAGGAGCAACTCGACATTATTCAACATTGAACTCCATTGTGTTATAAATGGGATTGTTTATGTTTTTCTAGTTTTCTAGACTTCTAGTTCTAGTTATTTTTAAATATTAGCAAAACAAAACAAAATCAGGAAAATTAATTATGTGTAATAACAATGAAATGACACAAGGAGAAAGCACTGAACTAAATGTATTAAATACCTAATATAGAAAGGCTTTTTTGTTATTGATAGCAGCTTAAAGACGCCTCACATATGGAGAATGAAGTCAATATTAGTCAAATTTAATGTAATACAGTTTAGTATATATATATATATATATATATATATATATATATATATATATATATGGCTCACGGCCCTCAATCAAGGTTGGTTATAAGAAAAAGTTTGAGCACCCCTGTTCTAAATGCTAATTTTGACTTTGTTTTGGAGCACACTTGCTTAGATAACCTTAAGACTAACATATTGATACTACCACCCCTAAAAATATATATATATTAATCCATTTAGGTTGCAGTCTTTGGGTCAGCTTTTTAGAACAAAGAAAATGAAGATGGCTAGTATGTGAAAACAGAAGGAAAGAGTATATTTTTGCAGTAATCCCATTAAAATCATTCAAACCAAAGTCAAACAGTGACTAAAACAGGATCACTCAAGGAAGCGCTAGGCTGAAATTCATCAGTTATAAGGATTTGATTGCAGTTAATTTCCATGTAGTCATGGCTACTCAATGAAATGCATGAAAAACTCATTGAGTTGATTAAAAACTCAAAGATTACTATGAGTCGAGTTAAATTTGGAACTGTTTTTCACAGAAATTTTTGGAAAAGTCATTTGAAAGTCTTTCATGACACTTCTATGGTGTGTTTCTAAAGCTTGAAAGCCTCATTCTCCATTCACTGTGACTCCATAGAGAACAGTGCTCAGTGCAGTCTTCATAATTCCTTCAGCATTTCACAGAAGAAAGAAAGCCTGGCACGGGGATGAGTAAATAATGGCGCAATTCTCATTTCAGAAGATATCCATTAATAGCGAAGACAAATGTCTGGTCTAGTTACAAGCCACTGTTTACAGATGTTCTAGGAAAGCACTTTGGAAACGTAATGACTTCATAGTCTAAAAAGCTTCTTCCCTTCAGTTCTGAGTGGCTCACTGTAGAATGTAATGATGGAGATGATGAAATGTAATAATAAAAGCCAATTGAGATTTCAGCGCACACTGGGTGACTGACTGACTGCCAGACTTGTATATGGCTTTCCAGAGAAGAAAATGAAAACCAACGGCCGTAAGACTCAAATATGTCACCAAAACATCTGTTCTGAAAAAACACATTGAGATTTTGAGGATTATTTAGCATCAAGGTGGTGCCCAATCAATGCAGCAACAAGGGAGAACATCACTCTTTTTTTCCTGCTCTACTTTCTGATCTGTTCGGCAGGCGGTTAATTGCTGTCATGGGTGACAGGATGAGAAAGGAAGAGACCCTCACCGTCTGTTTTCACGGCTGTTGCTGAAAAGTTTGATCATGTCAGAGAGGAAGAGACGCCGCACCTCCATCAGGTCTGCGCTGGGCGTTGAGTTTTTCAGCAGTGTTGCCACCACCTTCAGAATCACTGAGAACAACCAATAGAGTGCATTAGTGCCTCCCACTTTCCGTTAAGCAAATAAAAACTTTTCTTTGATTAATTTGTTTTGTACAAAACAAAATCACCAATAAAAAATGTCTTTGTTAAAGCATTGTAAGACACGAACTAAGAAAACAACCTGAATCATAACATTACAAACTTTGATTTGTAGCAAAGAAGCATCTGCAAAAGTTTCCTCACCCTTTCCTCATCCTCAAATTGTTCTAAACACAAAACATTATACATTTTTTTATAAACTTTGATTTGAAGCGAAGTCGTGGCTCTATTTTAGCAATCTAAGCACATGGACTAAAGCTCATGGCGCAGGTGCACCTAGAGCATGTCTAGAATCACTTTTGCTATTTCAAGTGTGGGAAAAAATAGTTGTCAGGCCCAGCGCATGGTCTAGTAAGGTTTTATTGGCTTTATTCTTTTAATTCTCTTAAAGATATTGGTTTGTTTTGGGGTAACATGCAATAAATCAATGTACTGTATTAAAGATGGTACACTGATGAGAGAAAACCTAGACATTCACAGAGTTTGTGATGAAGATGAGGTCAAAATAGATTTGAAGATTGAAATTAAATTTAGCTGCTTTATTTTAGAGATTTAGTGAAGGCAGGTCATTTTTGACCCAAAAGGTGAATGGTAGGGCTAGGCAATTAATCGAAAAGTAATCGAAATTAACATTCAAAACATATAATCGTTCAAAATATTCCAGGACGATTTTTTCAATTAGTTTCCCTACATGTCATGTGACCCCACTCTGTTAACTTTGCAGCCACATCTGATCTCTGGTCAAATAGGATGATGGATTCATTCTTGAGACTTCATTCTTCATTCAGACTTACTATACACTAAATTGATGATGATTGGAAGCTGTGCCAAAGATGCCTTTAGACGGCATATAAAACTTGTAGGTGAACTACTGTATGAGGGCAAAATAATTAATAAATGAACAAAATAATCGTTTAATAATCGTAATTGTGATAAAATGTTCCATCAATCGAGATTTTGATTTTAGGCCAAATCGCTTAGTGAAAATGATACCTGTGCAAGGCTTAAGCTAAACACTTTTGTCGCGCCTGGCGCTAACCAAGTGTAAGATGAGCTCAAGGGCTTAAGAGCTATTTAAACTGTGAATGATTAAAAACAACAGGAAAGTGAAGTTTATTTATAAACTAATTTTGAGAGGATCACATGTTTATGATTGCTTGTGGCTGGCCTGCATTATCCAAATTATGATTCACCAATCAGACGACTCCTAAGCCACTATAAATGCCCTAGGTTTCATACCACAGTCATGCTCATTTTAAAAAGTCCCCCCTTCCATCCCTAATCCTCCTCCTTTCCTAGATGGGTGGCACAGTGGCCCTGTGTTTAGCACTGTTGCCTCAGAGCAAGAACGTCTTTGGTTCTAGTCATTACCAAACCAGCCGACGTTTGTCTACGGAGTTTGCACTCCCCGTCCTCACATGGGTTTCCCCTGGGCCCCTCATCGTCCAAAAACATGCAACTTAAGTTAATTGACTAATCGGCGCCACAGACATACACTTAGTAAGTAGTTATCTCTTAAGAGCATTCACTATCTGTTCATTAGCTACTACAGCAGGGGAGTTCTCGAGATCTACCTGAGCTCAAACTCCCCACTCACTTTGCAACCAGAGGGAGCCCCGGGCTCGAGGATCTTATGAGCTCAGGGCTCTCTCCTGGGACAACATGCTAAACAAGCTTTATAATCAATCATCAGCTAAGTGTGAACTCTTGAAATGTTAATTTAAAGTCAATGTTTACATGTATATAGAAAAATAGATTTTATATATTCATTTATATTAATTGATATTTACCCAATAAATAAAAGTTAAATCACCATTTACTCAACCTCAAATTGTTCTAAACACAAAACAACAAGAATATTGTGGGGAAAAAACAGCCATTTACATCCACAATAGGAACACAAGTGTATGGAAGTCAAGGCTTCTATATTTTTTTTATATATATTTCTTTGTGTTCAACAGAAGAAATTCAAATAGGTGTGAAAGAAGCAGATGAGTAAATAATGACAGAATTTTCACTTTTGAGTGAAATATCCCTTTACAGTTTGTAGTAAAATTTGCATATATACAAATATTTAAGTAATCCTGAGCATAGAGACTAAATATCTATTTTTGCAGTGCTTTATAAGATTGTAGTTCTGACACATTTGAATGATTTAGTTTTTTTTTTTTTTTTTCAATTTACAAACTTTTTGCTTGAAAAATTTCTAAGTGCTGTTATTCACATCAGCGGTTTGGTTCATGGGTTACAATGCTAAAACAATGACTTTAAAACCCTGCATAGAACATGAATGGAAAAAAAAACCCTTTCAGATAAAATGCCACAGAAAAATTGGCACTAATGCACCACATAGACACAAAAGAAATGGGAATTGAATTCAGTGTGTAGAAGAATGTGTTTAATCATTCGCTAGTAAACTTTTAACTTCCACAGATGACAGTAAGTGTATTAGCACCAGACCACAAATAGGATAAATGGGCTGACAGAAACAATTACTTGGGTTCTGGATCTTCACAGTAGAGTCGGGTTCAACATGAGGCTTGTGGACGACCTGAGTGCAAACCTGCTCTGTCAAAATCTAGACAAAAAAAATGGATCAGATGAGACTTATAAATAAATGCAAACAGATGCACGATACATGAAGTAATCAATCTGAAACTATTCATAACAGATTAATTATCCATTAAGAATATAGCTTTAAACTATACAGAAAAAACTTAGATAGTGTGTTCAATGAGTTTCTAAAAGAAGTAGAAGCAAAAGATAATATTAACATTGCACCACAATCTCGAAAACTTTATTGAAAAATACAGTACTTTACATATATTTACATTATTATTATATATAGACCTGATAAGGTTTTAAGAGGGAAGATCATAAAATAAAGCTTTGTTTAAACAATAAAGTACAAAAACAGTAATATTATTATATAAACTTACTGGCCACTTTAATAGGTACACCTGTCCAACTGCTCGTTAACGCAAATTTCTAATCAGCCAATCACATGGCAGCAACTCAATGCATTTCGGCATGTAAACATGGTCAAGACGATCTGCTGCAGCTCAAACTGAGCATCATAATGGAAAAGAAAGGGGATTTAAGTGACTTTGAACTTGGCATGGTTGTTTGGGGCCAGATGAAATGGTCGGAGTATTTCAGAAACTGCTGATCACACACAACCTTCTCCAGGGTTTACAGAGAATGGTCAGAAAAAGAGAAAATATCCAGTGAGCGGCAGTTCTGTGGGTGCAAATGCCTCGTTGATGCCAGAGGTTCGAGCTGATAGAAAGGCAACAGTAGCTCAAATAACCACTCGTTATAACCGAGGTATGCAGAAGAGCATCTCTGAACGCACAACACGTCCAACCTTGAGGCAAATGGTCTACAGCAGCAGAAGACCACACCGGGTGCCACTCCTGTCAGCTAAGAACAGGAAACTGACACTACAATTTGCACAGGCTTACCAAAATTGGACAATAGAAGACTGGAAAAACGTTGCCTGATCTGATGAGTCTTGATTTCTGCTGGAACATTCAGATGGTAGGGTCAGAATTTGGTGTCAACAACAAGAAAGCATAAATCCATCCTGCCTTGTATCAACGGTTCAGGCTGGTAATGGTGTGGGGGATATTTTCTTGGCCCATTAGTACCAACTGAGCATCGTGTCAACGCCACAGCCTACCTGAGTATTGTTGCTGACTATGTCCATCCCTTAATGACCACAGTGTACCCATCCTCTGATGGGCACATCCAGCAGGGTAACAAGACATGTAATTAAGCGCGAATCATCTCAGACTGGTTTCTTGAACATGACAATGCGTTCACTGTGCTCAAATGGCCTCCTCATTGACCAGATGTCAATCCATTAGAGCACTTTTGGGATGTGGTGGAACGGGAGATTCGCATCATGGATGTGCAGCCGACAAATCTGCAGCAACTGTGTGATGCTATCATGTCAACATGGACCAAAATCTCTGAGGAATATTTCCAGTACCTTGTTGAATCTATGCCAAGAAGGATTAAGTAAATTCTGAAGGCAAAAGAGGGTCCAACCTGGTACTAGTAAGGTGTACCTAAAAAAGTGGCCGGTGAGTGTAATTTAATTT
Organism: Danio aesculapii; assembly: GCF_903798145.1. Lineage (NCBI taxonomy): Eukaryota > Metazoa > Chordata > Actinopteri > Cypriniformes > Danionidae > Danio > Danio aesculapii. The sequence goes on along the minus strand of NC_079449.1, from coordinate 15,653,812 downwards.
AATTTAATTTAATTTAATTTAATTTAATTTAATTTAATTTAATTTAATTTAATTTAATTTAATTTAATTTAATTTAATTTAATTTAATTTAATTTAATTTAATTTAATTTAATTTAATTTAATTTTTTGAACACAATTTTATTTTTGCTTTACATTACCTCATACAATGTGTTGTAGGTAGTTATTGACACCGTGTTGGAGTGCAGCATAAGCCGTTCGCCAAGAAGTGTGAAGAGACTGTTTGTGTGCATTATTTCCACCTTTCTCCTGTGACAAAACACACACACACACACATCGAAACATACTGTAGTTAGAAAACACCTCACAGTTAATGTCAGGCTATAGCAGGAACAGGCCTTGATGGCAACTGAGCTCGGCACCTTTTGCATGGTGTCAGGTACCTTCAGTTTTTCACACAGTATAACGAAGCAGCCACCTCTCCACAGTTTATAGTGGAAGAGCTGTGACTTTTACAATCACAAACTATCCGGCAGCACATCATGGTGAGCTACTGTCAGGATACGAAACCTTCTAAATGCAGTCCTGCTCAACAAATGGGCACTGTATGGTAAAATGACAGGCGAGAAGGAGTGTATTTTATTGGGGACATTTCATTTTTAGTGTTGTAATGGGTTACTGCTGCTTCTACCCACCCAGAAAATGTCAAAAAAAAAAGTAAAACACAGTTACTTTGTTTTAGTAAGCCTTTTGTGCAAGCATTGAAAAAAAAATCTGTTATAATTTCACTCCTTTAGTAACATAGAAGCGGGATTATATTTTATATTTCCAGCCCTTAATCTGCACGTTTCTTCCCACAGCACCGCTGGAGCATTTCTATGTACTTGTTTGAGCAGACTGACATTTACAATGTTTCACCAGTAAAAAATATATGCGAAAAATTTTGATGTTGGATGTATCAACAAACATGAGTCTACTAGGGTTGTCACGATACTGGAATTCCGTACCAATCGATACTGAAGTTTTAAAAACGCTAACATTTGAGCGCTACTGAGCATGCTCTTAAACAGCGTTCATTTGCCGTTGTGTTCACGTGCTCAACAGAAATGGCCGTGAAGGTCATCAGTTCACCGAACTCACTGCCGTTTACTGAGTGTAACCACAGATACAGGGACACTGGAGCATTTTAAAGCTGCGATTCATCAGTGGATCGCTTATAGACAAACCAGCTAATCGACAGTGTGCCTGTATCTGTGGTTACATTCAGTAAACAGTGGTGAATTTGGTGAACTGATGACCTTCACGGCCAATCACAGTCACTTCTGTTGAGCATGTGAACACAATAGCAAATCAGCACTGTAAAATAAAGCTCAGTCTCTTGATAGACAAGACCCACAGAGCCATCAAGATTTTTACACTCTGTTGAAGTCTGTGAAAAACACCTGAGCAATGCATGTGACTTCATTTTCCATATGTAAGGCGTCTTTAAGCTGCTATCAATAAAAAAGCCTTTTTATATAAGGTATTAAATACATTTAGTTCAGTGCTTTCTCCTTGTGTCATTTCATTGTTATCACACATAATTCATTTTCCTGATTTTTTTTGTTTGTTTTGTTTTATTTTTATGTTTGTATTGTTTGGGATTTTCCATGTCATCAGTTCCTTTAGAAATACTATTCCCTGGAAAAAACATGACATTTTCAATACTTATTTTCCCCGCTGTCTATTTGTTACATATTTGGACATAGAAACAGTGCAGTAACATGCTGAGTTTAATCAACTTTACAACAACAACATAAACATATGCACTAATAATTCAGAATAGGCATGTGCCGGTATCACATTTTCATGCTGCGATTAATTGATTGAGCTTTTATCACGGTATACGGTATTATCACAATATTGTAATTTTACTAGAGAAACAGGTAAAAAAAACACAAAAAACTTCAGTTTCATCAACTTAGTAACTTTAATAACTTTTTAATTAACTAAAAGTACTTTAAACATTTAAATACAAATAAATATAAATAAAACAACACACAATATAAAAGTAAACTTGAGCAATTATATCAAAGTGAATGTGCAAAGAGAAACCGTCCTCGATCAGCAATCCCTGTGCATTTTTTTGGAACCCAAAATAGTTCCAAACATCTGACTTTTTTTTTGAAGGGGGATAAATTGTCGGCAGCGTTCCTTTTTCCACCATGCTTCTTCTTCGTGTGAGGATTAGTGAGCGGTGGCAGCGGCGGCGTGCACTGTGTGCCACAGTGCTTCTACATGCGGGGATTGTTTACATCAGAGTGCGCATCAGTTCTGCGCAGCATATACGCAGTGTTTCTTCAAGCGGTTGATGAAAATAAGCTGAAGGGGGATAAATTGTCGGCAGCGTTCCTCCCGCCATGCTTCTTTTTCGTGTGAGGATTATAGTGCGGTGGCAGCGGCGGCGTGCGCACAGTGCTTCTACATGTGGGGATTGTTTACATCAGAGTGCGCATCAGTTCTGCGCAGCATATACGCAGTGTTTCTTCAAGCGGTTGATGGAAAATAAGCTAAGGCGCGTTCTAAGAATATAAATTCGGATCTATTATTTTTCACGGTATTTTGAAGTGCCCGCGATAACAATATCGTGCATATTCATTACCGTGATTTATCGCATTACCGAATACCGGCACAAGCCTAATTCAGAATCATTCAGTCTAGAAGTTATAGGGCCCTATCATACACCCGGCACAATAGGGTGCAAGACGTGTTTCTATGACGTGTTGCTATTTTCAGACCATAATTTTCCCATTTTGCGCCACATTGTTTAAATAGCAAATCCATTTGTGCCGCTTTGTGGACTCATGGGTGTTGCGGTCTAGATAGGAGGAGTGTTAAGGCGCATTGTTGGCGCGTTGCTATTTTGAGAAACTAAAATAGACTGCACAATAGACCAGCTGAGAGCAGCTCTAAAGTCCAGTACAGAGCGTTAGTTGTGCGCCTCGCTTAAACATTGCTTAATACACACAGGATGCACAGCAAAACGCAATTAACTTTACAAATGAAAAAGCGTTAAAGGAATAAAATATTACAAAAATTATTATTATCTACATAAAAATAACAACCACTGCCTTCATGCCTTCTTCATCTCGGGGGGCTTTTTCAGTTTATTCACGACAATTTGCTTTTGTATAATGTTATTATTATCATTAGTATTATTTATTATATGCATATTTACATTGGTTTTATTAAAAACGAGCTTACATTTGCCCACCTGTCAGGTTTTGGACGATATGGGGCATAGGACGTGTGTTTTGCTATAACTCAGTTTTTTGACCACAATTCATTATTATTGTTCAATTATTCGCTTGCTGGAAATTAGAACTGAATTTAGAAATAGTTTTGAAACAAATCTTTGCGCTTAACAAACTAAATTAATTATGTAGGATAATGGATGTCTGTGCGTACAACACATTTCCTTATCCACGAAAGAGAGCGAAAGTAAAGAATAAGGAGGCTCATTCTTTCATTCTCGCGCTGGAGATGGTCTGTTTAACTGTTTTCTCGATAGTGAAGCGCTCAGTTTTTCCACTTACAAAGTCCGCCATGTAAATAGCAAATGCAGCATGGCGCGACGCAACTGACTCTTAAAGGGAATGGGAGATGAGACTCTAATTGGTTTATTCTCAAAACACACCAATAACTCATTAAGAGAATAAGCTCAACCCTGTTAGACCATGCGACGCGGCGCAGAGCGGATTTTTCCGTTCTTAAAATAGCAAAAGTGGATTCTTTTGCCCTTAATGCTTTTGCACCCTGCACTTTGGACTTTATGCCTAGATCATTAAAATATAGCTCGTAAACTCTTCCTCTTCCTTATTATCTTACTCTGCTTTGAAGGCATATCCCCTTCTGGTCATTTCTGACAGTTTAGCTGTGTGACATGTACTTATTTTAGTGTTTATGGAGTGTCAGAATAACATGTAAAGGCTCTGCCCTTTTCTGGAAAGCAGCAGCTCATTTGCATTTAAAGGTACACACACAAAAACAGCATGCTTTTGCTCACATCCAAACAGGCATACATTTGTCAAGCTGTAATACATGATCTGTGAGGTATTTTAAGCTGAAACATCACAGACACATTCTGGGGACACAAGAGATTTATTTCACATCTTACGTAAAGGGGCATAATACGTCCCCTTTAAAGTGCCTGTGAGCATGCAGGCTGGTAGCCACTCAACGGCACACTAATGATGACAAAAAGCAAATGTGGATTTTATGTGCACTCAAGGCTAACTGTGGGACGAGTCTGCAAATGTCAGTGGACTGGTAAAGGTCTAAAAACAGCACAGATGGCCTTTATGTTTTTGTAAGCGATCATTTAAGGAAAATGGCCTTGCACATACACTTACCTTCACACAAATGCATGCATTTATACATGCAGGGCAGGAATGAAAATATATAGAGTGCAATGGAAGAAGCAAATCAAGTGGTAAAGGCTTTGCAGTGCTGGAGTATGTATATTTGCAGGGTTATCAGTGAATAAGATTGCTTTACATCATTTACATGGTGTAATGCAAAAAACAGAGCAAAAGTTAGAGTTTAGTTCAGCAAAATCTCGTTTTGATATTATAATACAAATGACTAGATGTTTATCGGTTAATCATGTTATTTATTCAGTCGATTTTAGCATTTTTGTACTGAAGCCAGAATTACTTTTTTAAATGATTAAATACATCTTGTGGTGTGCATCCATGAAATCCAAAACATATATATTCGAAACAAAAGTTTGAAAGCAAACAAACAAACAAACACAAATTTCTTGCTCTCCAGGGCTACATTTAATTGCTCAAAAATGCAATGAAAAATGTAATATTATGAAATATTATTTCAATATAAAACAGTTTATTATTCATTATAAGTCTGACCATTATGCCATAAATGTCCAATCAATCAATCAATCAATCAATCAATCAATCAATCAATCAATCAATCAATCAATCAATCAATCAATCAATCAATCAATCAATCAATCAATCAATCAACCAACCAACCAACCAATTATACAGCTTCTCATTCAAAACTTTTTTTTTAATAGCAGGTAATAATCACACCAAAACGTATTAAAGGGTAAGTGAATTATAATAGCTCAAACTTTTCTGTAACAGTAGTAGTGCTGTGCGTCATTTGTTTAACCCTTTAAGGTTACATGCTGACTGACTGACTGGCTGACAGGTGTGTGATGCGTGAGGCCAGCAAACACGACATATTGCCTAGCCGTTTCACTTTACTTCAGGACGCATTAATGCTACTCTGTAGGTCTATTGGAGATATTCATAAATATTCCTAGCAAGTCTAATAAATACTGGAGACATACTCGTTAAATAAACGCGCTAAATCGCACTCAGCAGCGTTTGTTTGAGAGCGCACAAGAAGATCTGCGCGCTCTTGAAGCATTTGAGAGGGCGTGCAAGAAGTTTTGTGCATGAGCAGAGAAAATCAGCGCACAAGCAAAGAGATTCACATGCTTGTAGGTTATTACATAAATGCGATCTCAACTTCTAATACTGCGCTCACGACATTTGTCATTGAAATAACGCCACAGTTACTTGGTAGACCTGTGTAAAAAAAAAAAAAAAGGCCTGCCGCCACAGCTGGAAAAAATCCTAGAGGAAACACTGTACATATATACAAGCATATATATATATGTTAAATCTAAATTAATATAAACATATATAATATATAACATAAATGAGCAATATCACACTCATAGCAGAGCGATATGGCTGTATATCGGCACTGGTGGGAGGCGTGTGTTGGCTTGAGGCCACAGGCCGAGTGCCTTAGTATCCCACCAGTGGCTATATACAGCCATATTGCACTGCTATGAGTGTGATATTGCGTTTATACATGAAAATCAAACACGGAGAGTCTCAAAATCCTTTTTTGAGGAACTACTTTCTTCCACCATTCATTCACATCTGCAGCTGATGGTCAGAACAGCAGAAACCATTGCTCATTCACTAACGTCATGTTAGAGTTAGTACTTGAATGATTCTCTAGCGTAATGTCTAAAGTGAATGTCATCAGTATAGAGACATTTACCAGTATTTCTTTGTTGCAATCGCGAGATCACAATAATTAACCCCCGAAAAAGCCAAAACAATCACTACCAGATTACTGTTATAACAAAATACATACAGTTAGGATATGTGAGTCCCATCTCACACTCAATACAGTACAATTACTATGGTATAAATACAGCACTACAACATACAAAAGAGAGAAATCAACTTAGAATGTCACTTACCATATTTCTAATGATTTGATCAGCTGTAGTTAGTAGTTTTACGCTAAATTTTTCTCCTCTAAGAGCTTATTATGCGATCTCTGTCACCATCTTGTGGATAGACAACATCAACCGTCTTTGCTCTGCTACTACATTCTCACCTAAAAAAGCCTCAAAAGTACATTATGCTGTCCAACAGCTGCAATATTTGTTAAACTGTAATCCTCTGCTTGCCACTTGTGTGTGGTTGAGTAAAACAAGAGTGAAGAGGCTGTATGAGTTCAGCCAATCAGATTATATATTATATTATATTATATTATATTATATTATATTATATTATATTATATTATATTATATTATATTATATTATATTATATTATATTATATTATATTATATTATATTATATTTTATTATATTATATTATCCATTCATTCATTTTCTTTTCAGCTTTAGTCCCTTTATTTATCCGGGGTCGCCCCAGCGGAATGAACTGCCAACTTATCCAGCACATGTTTTACGCAGCGGATGCCCTTCCAGCCGCAACCCATCTCATACACACTCATTCACACACATACACTATGGACAATTTAGCCTACCCAATTAACCTGTACTGCATTGTCTTTGGACTGTGGAGGAAACCGGAGCACCTGGAGGAAACCCACGCGAATGCAGGGAGAACATGCAAACTCCACACAGAAACGCCAAGTGACCCAGCCAAGGCTCGAACCAGCGACCTTCTTGCTGTGAGGCGACAGCACTACCTACTGCGCCACCTATATTATATTATATTATATTATATTATATTATATTATATTATATTATATTATATTATATTATATTATATTATATTATATTATATTATATTATATTATATTATATTATATTATATTATATTATATGTTATTGTCTCTTTCCTTAACAAAATTAAAATAAAATGTTTTTACTTAAAAACAAACTTAATAAAAACTTAATAAAAAAATCACTGTTATTTAACATGACCTTCATCATATTGCTACATTGCCCATGAAAACTAAAACACACAGTCACACAACACTTAAAAGAAATGCTTCTGGGTAGACTATCTCACTATAGGTACCTTCCTAAACAAAAGCCCTGGAGCCACTCACCCACTACTTCAAATAGTCGGAAAAACTTTAATATTTCATAAACACACTACAGATGAGGACTCTGTCCTTATAAAACCACAACTTTCACCTTGTCGGATTCACTTGAGAGAAAGAGAACGACTTTAGTTAGACTTTGTATGTGAAAATGCCTGTGGAAAGGAGAAGGATGGATAAACTCACTTGTGGCCCAAGTGTTTGAGGAAATAAGCCAGAACTTTCAGAGCCTGAACTCGGATACTTTCACTCTTGGAAGCCAGTAGTTTGTACACCACCCTAGAAGAAGAAAAAAGTGTATTGAAAAACTATATAAAATTTGCATCAGAACATAATCTGATCATCAACAGAAAATACATGTTTTGAATGTTTTACCATAATATTACTTTATGATACATTTTACTTTATAATTAATAAAACAGTTGATTAATAAAACAATTGAGCTGTCAAATGGTGAAGTTTGTTCCTCGCCACTGGCTTGCTTGGTTTGGGACTTGTGGAGCTGTGCATCAATGGATTTGCTCTTCATTGTTTGGACTTTCAGAAGTGAAAATTAACCCACACTGAACTAAACTAAACTGAACATGACTCTGAAAACTGTTCATTGTTCAATATTGACAAAGTTTCAATATTCTAAAACATCTATGTTAAGCTGCTTTGACACAATCTACATTGTAAAAAAGCTATAGAAATAAAGATGAATTGAATTGAACAATTTCATACATTTTTATAAATGTAATTTTATAACTCCATTCTTTTGACAGAGATCATTTAACAAGTATTTCTGACAACTAAACAGCTTAAATAGCATTTTTAAAATGGCTATATTATAAAATAATTGTAAAAAAAAATGTAAAAACTGTGAAATAAACGTGTATTTTGAGGGTCCTAGAATTCTTTAGTGAAAAAAAAAGTAGATTTATATGAAACCGAAATCTTTTGTAACAGTATACTGTAAAAGCTCTACTGAAATGTTTAATCAATGTAATGTGTCCTTGCTAAACACATGTACTATATTATTTAAAAATAAAATAAGCTGTGGCTCAAATGACATGACTTAAAATATTTAAAATACTTTAATTCATATAATAACTTCCAAACTTTCTCTAACCATCTTCCCTTAAATCTCTTTTTAAAAATCTCTTTAGGCTGTAAATGTGAATGAATTCATGAGGGTCAAAATCTGAATAATTATGAATCATTTAAGTACATATTCAATCAAAAATAAAGAAAAGAGTGAGAAAGTTCTAAACACTTCACATTTTTAAGTGCATCTAGTGACAACTGCAAATAAATTAGAAATTTGCAGCAGCCCAAAATAAGCAATACTCAAGAGGAAATGGCATTGTGTAAACCACCATGAAGCTGTTCATCAAAAGTCACATTGCTTATTTTGAGCCGAACCCCAACTTTCAAAAAGCAAATAACTCTATCAAATCCATCTATATTTCATTAGCTTGACATGCAGGCCGTGGGCTTTATCCCGTTTGATAGAAAAAAATAAATAAATATGAAAATATCATTGCAATTCCTGCGTGGAGTCTTGTGAATAATTCATGATTGTATCATGTCGGCAAACTCCATCATGGGGGACAAGATGAAATATAATGAAATCTGACTGTGTGTGTGTGTATGTGTGAGGTTGTGAGTAAGAGGCTTCTAACCGGATGCCATTTCTCTGGTCAAATGCAGGAATCATGGAAGCTGGATGTTCAGACATGAGGGCCACCAGCAGTTGAAGAACATCATGGAGATTTTCATCCTGAATCCAGTTAAAGCCAAACACACACACACACACGCACGCGCACGCACACGCGCGCACACACACACGCACGCACGCACGCACGCACACACACACACACACACAAACACCCCCCCACACACACACACTGCTTTTAATGAAGCTTTAGTTCAGTTTTATTCCAATACAGATGCACAAATTTGGACAGGCATTATGACTTAACGGTGCTGTCTACAACTTTTGGTAACACTTTATAATAACTACACACTATGAATCGTTTATGAAGAATTAGCAAATAGTTAATACATTATTTATAAACCACTGAGTCCACATTAATAGATGTTAGTAATAAATACAGCTACAAATGGTTGTCTTTTCATTCTTTAATGATTCATTTTTTATTACTAAATGAAGTATTGCATTATTTACAGTTATTTAAGAATAGTTGGTGGTTTTTTAAAGACCATTCAGAATGTATAAGTAAATGATTAATAAACTATTAATTATTCAGCCATAATAGTTGCTTTGTATGTTAATAAATGCTTCATTAACTCAATTTCATTCAATTTTCCTGTAGAATCTACAGTAACTTACTGGCAGCAGTTCGCCAGTAACTTACTGTAATTCAATTACAGTAAAAATACCGTATTTACATTTACAGCACCATTTATCTTGATCTATATGTATTTACTGTATATTACGGTAAAATATATAGAAATTTCCACAATACAACTTTAAAATACAGTAACATACTGCATCTGTCCTACAGTAAAATACAGTTCATGTTATAATTAAATACTGTGTAATTTACAAAAATCATTACCAGTGTGTATTGATTGTTTGCAAAAGAACTTAAAGTACATTTTGAGGTGACTTTTCACTTTAAGGAGTGTATTAGGTCCATCTAATATCCTGAAAAAATAAGAAATCTTCTAAAATAGATATCATGCATCACAATGAAAGGATCTGAAAACAGTGGATTGCTGAAGACGCACCTCATGCATGGTCAGCAGATAGTTGAGAATACTCTGAAGCTCATCTTCTTTAACACCTCGATCCTGACAAGCAAAAAAAAAAAAAAAAATCAGACACAGAGCTGATCTACTTTATATTTGTATACTTATTTTAAACACCATACTCTAGATCTACACAGAAAAAAATGTATTCATTGGATTTACTGGATTTTTTTTTTTATGTAAGTGGTTGCAAACAATTTATATGGACTGAATTTAAACAAACACATTAAATGGCACCTATGATGAAAATCAACATTTATAAGCTGTTTGGACAGATCTGTGTGGAGACATAGTGTGTCCACTGTCATATTGGAGTGATATAAACACAACAAGTCTTGTGTGTGACTCATCATTTCAGAAAGGCTTGAATAAACTCCACTACAAATACATGAAATAAACTTACTTGGTATTTTTGACTAATGAGCTGTATTTCAGCTTCATCCATGTCTATCACTGACAGCTGTTTCTCTGACATAACAGGTGAAACAGACATGCACGTGGGAGCAATGGGCGGGGAGAAGTAGCTAATTTGCATTTAAAGCCACAGGCTACAAAAAAGCTACACTGTACTCAGACAGCAAAATGTACAGATTCTGGAGGCAATAATAAATTACCTGATGGGTATTTTGAGCTGAAACTTTACAGAAAACATTCTGGAGACACCAAAGGCTTATCTTACATCTTGTAAAAGGGGTAAAATGGGTGCCCTTTAAGTTGAACATTACTACATTTAATTTGTTTAAATTCAGCCCATATGAATGGCTAGTAACCACTTACCTTAAAACTAATTTAGTGCAAAAAATATATCCAGTGAATCATTTTTGTCAGTGTACAGTCATCAGCATACTGAGGATCCATCAGCATACTGAGACAAGAAAAAAAAACAAGTTAAAATTCAGTGAAGCTGTTTGTGTTTTCTGAAATTACTGTTCAGAGTGAATTTGGGTCTTGACTTTTACAAGCTGTCTCTTATTATTAGTTGAGCAGCGTGAACTGTCTGGTTGGAGTGCCGCTGATGAATGCACACGTTTCCCATTACTGCGAAAGCACAGGCAGCTTGAGAGCTAATTGTTGTTTGCTTGTGCTTTGGCCACCTGACAGATTTCTTGATATGTTAGCCATGGTCCGAACAAGTGTACACTTTTTCCTGCGGTCCTGCAGGAAAATTGTAAACAGCTGAGATTGGTGAATGAGAGCGAGAAGCTGTCAGAGCAGCTGCCCTAGAGCTGCTGTTTGCAATACTTTTGATAAATCAATATTTGTGTATTGGTGACAGGCACCAAATGAAAATTAAATTTACTGCAGGCATCATTATAACCTTGAAAAGGAACATTAATAAATAAGGGAAAGTTACAGGGTTTGTAAGTTGATTACTGTTTTTGGTCATTTTTGAGCATTTCAAGTAAGTATTTGACTTTAAATGTTTTATGGTCAATTTAATGCAACGCCTGACCAAAATTGAAGAAATAAATCCAAATCTAAATACACTGTATTTTGAGAATGACATATCAACTTCTATAATGCATTTAACAATACATTTGGCGACAAAATAAAGACATAAATTAAATTTTAAATGTATAAAAAGGGAGTTTGAGTTTGACGGAAATTGAATTACACATATAAATCTATTTTTATACTTCAATACTGAGCAAGGCGTACATCTTCACAAATGCTTTTCAACTGATCTGCAAAAGCAGCAAAATAAATATATGCTATTTAAATGAACACAAGTACTACATTAAAATTAATTTCAAAATTATTCATAATTAAAACAAATGATAAAAAAACAACATAACAAAATAGAACAAATGATAATAATCAAACGTTTCTAAAGTGGGTCTCACACTGGATGCGACGCGCATAAGACAGTAGGAAGTAAAGCACACTGGACGCGCACATTCGCTTGTTATTTATAATGAAAGTATTCAGATGGCACTCTGTGGCACAGCAGAAAAATGAACAGTGTCCTGAGTCATAGCTTGCGATGCCGTGTGCGTACCCGAAATTAAATCAATGTTTAGAATTCTACAATGCATGGCGCTGCAAGGCACGTCTCATTCGGTGTGCGACTCCCTTCATAATTATGAATTACAATTAAAATAGCATGTTCTATTGTATACACACACACTAATTATACTACACACCATTAATTCATCTTACGATACTATACCAGCTTAAATATTATGATACCAAGTAGTATTGTGATACTGTAATTCATAACTCAAATTATAAAGAAAATAGTCAGAAATACTATAGTTTACATGTTATAATAGGTCTTGAATTTAATTCATAATCCCTTTATATTGCAAAAGAATTATTTGCACGTCACTTTGCCTAAAAAACGTTTAGTTTATTTTGTAGATGTAACACCACGCCAGCAGAGGGAGCCCTCGCCTGACTACTGACTCAGCTCTGCTTACTCTGCAGTCACTTTGTGCTGTTTTTCAGCAAGAGCTCAGGCCATGCTTCCTTGCGAAGTATTGCCAGTCTACCTGCCTTACCAAGCATTTTTCCAAGAGACTTTCATGACTGCCTGCCTGTGTATGACCCTGCCTGCCTTGATCAATTACGTTATCTGCCTTTGCCCCCTTGCTCTGTTTTGGACTGCGTATTGTTGCCTTGAACTTTTGCCTGCCTTTCCACCACGTCTTCTGGATTTGCCCCTATGTATCTTGATCTGTTTTGGACTGATTATGGTTGCACTGATCCTCTGCCTGAATTACTACTACGTCTCCTGGAATTGCCCCTGTGTTTGTTGTTTGGTTTGGACTGCTTAAATGTTGCAGACTTTCCGCTTGTTTAGCCATTGATGTCTCTATCTAATCCCATTAATAAACTTCTGCATATGGATTCTAATACCGCCTCGGACTCACCGTTACAAGTAGATAACTGACCAACAGAAATACGTTAAAATAAAAAAACTAATTATACCAAATGAAATTTGGTTTCAATGTTTCCTGTTGCTATTTTGGGTTTTTCATATATTGTTTTTTTTTTCAGTCTCATCAGATAACAATCCAAAGTAATTGAAAATTTCACTTTGTGAGTCGTTCTTTTTAAGAGATATTCTCTTGTATTGATGTGAATTGTTCTTTTTAAGAGATTGTATCTTAATTTGAATTGTCTCTATTAGAATAAAATAGTCTATTGTTGCACAAACGTGTGAGCGTTTTAGTGACTTTTCCACATCTAACATTACCTGTAGATAGAGAGTTAATGACGATACTACCGTTTACAAACTACCATGACACCGCCAGTATTTTAGAGGCATAGTATCGCAATACTACCATGGTACCGCTAAACCGTGCAACCCTAAGATGTGTGTGTTTATTTATTTATTTTTCAATTCAATATCTATTCACATTGATTGGATCACACTTTACACTAAGGTTTCATTAGTTAATGTATTAAACATGAACTACTGTAAGAATGAACAGTACTTGAACTAAATAAACAAAATCATAATCATAGTTTAACATTAAACTGATGCATTATTAAAATCCAAATTCATCTTTGTTAGCATTAATGTACTGTGAGTTAACATGACCCAACAATGAAAACCGTATTACCATTAACTGTAACAAACAGTATTGAATAACGTAATAAATGTATTGTTCATTATTTGTTCATGTTACATTAACTAACACAACCTTATTTTAAAGTGTTACTATTGATTGATTGACTGGTTGGTTGGTTTATTGATTGATTGATAAATAAAACAAAGCCAACCTTGAGTATGAGCTGTTTGAGGAAGAGCAGCATGAAGGCTCTGAGAGAGCTGATTTCTTTCTGTGAGGGCCTGGGACCATCTGCAAACACAATAGACACAGAGGAACTGTTACAACAGAGCACACTACATCGCCCAAAAATGTCATGTTTAATGTTTCGCAAAATCCTGCCATTAAATTCTTAGCAAGGATGTCAAACAGTGTCTGCCAGCCGAGAACAGTCTTCCAGAGGTCAGACAAAAAGCCAAGCCCTTATTAGCTCCAGACGGGCAGGCAGAGAGAGATCAGCAGGCCACAGTTCATTTCAGTAACAACACATCCCTCTAAAGCTGCTTTCAAGTGCAGTGTTTGTGCACGACAGCTTTTCATTTGCTGTTTTACTGAGAGCGGCCTGCGCTTTGATATAAAATGAAGCACAAATTGATTAGCTGTCACATTCGCAGATTCATCTCTGGAGGTTTGATCACCAAAGATCATTTGCTACGACACTGTCTGAGATGATCAACTCTGCTTCGTTTAACATGTCGCTTTCTTTCTTCGTATGACAGCAGCGGCCAGTAATTTTGCAAAAACTGACATGTCTCGAAAGGTTTTATTCTTGAGGAATTGTAAAATGTAATTATAATCAACTGGGACTGTTTTTATTACAGCTTATATTTCTGAATTAATAGAACATTGCTGAATTTTCTAATGGAAAGATATACTTTTAATATTATATCTATAACCATATATACACTGTACAAAAATGCTGGGTTCCACACAATTCCTTCATGTTGTCTCAACACAAATAAATTAAGTTAATAATTTTTACAAATTTAAGTGGATTGAACATAAAACAATTAATTTGTCCCAAAAAACACTCAAGAAAACACTTTTTTTTAACTCATTTTAAATAAGTTGTTTGAACAAGCAGCAAATGTCATTTTTAAGTGTAACTTATGGCAAGTTGTTATTTTTAATTCTAGTTTTTGCAGAGTAATGGTACTCTGTATATGTGGTATCTTTATTTTAGTACAACCCCAAATCAGAAAAAGTTGGAACAGTAAGGAAAACACAAATAAAAAAGAAAGTAGTGACTTCTAAATTTACTTTGACTTGTATTTCATTGCAGACAATACAACAATGTGTTTACAGTGTGTAGTTGATCATGTGCACAATGAATAAACAAACAAAACAACAAGTTTTAATTTTTAATGCTGTTTAAACCCTGTAATTCACTTACATTTATTAATTTAAACAAAATGGGAACAACTTAAATTGCTTCATAAATTATAGCAGCACAATTAAATAAAACTAAAACTAAACTCAAAAAATAATTTGTAGATAATTTAACTGAAAAAAACAACAATAAATAAATAAAACAAGTTTTGGTAACAATTTATTTTGATGGTCCATTTGAGTATTAGTTGACTGTCTGCTTAATATAAGTGGATACTGCTCCTTCAATAGACATTTAAACGACTATAAGAAACTTTGCAAGTACATGTCAACTTACACTAACCCTTACCCCAACCCTAACATTCTACTTGTAATCTAATGAGAATTAGTTGCCATGTCAATGCAATGTAACTTGCATTCAATAAATAGACCATCAAAATAAAATGTAACCCAAGTTTTAATTTATAATGCTGTTTAAACCCTGTAATTCACTTTCATTTATTAATTTGACTCAAATTAAGAAACTAACAATACTGTCCTACTTACATTCTGGGTCACCTCCAAACAGCCAAACCTGTATGCAGAGCTTCCATTTCCCTAATGATCAGGGTTCTACCATTTTCAGTGACATCATAGGGGATAAATCAAGGAAACCATTCTTTTCAGTGTAAAATTTATCAGACACTTTTGTAGCTATTTTTGAGATATACAGTTAAAGTCAGAATTATTATTAATTTTTAATAACTGGGAAATATATATATTTTAAATTCAAATGCGGCTAATAATTCTGACTTCAACTGTATATTTTTTCAATAGTCTACAGAACAAACCATCGTTATATAATAACTTGCCTAATTACCCTAACCTGCCTAGTTAACTTAATTAACATAGTTAAGCCTTTAAATGTCACTTTAAGCTGTAAAGAAGTGTCTTGAAAAATATCTAATAAAATATTATTTACTGTCATCATGGCAAAGATAAAAGAAATCAGTTATTAGAGATGACTTATTAAAACTATTATGTTTAGAGGTGTGATGAATTTTTATTTTTCTCCATTAAGTAGAAATTGGGGAAAAAATAAAATAAACAGGGGGCTAATTATTCAGGGGGGCTAATAATTCTGACTTCAACTGTATATGTTGCATGTTACTACCATATGTGTTGTATCTTTAGAATATTTTTGCCTTGCTTTAGAGTTTTTATAATTTGTCATATGGTACGGTCCAAAAAACATGGGTGGAGCCAAACTCTATAAAAAAAAGCTCCTGTATGTTAGCCATTTTCTGAACAGATCACATAAGCCTATATTCTATTGAATTAATTTTTCTAGCTCTGGAATGGACTGAAAGGTAACAGCATAAAAGCATAGTAATTTGTACAGACTCCCAATCAGCCATGCAAAGTTTACAAAGTGGTTTCTCATCAGATAGACAAGATTTTAAATAAAAATTTAATTATATTACATTAAAAGAAATGGAGATAAAGGTTAGCTTTTTATGGATTCCTGCTCATGTTGAAATAGGGAATGAGGAAGTGGATAAGATGGCAAAAGATTTATTGCAAGAGCCAAGTGTCAACTTTAGGCTTAGCATGAGTCAAGGAGAAGTTAAAGGGTTAATTGCGTCTGAGACAAAAATGAGGTGACAGAACACATGGGAGAAATAAGGCTACGAATTCATATGGTATTCAAAGAAAGTTGGGAATGGAAAGGACATAAATGAAGAACAGGAAAAAGGATGTTATTATGACAAGTTTGCGAATTGGTCACTCTTCTCTTAATCAATGTTTGTTTACAATTGGAATGCACGAGAATGGTAACTGAAAGATGTGGTATCCCAGAAACAGTATCCCACATATTAATAGAATATACAAAAACAAGTAATGAATGCAAATAAATTTTTGGGGGGTCTAAGAGAGCTGAATATAGTTTCTCCCTTAAAGATATTTTAGATGGTAACGAATATAGGGTAAATAATGTTTTTTTTTTTTTTAGATATTTGAACAACATAGGTTAAATGGATAAGATATAAAAAAAAAAATCTTGTGTACCACACAACATGTTGTGTTGGGAGGTCAGATGCCAAATGCAAAAGTCCAAAAATAGAAAACTTACACCACACTGCTTTCAGTGTTGCCAGATTGGGCACTTAGCGTGATTTAGTCGACCGTCACAACACCAGTTTCACATTAGCCATCCCTATGATTCAGAATCTCTTAGAAAGAAGAACCCAGAATATGGTCAAACATCTTATAAATTATCTCAAAAACACAGGTCTGATGGCTAAATTATAATTCTTTTTTCCCATTCCTGATTCTGTCATCTACTGTTCCACACTCCAGTCTGGTAGGTGGCGGTAATACACCTTTAAAGTTGCTTGTCCATAAAATCAAAAGAAGAAAAAAAGGCCATTTTAGTTTTACCTTGTGAGGATAGTTGTTGTGTTTGGGCCTAATTATTGGCATAGAAAAATAAAAAATAATAAATTAAAATAAATAACTTTTGCGTTTGCTGGGGATTCACTTTTTATTTTGTGTTGCACTTAAATAAACACCTTGGACTGAACGTATCACTAATCTCACAGTCACATTATTAGTAAAGTAAATTATATTGTTTAGAAGCTGAATTAAAATTTCCTGGTGTGAACACTCACAATGAACATTCATTTCATCATTTATTTTTGTGTGACTTCTTATAAGTATGAACAAACAATTTACAAATTGCATTGCATGTACAGATGCATGTTGTAACTACACATTCACGACGTGACTGACACCTCCAGATTGTACCTGTAATGAAATGTACATCACTGTCTGCACAAACGTGATGTTTGTGTTGAAGCAGTTGATTAGGCTCATTTGCATAAGGTGCATTTCAGTGAGCTAATCAGCACGCCAGTTAAGTGTGTTAATTAGCCCAGTCTTCAGTTCCTTTGGCTCAAGCGGGTTTATTTACGATGCATCATTTTTGTGTTGCTAATAATGACTGGAAAAAAACCTTTACCAATGATCATTTTCATCAGTCATTTTATTAACAAGATTAGCATTGCTTTTAATTAAAGAGATCGTCCATTGACTTCATCCTATGTCATTATTATTATTATTAATATTTTTATTATTATTATTCGTTGTTTTTTTTAACCCAGTGATCATTTATTCATTCGTTTTCCTGTGGCTTAATCCCTTTATTCAGGGGTTGACACAGTGGAATGAATTGCCAACTTATCCAGCATATGTTTAACATAGCACATGCCCTTCCAGCTGCTACACAGTACTGGGAAACACCCATACACGGTCACATGCACACATATACACTACGACTAATTTATCAACCAGTATTAAAATTAATATTACACAATTCAATTAGCAAACACCAAATCTGAGAGACATCAGTGCAACTTGTGCCAAGCTCATCTCCAAATTGAGCAAAACATATATATTTGTAATTAATTTTCCTGTCTACTGGATCACATTACAAGATCAAGGACATGATTAAAGCAAAACCAAGCAGATCAATATTGTGACTGATATCTCTTTTACTTAATAAAAATTCTTCCAGTAGCATTTAATTGATTGTGAATATGAATGTTCACTGCAAACACTGTCTCTTATTTGCAAAGAGTAATGAATCTGGCATGGTGTCAAACATATAATCAATGCATATGTACTCTCAAGTCCTCCTGTGCAGTGTACTATCCTTAAGGCCGGCCCAAACAGAAGCTTCCTATCAAAACGAGTCTATGGGACACACACACAGAAGTGAAATTAAAAATGATCCCTTCAGAGAGTGTAAATATTAATGCTGGCCACAGTAAATATGCAGTAATTGGGTCTGGAGTCATACTATGGCTTATCTTCTGAAGCCAGGAAAATGGGAAAAGGAGCCAAAAGAAGGAAAATTTATTTTGCCCCTGGAGTTTTACACAAAAGCTTTCACAGAGCAGAATTGGACTTGGGTTTTGACATGCTATGCATTAACAAAAGTGATTAACTGTGTGTTGCTTGAGCAATTAAATGGCAAAACTGACTACAAACATATGTGAACATGATGCTTTAATCAGACCCCCTAGTTAAAAAATAAATAAATAAATTGTGATATTTTTTTTTTGCGATAAAAATGATTTTGTGGTGGTAATTCCCATAAATTTGCGGACAAATTTGCATATAATTTTTTTATATATATCTTATTTACAATATTAGGTAGCCTACTATGTTAGGTGTGCAATCTGACACAATGACAATGACAAAAACCATAAAAATAAAGCTTCTTTATTTAGGTCTCTTGTCAAGACAAGATCTACAACAGATCTAAAACGGTAGGGATTAAGCCAAAGGAAGGTTATATAACTCTTATTTTTACCCATGATGTTACTTCTCTCTCTCTCTCAGATTTCACTACCCGGAGCATCTGACACCTGTACCTCACTTAGGACATGCATTACGGCGTCCCCTACCGTAATACACCTAAAACACGGATTGCTGTCAAATTCGTCAATGGCAGGGACGTTATCTCATTAACTGCAGGGAAAGAGTTAAACGTAATCATTTATCGATTTAACGCACATCATAATACATGTAAAGCACAAATAATGTCCTTCAATTTGGTCATCTCCAGCAGCCACCCTCATTGAACCAATCTGCATCATTGTAAGCTGCTTGCTTTTCTGTCTGTTCCATCGCTTTGCTTGTTAGATGTTTGCTCCCACTTTCTTTTGTAGTATGAAGCACGCCAAATGCACAAAACGCCCAATTCACATCACAGGATGTGTAATCCCATCTTTGCATTGACTTCACATGTAAATCACTTGCTCTTTATCCACGTCTGCTTACTTCACAGGTTGTAACCCCCCCCCCCCCCTCCATGTAATGTTAGGATTGTGAGGGCGCAGGTGAGACGACACTCAAATACATCACTTGTGCTGTGTATGCAACGTCTATAAGTCATTTAAAACACTAATTGCAAACTGAAATAAATATCATTTGATTATATCATTTAGAATTCAATGTTTTATGAGATTATTGACATTTTTGTGATTATTTTGCGCTTAATTAAGAATTTAGCAGGATTGCAAAAATTTGCGACTTTTTGTTTATTTTGCGTTGGATTCCACGATTGCGAAATCGTGAAAAATTTAGGGGTCTGTTTAATAACAAATTTGTTGTGAAGCAAAAAATCTACATTTCTAAAAAACAAAAAGTGCACTCAACATTCTTAATGAGAAAGAACTGAACTAGATTATTTGTCAAAATAAAGTGGGGTGGGCATGAGAAAGCAAAGCCTGAAACTTAAAAAAAAGTCATAAAAGCCTAAAATATGAAGTAGCTTGAAAGATAGAAAAACAATCTAGGTAACATATTTTGCACACCTCAATGATCTGTTAGCACAATGCTAGCATGTTTCTGTTTTGTAATCACACTGCTATCATGTTTTTAGCACAATGCTAGCATGTTTCTATTGTGTAATGACACTGCTGTCATGTTTTTAACACAATGCTAACATGTTTGTATGAAGATTTAACACACCGTTAACACGTATTAGCTCATTGCTAACAAGTTTTTGGAATGATTTTCCACATTGCATACATCTTGCATGAAATACATAGTAATTTATAGTAAATACTCTAGTTTTTGTCAGCCATACTATAGTAAAATAAGTAATAAGTTGTGGTAATTCTATAGCTGCTATAATACAATAACTTTAGTAATATAATCAATTGGGCTAACCAATCCTTTACTATATTTTCTTTAACTAAGCTGTATACTACAATACACCACAATTTACTATAGATAAAGTATACTACAGTATTTATAACAGTTTATTAGTTCATCCAAAAGCATAGAATTTATTGCAACAGTCAACTAGTTAATACTACAATATTATGTAGCATTCATTAACAAAGTGTTGCAAATACTACAGTATATATTAGCATTATCTGCAACATAGCTATTATGTTTTAGCACATTGCTAGCATGCTTCTAGCATGATTTAACACTGCTGATATGTTAGCACAGTATTAGAATGCCTTAACACATTGGTAAATTATAACACACTGCTAACATGTTTTAGCATAACTTAGCACAATGTTTACATGTTTTCTAGCACTTTGTTAGCGTATATGAACACTTTGCTAACATGTTTTACCACTACAAATATTTTCAACACACTGCTAGCGTGTTTCTAGCATCAGTACCTCACTGCTAGCATTGTTGCGAACCTGTTAACAATGATCTACCATGCAGCTAGCTGGGCTAAAAGGGCAGTTTGATACATTTTGCCTTACATTACTGTGTGGTGAAATTTTCTTTACAACATAACAGTATGGGTGATGTAATATATAATGTTTAATAGGTTTTAAAAAGCACGCTGAAGTCTACAGTGAGTATTACAATTGTTAACTGTCAGTTAGCTTAGTTTTGCAGACAAAAAATACATTTTGAAAAGAATCTGGCCGAGATAGTTAACCTTAGCCAAGCTGTCAACATGTTTATAACTAGCTATCTGGACATTCAAACTAATGGCAGAGACAGCTTTATTGCCGCCTAGTTGAGCTTTTTTTTTTTAGCTGCCGCTGCAAATACAAGAACAAAAGTACACGCAGTAGGACTTTTCGCTCATGTGCTTGATGCTTCTTGAGGGAGTCTTTCTTTCTATGTTTCTCAAGACGCTGGTCAGGAAAGACTGTCTGTGCTATTGAAAACAATAGGCAGGAGTGATGCATGACTTTAATTTGTGAGGTCTCGCTTTCAAAGAGAGTGTGAGAGAGAATGGTTTGTCGATGTTGCTCCACTGTAAAACAGAACTCTTTGTTGCAGTAATTGAACACTTCATTATGTTACAATGCTTTCTCTCTAACTCATTCCTTTGTGGAAAAAAGACAAAAACAAAGACTGCAGCGTTTGACAAATGAAGAATAAATCAATGCAGACTGCCAGGGAGAATAATCTGCTTGGCAAGTCGGAGATAAATTCTTGAACATACTTTAGGAGAGCTCCGCTAAGACCTCTTCACCTGGCTGGACTGTGAAACATGTTTGAGTGTTTCTTTGTGTGTCGCAGAGGTTTGCGGGTTCATGACGGTGAATTAATCTCGCTGCCAGCTGCTTTTCAAGATAAGGTGTTCCTTCATCTCCTGCACTTTTGTGTGCTGTGCGAGCACACTGCGGTATGTCCATATCCCTTTTGTCTTTATCACAATCTGAAGCAATTCTGTGTTGTTTTATGTAAATGTAAGGAAAATTTTAGTTATTTATTCAAGCCCAAAGTGCTAGCAAATCAAGTTTTTCTAAACATCTATTCCTAAATTAAAGAAATGTTAGCATTAGCATACTGCTAACATGTTTTAACACAAAGGTAGCATGTTTTAGCACTCTGTTAGCAGGGATGGGCAGTATTTATGAGTATTTAAAATATGTATTTCAAATACAAAACAGTATTTTGTAATTTGTATTTTACAGGGTTTATGAAAATGGGTTAATATTTTGTATCAAAATACTTTCGTGTCTTTTATTTTAAAAATACTGTAAAAATACTTTGTAAGAAGTCTACATGATGACATCATAAAAATGCGGCCTTAGATTGATGCTTTTACAGTTATTTGCCTAGGCTTGAGATCAGAACAGTAACTTGATTAATATTGAAGACGGTGGTCAATGATTGGAGTATGGATGGAAATTATGCAACATACATAAAGAAAATAACAGACAAATGGCATCGTTATATTCGGGGGCAAGTACACAATCATTGAAAATAGTAAACTGCACAGTGCTGAGACTGGTAATATTTAATGGCAGTGTAATGTACAATGCAAAAGCATCTTTGCTTAATAAAATATCAGTATAAAACAGGAATATGGAGCCTGTAGCACATAATCATTCTCAGTCTCAGTGCTGCAGGCGGAAATGCAAAGGAAGTTTAGGAATTAAAACCACCTAAAGATGGTGTACTGGTGTTCACTAAGGGGGTAAACTGAGACTCTTCCAGTAAAGAAGAACTGAAATACTCTTGGGAGAATGAGTAAATTGCACAAATAGTAGTTTTAGATGGATTGCTGATGTAGATGCCAAGAAAATAAGACAAACAACATTAAAACCAGTCCTACAGTAGCGATTACTACAATACTTAACTGGCTGTTTCAAATGCCAGTAACTGATCTGTAGGTGCTTTGTATAGCTAATGAAGATGTCTGTTTAAAGATATCAAAGCGGCACAATACAGAATATTAACCACAAATAAATAATAATACTACAGTCTCTACAGTCTGGTCAAAAACTTCAGACTCCTGTTACATGGCACCAGCAGAATATACAGTTGAATAATTATTAGCCCCTCTGAATTATTAGCCCCACTGTTTATTTTTTCCCCAATTTCTGTTCAATGGAAAGATTTTTTCAAAACATTTCTAAACATAATTGTTTTAATAACTCATTTCTAATAACTGATTTATTTTATCTTTGCCATGATGACAGTACAAAATATTTTACTAGATATTTTGCAAGACACTTCTATACACCTCGATAACTCTCGATATACACTACTATACATTTTGAAAGCTTAAACTGTATCAACTTAAAGCCTAAAAACATTCACATCAAACTCTCGGTCTGAAAGAGTGATTTACTACTTGGCTTCGACATCCACAGACAGCATGAGACAAGTTTAATTGCTTGTAAGGGTTGTTGTCTTTCCAATGCCTGGAAGTCTAAAAACAGCATTACCACTGACCAGCGGGCAAAAATAAAATGAGATTGGGGTTTTTTTCCAAATCAAAACACAACAGAATTGGCACAACCCATGCCAGTCTACCGCCATCTCCACCTCCACACCATCCATCTGCATGCGTGCGTGCGTGCATGTGTGTGCGTGTGTGTGTGTGTGTGTGTGTGTGTGTTTGAAATGCAGCTCATGGGTCAACAAAAAAGCTCCAGTCGAAAATGTAATCCAATCCACTACTAAGCCAAATTACTGCTTTGTGAAATAACATCACACTCCATTTTTGAGGCTTTTCTGGCTACTTTATTGATTGCAAAAGAGAAAAGATGTCAGGGAAATTAATTACTGTTTCTTCGGGCTCGCATAAAACAGAAATCATCTTAGGATAAAGAGAAAATGGATATCTGAACAGCACAGCTCAGTAATCACAGTGATCATCTTCTTTAAACTAATTATTAAGAGTAAAGAAGATGAAAGACTATCTTATGTTGAAAAGCAGATGCAACCCATTTGATGGATTTGATCCTGCATCTCCCATGAGCTGAATGCGCTTTCAGTGTCTTGTCAATTAATTTACTGAAACCTAATACTTTACAAATGCATTTTAATTAATACTTTCATTTAGTAAGCACACGTTGAACTGAACAAAAGTGAAAGATATGTATAATGAGTAAGAGATTAATAAAGATTAGTCATTTGAGAAAAAGACTAAATAAATGCTTCTTTTGACCATTATTTTGGTCAAAAATCCAGAAAAATAATGCATTTTCCCCAACAAATTACATTTATATATATCCACTGAGAATTACAGATGAGGAATACAACAAATGATTCCTCAAAAAGGAAAGGTGAATAATCATTTGAAGTACTAGTAATACAAGGTTTCACCGTTTAATGATACGAGCATTTTTAAAGCTGATTTTATTAAGCACACAACAACGTTTATTGTTAAATCTATTACTACTTTGTTTATCTATCTATCTATCTATCCATCCATCCATCCATCCATCCATTTATCCATCCATCCATCCATCCATCTATAGTAAATATCTATCTGATCATCCATCCATCCAGCCATCCATTCATCCATACATCTACATTATTTATCCATCCATCTTCTTATTTTGAATATTAATGTAATATTTTAAGTGCATTAACATCGATCAAGATTTAAAGGTACATCTATCCCTGCATGAAAAAGAGTATGGATTTAGTGTAAGAAATGCATTTTAAAATAGATGCATATATATATATATATTGCTTCACATTCACCTTTTTTACAATGTGGCCCATTTAACATGCAGTTTCTGAGAGTGACTTTTAATGTAGCTCAACACTGTTTTACATCATCACCTACACTTCACTTCCGTCAATCTTCCACTTAGTCTAAAAGCATCTATATAAACTCCCTGTGTGCTTCCAGGAGTTTCTCATGGACTCCTTCTGTCTGCTTGTCATTTCTGCAGTGATTATGAGTGACGACAGCGGCCGGTTGCTGTCACCTCCTGATGGGGAGTACTTTTGAATAAATCTAGCTTTGTGACTTCCATTGATTTTCCCTCAAATTTGGCACCATTTCTCTCCTTCACTCTTTCAAACATGTATACGCTCTGTACAGCGGCAGAAAAGAGCACAGTGGAGTAATAACCCATGAAAGCTCCACATTGTGAGAGACACTACAACTAGCAGTGTGGACTGAATTACACACATCTCACCCTGGGCAGCTCACGACTAGCCTTTCATGACCGGAAAATGTGTTTTCCTTTTCATTTCTTCCAGTATGAATCATTTTTGTCCCATTTTTCTTCAACATTTTTGTTTTGTGATGGAAATGAGAGGATAGCCAAATAAAAAAATGTATTATTGAATAACAAAATTCATTCATTCATTTTCCTTCGGCTGAGTCCCTTTACTCATCAGGGATTGCTATAGTGGAATGGACCGTCAACTTATCCAGCATATGTTTTACACAGCGGATGCCCTTCCAGCTGCAACCCAGTACTGGAAAACACCCATACACACTAATTCACACACCTACACTACAGCCAATTTACTTTATTCATCACCTATAGCGCTTGTCTTTGCACTGTGATTTGAGGTCACACACATCTATACACTGCCTGACAAGTCCTGTCATCGATCCCAGTTGTAAGAGCAACAAATAATAACTTGACTTTGATTTGATCATTTGGAAAAGTGGCAGAAGGTAGATTTTTCAAATGAATCATCTGTTGAACTGCATCCCAATCATCACAAATACTGCAGAAGACCAATTGGAACCCGCATGGACCCAAGATTCTCATAGAAATGTCAAGTTTGATGAAGGAAAAATCATGGTTTGGGGTTACATTCAGTATGGGGGCATGTGATAGATCTGCAGAGTGGATCAACGCAACTGCCTGAGGCATCAGGACCTCATTACATTACAAACTGGAATAGAGGGCAAATTCTTCAACAGGATAGCGCTCCTTCTCATACTTCAGCCTCCACATCAAAGTTCCTGAAAGCAAAGAAGGTCAAGGTGCTCCAGGATTGGCCAGCCCAGTCACCAGACATGAACATTATTGAACATGTCTGGAGTAAGATGGAGGAGGCATTCAAGATGAATCCAAATAATCTTGATGAACTCTGGGAGTCCTGCAAGAACGCTTTCTTTGCCATTCCAGATGACTTTATTAATAAGTTATTTGAGTCATTGCAGAGATGTATGGATGCAGTCTTCCAACCTCATGGGAGTCATACACAATATTCATTCTTTTTCCACTGCACCATTATGTTAAGTTACAATAATGTTAAGTACATTATTTCTGTTAAGTGACAAGACTTTTGTCTCAGCAAAGTCAGACCTTACTGTCCTAATTAAATAATTAAAAATCAAGGCATGATCATATTTTATTTGGGCAAAATAAGTGTTCCACTTCTGATACCAAATGATCAACTAGTAGTCAAGTTATTATTTGTAGTTCGTAAAACTTGAATAGGTAACAAGATTTTAGTCAGGTAGTGTACCGGTACAATTGTCCTTTGGGGAGTGTATTACAGAAAGATCCTAATTTTAAAATCTTATCCTACCTGTTTGGTTACTACATTTAGGACAAAAGCTATTACAAAACAGCATTTCTTAAGTGTGTTATCTTAACTACAGATAGGAAGGTGGTATTACAGTAAAATCCTAGAGTAACATGACACAAAAATCATAACTTTAGGGCAACCCAACAGCTATGCAAACCATTCAAACGGAAATGCAAAATACCTGAAAATAAAGAATGAGGACCCTGAAGGTTTGTTACGCTTCAATGACAAAAGACTAAACACACACAAAAAATGTAATTACAGAATGCGCCCAACATGATATTACAGTTAGCACAGGAACTGCAACAAGCATTACAGACACAAACTGAGAGTGTCAATGAGAATTACCGGTTATGGTGCAAGTGACTAACACCTTACTTTTTTTGCAAGAGGGGATTTTCAAAGTGAAGTACTGTAAAAATACCATAAACTGGTTTGAGTAAAACTTGTCAGTTCTGTTTATCCATTTCTATTCTGTTTATCGCACAGTGTTGGTTGCACAGAGCTGAGAGTAGATTGTCGAACGTGATGACGCAATTAAAGGTTTCCTAACTAGAGAAGAGATATGATTTGTAAGATATGACAGTGTTTCCTCTAGGATTTTTTCAGCTGTGGCAGCAGGCCTTTTTTACACAGATCTACCAACTACCTATGGCGTCATTTCAATAAAAAATGTCATGAGCGCAGTATTAGAAGTCGAGATCACATTCATGTAATACACAATAAATGTGCTATATAAATACACATTACATTACATTAATACGAGCATGTGAATCTCTTTGCTTGCGCGTAGATTTTCTTTGTTCGTGCACAAAACTTCTTGCACGCTCCCTCAAATATACGCTGCTGAAGTGCGATTTAGTGTGTTTATGTAGTGAAAATGTCTCCAACATTTATTAGATTTGCTAGGAATATTAATGAATGTCTCTAATAGACCAACAGAGCGGCATTGCGTCCTGAAGTTAAGTGAAACGGCTATAAACTCCAGCAAGATACAGTCATTATATGCAGAGCCATAGACCTTTATAAAGTATAATTATGGAACATAACTGTTCATAACTGAAAGCTATGTCGTGTGTGCTGGCCTCACGCATCACGCACCTGTCAGTTAATCAGTCAGTCAGCACGTAACCTTCAAGGGTTAAACAAATAGCGCACAGCACCACTACGGTTACAGAAAAGTTTGCGCTGTTATTAATTCACTCACCTTTTAATACGTTTTAGTGTGATTATAACCCACTATTAAAAAAAACGACTGAATGTTTTAAATGAGAAGCTGTAATGTAGCCGTGGCGGGATGAATTTTGGTGTGGCGCCCCGCCATGGAGGAATGAATATAGCGGAAACCATGTATGATGAGAATCCCAAATCAAGACCTGCTACTGTAATATGAATTTGTGAAAAATCCTAATTTAGTCACGTTAAGACATATTAAAGGTGTAGTAGGCGATCGTCTTCAGAAACATTTTTTTTGTTGTACTGGTTGGAAGTCTCTTCACATTTCAATAGTTATGGTTAAAGTAAATGATCTAAATGTATTTAAATGTATTTTTATATTCTGGGTAAGGCATACAACTAAAAAATGTTCATCCAATTAAATATTGCCAGGCCAATAATTCCCATAATACTGACAAGTAGCCCAAACTGTCTGTCAACAACTGCGCATCTCTGTTCACGCACCGTGGTCACATAGACATAAGTATGAAAACAAATGCTGAATCGAAACAAATCCTAACTCAATATTGGAGTTACTTTTGCATGCTGGAGGAAGGATGACACCATGGCTGAAGTATTTCTGTTAGACAGAAAATGTTTTGTTTTAAAACTATTTTAGTCACGCAAAGCTTATGTTGATTGTGTTATTTTATGAATGGGTTATTTGCACAGAAGTGTTGTTCAGCCACTGAAATCTTCTGGTGAAAGATTGATGTGACTATTTTCAGTTTCATAATAAGGGACCTTTTATAGCATCAATAATGTAGATTTTTATTTAGTCTAACCACAAAACATCAGTAAACAGCGCTATTTCGCCTAGCCTGCTTTACTGAGCCAAAGAGTATAGAATCACCAAGAGGCGACACTTCAGCTTAAATGCGTTTTTTAAATAAATAAATAAAAAACAAAGCAGTTGCTTGCCATCGCAACAGCAATAAGATCATATTGATAGCGATCGCTTTCACTCCAAAATGGCGGAATCCAGGGCCGTAGTTGGGCGCTGCTGTTGCAATGGAACATTCTATTGAGTGTCGCATCTTGGTGATTCTAAGCTCTTTGACTGAGCTGAAGTTGGTTTTATATTCACATTGGTTCATTTTTGAACAATGACAACCTGTGATGCTCTCCCTATATTGTTTACCACGCTACTTCGAACATTCGGTCTGAAATAGCATGCAAGTATGGCTTAGTAATAAGTGTAATTCATGCACCCCGAAGGAATTTTGCTTACTAACTACACAACTGAAAATGAGCTAGATATAATACAGTCATTCAGAGTTGTAGTACTGTAAAGTTTTCTAACTAGCGAATGACATGATCTAGTGGGTCTCTGTCATCTTTAAGATGTGCGTTCATGATATAAGTAGGGCGTGGCTTTGGACGGCAGGGGAGGGACTGTGTTTCAAACATATTATGCTAACCGGTTAGCATTTAAGCAGATCACCTACTGCACCTTTAAGATAAGAAACTTTCTGTACCACTCACCCTGGAGTATATAATGTGCTTAGAGATTTTAGATATCCTTATTTATTGTATAATGTTATTGTATAAATAAACTGCTTCGATTTTAGTGAACTAAGTCTGTAGTAGATTTGGCCGACTAAAATCATATAAAATTTAGTGAAGGAAAATATAATTCAGAAGAATAAATTGACAAAAAAATGGCATTTAAAGGGAAATTGAGGGGGAAAAAAGAAAAATCTGTCATCATTTTCCACGCGAACACAGGGAGAACATGCAAACTCCACACAGAAATGCTGACCCAGTCGGGACTCAAACCAGCGACCTTCTTGCTGTAAGGTGACAGTGCTAACCACTGAGCCACTGTGTCACCCTCAGTTCCAACATTCACTGGAATATCTTCTTTTGTGTTCAACAGAAGAAAGAAATATGGAATTTATCTCATTTTTGGGTTGAACAATCCCTTTCAAGTAAAAAAAGGAGAGAAAGATCGAACACGGGTTTCTTCATAGATCACACACCTCTCACTCGTTTGCACACATTTTTCCTCTGCTGTGTTGTGTTTTGTCTCATTTTTCCTCATGCCACTTCTCCCACTGTCCTCTCAGCAAAGAATCCCCGCTGACGCTGAAAGCACCACAGCAAGACTCTTTTAGACTTTCATGTCCTCTGAATAATTCACAAATATTCTCTGAATAAATCACTCTTTTCGAGGTCAGGAGTTTATGTTTTGCATTCTTCACTATTTTAGTCCGCTTCGCTATTTGTTTAAACTGCCTTGTTAGAGTGTTTAACATGAATTGACTGTATATACAGGAATGCATGTTAGATAGCATTAAGCCTTTGCAAAACTGTAATCAGCTGAAGACTGGCAGATTAAAAGGATTTCAGAGACGCAGCATGCTTGCACACTCACAGAGGGACTGAGAAATCTAATTGTGCTTGATTATTCCTTTTATTTTGCTCCTGCTAAATCACATGATCATTTGCTTTTATTGTAGAGAATATATGCTAGATGTGGCCACAGCTGAATTTGCATTGAATGCAAATATGAACCTGGTTCAAGCCTCGGCTGGGTCAGTTGGCATTTCTGCGTGGAGTTTGCATGTTCTCCCCGTGTTCCTGTGGGTTTCCTCCAGATGCTCTGGTTTCCCCCACAGTCAAAAGACTTGCGCTATAGGTGAACTGAATAAACAAAATTGGCAGTAGTTTACATGTGTGAGTTGCAATTGGAAAGGAATCCGCAGTGTAAAACAAAAGCTGGATAAGTTGGCAGTTCATTCCGCTGTGGTGACCCCTGATGAATAAAGGAACTAAGCCGAAGGAAAATGAATTATTATATTATATTATATTATATTATATTATATTATATTATATTATATTATATTATATTATATTATATTATATTATATCATATACATGCCTACTTCGGAACATTTTGTTATTTGGAAAGCCTATTGTTTGACAACAATATCAAATTAAATAGATTAGTAAACATGCCATTATTCCATATCCAGACATTTTTTAATGTACTTTTTTTCTATAAATATGACTGTAGTGTATTTATTTGCAAAAACTGATAACTGAAACGGTAATAATTAATTGTAGTAAACATAAATAATTTTTAGATATCATGTTATCATGTTATTATGTAGAGTACAACTGTAAAACAAAACATGATTTATGGATATTCCCAAAATTGGAGCATTTAATAGTTTTCATAAATCATGTTTTAACATCGAGTATTGAAGACTTCGATTGCAAAATACTAACAAAATACATATTTATTTGCTGGAGTTTGTTTAACTTGCTGTGTTGTGTGATCGTGCTACCCACTGCACCACCGTGACGCCCTGTTTATTCATGGTCAATTACAGTTGAAGTCAGAATTATTAGCCCCCCTTTTATTTTTTATTTTTAACTTTTTTTCCCAAATGATGTTTAACAGAGTAAGGAAATTTTCATAGTATGTCCGATAATATTTTTTCTTCTGAGGAAAGTCTTGATTGTTTTATTTTGGCTAGAATAAAAGCAGTTTTTAATTTTTAAAACCCCATTTTAAGTTGAAAATTATAAGCCCCTTCAATCTATATATTTTTTCAATAGTCTACAAAACAAACCATTATTATACAATAACTTGCCTACTAATTTAAAATGAGCTGAAACAACACAATTCTTGAGTTTTTTTCGGGGGCAACTTAATTGTTTTATGTTTAATCCACTTAAATTTGTAAAAGAAAGTAATAATAATAAGTTAACATAATTCCTACATGTTGGTCCAACACAAATCGATTGTGTGGAACCCAGCATTTTTACAGTGTAATATAAGGTTTTTACACTATTAAAAACCGTTTATGTTCATGCAAAGTCCCCATAAAACATGAAAACCCATAATATGTGTGAGTTTGCTGGTTTTGATGGTTTACAAGGACAGTTTTTGGTATAATGACTTGGGTATGACAAAGTTGTACTCCATAATGGTGGTTTAAGAGGACATGCCTGATGTCCTTATCATTCAAAATGCTTCAAAATCATACTTATGGTCATGTGACATTCAAATATTGAACAGGTTTCATATGAGGGTGGAGTTTAGGGTAGGGGTGTCCAAAATCGGTCCTGGAGGGCCGGTGTCCTGCATAGTTTAGTTCCAAACCCAATCAGACACACCTGGGCTAGTTAATCAAGCTCTTACTAGGCTTTCTAGATACGTACTGACAGGTGTATTGAGGCAAGTTGGAGCAAAACTATGCAGGACACCGGCCCTCCAGGACCAAGTCTGAACACCCCTGGTTTAGGGGTGTAGGGCCATATAATAAACATTTATCACTATAAAATACATTACACCTATGGAGAGTCCCTGTAAGCCACCAATATCATGTGTGTGTGTGCTTGAGTATGTGCGTGAGTGTACTGACCCAGTCCTTTAGGTGCGATGCCGCTGGTGTTGTTTGGGTTCACAGCCCAGTAATAGTACTTGAGTATGTGCATGATCTGCAAGACGGTGCCAACTCTCCGGATGGTGCTGTAGATGGTTGTTGTGCCAATGAACTCAGAAGAGAGATACGTGTACAGTGAAAGCTGCACCTGAACAACACACACACACACACACAAATACACGTTTACAAATATCAGAGCTTGAGGAAAGAATTCAAATGTCTGACGATAAACTTTCCATCATATTTCCGTTGTTTCAAAACTGCATCCCAAGATCCCTCATTAAAATTCTGCTGTATTGTTGAGAGCGACACCTCCGGCACAGTTTAGCAGCAGATTTGATTTTTTTCTAGGTGAAGCTGAATGTCTGAAGGTGCTGTGGTGCATTTGGGAGCAGTAGGTCGGGCCTGAATAGTGACTGAGCTGCAGGAAAACCTTGGAGGATAAAAAGCGCTGATGAAGGTACATAACTCATCCAATTAAAGGCCACTCATGCAGGCAGAGCGACTCTCGGCGAGGCCAGCAGGGGATGATGGGAAGAAACAGAGGGAGGATAAAGAAAGAAAAAAAAAAACATGATGCAAGTCCATGAACTCTTCTGGCCTGAGGAGAGAACACTGCTGCTTCTGTTCACTTCATTATACTCAACTCACCCGTTCTGCGTCTCTCCATCCTTGTTTTTTTTTTCACACTCTCGCTTTACTTTTCATGCCTCCTCCTGTTTTCTCTTGTACACCTTCCTCCTTCCATCTTCCGCCTTGGATCCTTCTTGCCTACCTTCTATCATATTTCTTTCTAATTATTGATACTTTTTTTTTTTTTTACTAGATTCTTTCTTT
This sequence comes from Danio aesculapii, assembly GCF_903798145.1. NCBI lineage: Eukaryota > Metazoa > Chordata > Actinopteri > Cypriniformes > Danionidae > Danio > Danio aesculapii. The sequence goes on along the minus strand of NC_079449.1, from coordinate 15,620,594 downwards.
AGTCTTTCTTTGTATCAGCTATCCACTTTTTCTTTCTGTCCTTTCTTTTCTTTCTTTCTTTTTCTTTCTTTCTTTCTTTCTTTCTTTCTTTTTACAGTATTGTACCACCCTTTCTTACTGATTTTTATTTTCTTTTTTCACCGGTTTCCTTGCAATTATTTATTCTTCACTTTTCCTCCAGCACTTCTTACAATTCCTTTTTTATTCTTTCATTTTTTTGTTAGATTTTAATTCTTTGGTTTCATGTTTTTTCTTTTATTTCATTCTGTCATTTTTCTTGGTGCTGTTTCACATTTTCATTCGCCCTTTCATACTGTTTTTTAAAAGGCTTCCTTTTATTTTTTTGTTCTTCAGTTTTCCTTCACTTTTTTAGCCTTTCTTTTATCTGTTGAATTTTTTAATAATTATTTCTTAAAATGTCCTTTGGTCATTCTCAAATGTATTTATTATTTTGTCTGTTATTCTTTCTTATTCTTCCTTCCTTCTTTTCTTTCTTTTATAATTTCCTCTTCCTTCAGCACTACTTACCAGCCCTTTTCCCTTCTTTCATTTATTAGTTCATCTTTGCACTTTCTTGCATGCTTTCTTCTTTTTCTTTACTTTTATTTTATTCACTTTTTTGTCTTTTCCTTTGTCGATTCTGTCTGTCATCTGTCATTTTTCTTTACTTTTATGCTACTTTTCCACCTTTTTCTTTTGTCTTTATCTTATTTTACGGCTTTCCATCCTTTTTCACCATCATTCCTTATTTTCCCTTTAATTTTATTGCTTTCTTAATTTATCCAGCTATCCACCTTTTTTCTACCACCCTTTATTTGTTTTTCATTTTTATTGATAGATGGATGGCAGAAAAAAAATAAGGAAGGAAAAAAAGACAATTGAGATGAAAGTGAAAGAAAGAATAGAAAAAATATTTTTCCCCTTCTCCATTATTCATCTATCCATTTTCTTTCTGCTTGCTTCCTCCTTCTCTCCTCTCCTCTCATTTTCTTTTTTTTTCTTTTTTCATCCTTCTTTCTTTCCTTGCTAATTCCCTCTTCAAAAAGAAAGAGCGAGCGAACTCCCACTATCTCTCTCCTTTTGGATCCATGGCAGGCTTCCAGTGACCAAAGGTCTTTGTTTTGATCCTGTATGTGTTTTCGTATCTCCTTTATTTATTCATGACGGTCGGCAGCAGTGCAGAAACTAAAGTGAGCAAGACATATTAGCAGCACAGCATCTGGCTGCTTTCCGAAATGCCTCATCTTCTCCTTCATAGGTCAGAACAAAGTCCAATTTCTTTTTGAAATCTTGAACTTCACTCTAAATATACCAAGCATTTGGGACGACATTGCAAGAGAAAATGGACTGTACATTTTTTATTCAGAAAAATATCACTTTCTGTCAAGGCTGTGGCATTCTGGCAGCTTCTTAACATGGAGGATAAGCTGGCAAGCTGTGAAGATGTTAAAATAAATGTAATAATAATAATAATAATAATAATTCCTTAAAATTATATATGGCTTTTCTGTACACTCAATAGGCTTTACACATTTTTGGGGAATCTCCTCATCCATCACCAGTGTGCAGCAGTATCCACCTGGATGACGCGACGGCAACCATATTGCGCCAGACTGCACACCACACACCAGCTGATTAGTGGAGAGGAGACAGAGTGATAAAGCTAATTATGATATGGGGATGGTTAAGAGGCCATGATAGACAGAGGCCAGTAGGCAAATTTGGCCAGGATGCCAGGGTTAAACCCCTACTTTTTTTGAAAAACTTCCTGGGATTTTAAATGACCACAGAGAGTCAGGACCTCAGTTTAACGTCTCATCCAAAAGATGACGCTCACTGAGCAATACAGAGTCCCCTTCACTACACTGGGGCATTAGGACCCACACAGACCACAGGTTGAGCACCCCTGCTGGTCTTAATAACACCCCCATGTCAAAGTAATTCTGATGAAAAATGTAAAAAATAATTAATTAGTGAACAGTTTATATGACAAGATTTTCGCTAAGGGAAAAAAGAGCTTTTTAGATGCCTTGAGTCATATTAAGTGAGATACAGAAATTACATCAGTGTCAAAAGGTGTAACAGTACATTAAATATTTTGGGTTTGGATCTTTTGGATTAGCATTCACCTGTCCAAAATGTCCAATTGTTCCTTATAACCACTGTAAATGAGGAACTAGCTTTATATATCTTATATTTAACAAATCGATACGGACTCTAAAATTCCAAGTCCAAAATTTTAACCCGCTTTAATCTATTACGTAGCTTTGAATCTAAAGACACAGGTACAGACCCTTTAGTAAACCCCATTTTAATAAATACTACTAATAATGGTAACACTTTATAATAATAATAAATAAACAATCATGTTAGTTAAAATTAGATAATGAAAATACAGATGTTCATTGTTAGTTCATGTTAACTCATAGTGCAATAACTATTGTTAACAAGCATGAATTTGAATGTTAATAATGCATTAGTAAATGTTGAACTAAGATTATTCATAATTATTCATAATTAGTTTTATGTTAGTAAATACATTAACTAGCATTAACTAATGAAATCTTATTGTAAAGTATGACCATAATAAAAATAATAATAATAAACAACAAAGCCATTTCATGTCCCAATACTGTAATTTTCCCAATACTGAACTTTATTATTTGAAGAGTTCAGATGCAAAAACCTCCAAGTGCCATCTGAAATTTCCATTTCTCTCAGCCTCGTTTGTTCAAGTTGAGATATTCCACTTTAAACTCCAGGAAAAGGACTTATTCTTTGCCATAAAAGTGATATTACTGAACATACACCCAGGAGCCTGATTAAAAATGCTAAATTTAGAGAAAAATTTTAGATGGCATTTAGAGGTTTTTGGATCTAAACTCTTCATTTACAGTATATACCAATACACTTAACCTATTTTTATAACCCATTTCACTTTGATTTCAAGTAAAAAATAAACTGAATGAAAAAATGGTTAAATAGTTAAAAAAAGAGAAGATGAATCAAAACATTAATACAAAATGTATAGTTCCAGTGTGCACAATTGAGAGCAAAAGCATTTCTGCAAATCTTCTCCTGAGCCCATCTGACCAGGTCACGGTGGTCTACATGACACTTCTGCCTATCACTGAGTAATAACATACTCCTAATTGCTGTCATGTTTCATCGAGATCTAGCCGAGTATCTTCTGGAAAAGACATGACCTTTGCTCACCTTTGCGGGTATGTGGATCCAAATAGCCGCGTTGAACAGGATATGGTCACAGAGTTGTTTGAGGAGAGGTGCGCCATGGGTAAGGCCATCCAGGTATTTGGCGAAAGACAAAAATTGGTCCAAAACAGCCCTGGTGACGTGCACCCTTGATGACTGAGAAACAATTGAGATTTTTGTTAGGTTTTAAAAGCCACCATGAAATCCAATCTTTTTTTGGTCATACAACCTTCATTGAATTTAATCAAAATAACTTTTCTACACTATTGCAACCTATATAGGAATATGATATATAGAAATATATGCAAATTAAACATATGACATACAAGTTTATATTTAGATTTTACATACAGTCAAGCTCAAAACTATTCATACCACCGGCAAATTCCGACTGCCACTTTTTCTTCAAAGGTAAACAAAAGCTGAGAAATGTTTTTATATTATTTATCTTTTGGGAGGGCATGTGTCTTTCTGGTAAAAAAAAAATAATAATGATAAAAAGTTTCTGGTTTAATAAAAGTAACTTTAAGTCAGAATTTGCCGGGGGTAGGAATCACCTTGGGCTAGACTGTATATATATATATATTGTTCTGAAATATATGTATATATAAATCTTTAATATATCTGCAACATATATACATATATTTCAGAACAATGCAAAAACTTACTCTTTCATATATATTTTTTCAACCATTACAATTACAAATATGCACAAATATGTTTAAGGTGTTAGGTATAATTTTATATAACCATATATGAACACATACGTGGATATAACATTATACTGTGGCTAATATATTTGAACTTATGTCCCGTATGAAAACTCTGACAGCGCATCAAAACTGAGTTTATCGAAAGCAAAGCAGAAAGTAAACCGAACTAATACTTTTTTGAAGACGATGTTTCTTTTTTTCCATTTGGTTGATTGTTTGTATTTTTTGTGTTTTTTTATTTGTTAATGTATAATTGTAATTGTTTTTGGAAAAGTTCTGTGCGTTTTTTGACACAAAACTAATTCCATACATATTTACAGATTTTTTTTGGTGCAGAAATCTGTTCTTGAAGCTTCGTATGATTACAGTTGAACTACTAATGTCACATGGCACGCTTTGGCAATATTTTTGGTTCCTTTTCTAGACTTTGAATGTCTTGTGACCATTGCTGTCTTTTGACCCTGCTGAAAAATCCAGTTTAAACCAGCCTAGGCTGGTTGGCTGGCTTTAGCTGGTTGACCAGCCTTGTTTTAGAGGGGTTTTGGCCATTTCCAGGCTTGTTTCCAGCCATTTCCAGCCTGGTCTCAGCTGGTCAGGCTGGAAAATGACCAGCTAAATCCAGCTAAAACCAACTTGACCAGCCTGGTTTAAGCTGGACATAGCTAGTTTTGGCTGGGCTACCAGCCTGGCTAGGCTGGTCAAGCTGGTTTTAGCTGGTCATTTTCCAGCCTGACCAGCTAAGACCAGGCTGGAAATGGCCAAAACCCCTCTAAAACCATCTAAAACCAGCCAACCAGCCTAGGCTGGTTTAAGCTGTTTTTTTCAGTAGGGGAGGATGAGAGAGCACTCGGTTTTCATCTAAAATATCTTAATTCGTGTTTGGAAAATGAACAAAAGTATCATGGGAATAATAAAAAATGAGGGTGAGTAGTTAATAACAGAATGGGTGAACTAATCGTTTACAATATTAATAGAGCCTGAATTACAGGTGGTTAACCATAACAAAGAGTTGTTGTTTTTTAAAATGTTGGAAAAACATCGTCTCCACAAGATGAACACAGCTACAATCAACTGAAGCCTTGTCTTTTTTATGTGACACTGACTTTGTAATATCTGGTAATATGGGACTGATCTGTTATACACCTGAAACAAAACAATTCTTGAGATTTTTGGTGGGACAACTTAATTGTTTTACGTTCAATCTGCTTAAATTAGTCAAAACTATTAAGTTAACTTAATTCCTTCATGTTGCCCAAAAACAAAAATTGATTGTGTGAAACCCATTATTTTTATAGTGTACTACATTCTAAAATAAATCACTTTAAGGGGAAAAGATCTTTGTAACATTGCAGACATTATACACGCACAAAATAAATAAATCACACACTACAGCAAAGTGAAAATATTATAAGGAATTATGCAGCCTCTTCAAACTTTAAGACACTATTTGACTTTGTAGCTACAAGGACTTTAACTTTGTGGAGGCTTTGGTGTGTTATTAGTCTCAGCTGGCACCTGAGGTCCAGACGGGCGTAGTGTGAGACAGGAGTGAGAATAAACGGGAGACAAACAGATGGCTGGCTACGTGTGAATGGGGCGTCAGGCGCTGAGATCATTCAGGTTATGTCTACCTCAGATTTACACCTGCCCCTGCTAAATGACAAAGTAAGTCTTTTGCTCAAGTGCCAACTTTAGACAGAGCCAAGGGTAGACTGAGACTATGAATAAATAAAAAATACACTAAAAATGACACAGGGTTCATTTGTGTGTCATAGTCAGAAACCCATAGACAAGAGGAATATAATAGGGTAGTTCACCGTGAAAATGCTGAAGTGTGCATTTGTCATTCATCAACCATAATGCGCTGTCTCTCCTCCATCTTAGCTAGTGAATTGTGCTCACAGTCCTTTTTTCAGCTTGTGCTTACAAAAGCTAGAGTCAATCGAGGTGATGACTATTCTTTCCAAAAGTACAAATTTTAATATTCTTATTATCATTTAAAAAAGGAGCAAAATCTACTCGATTGCATGTTAAATTCTTTAAAATTTAGCAATTTATTCTGTTTAATGTTCAGAAAAAAAACTATTCAGATGTAATGTGCAACTTTAACACGTTAATGCACTGTAAAATTGATTTGAATTGGGACAACATGAAGGAATTAAGTTAACTTATTAGTTTTTACAAACTAAAGTGGATTTAACATAACAAGTAAGTTGTCTAAAAAAACTTGTTTCAGTGTATTTAAGTAGTTTGATCAAACAACAAACATAATTTTTTTGAGTGTATTTTGATTTCCCTATGGAGTGTAAACAATGTGCTCCTTCAAATGCTATTCGATTTATTTAAGTGTTCCAACATAATAGCAATAACCTGACTGAAGCTCTTAGCTGTGGAACATTTTGTCTTTTGAAACAGTAGTTTGGGAAAACATAACTTGTGATAACTGTTATTTTTGTGATGACTTTGCCGCTGCTAACAGCACTAAAATTGCACACTTCAGCCTTAACCAGTCTCAATTGTAAGTTGGAAAATGACAGCACCTTTTCCAAGAGGTACCCAATCACCAGGAAACCTTTCCCACCAAGCATTTGCTCTTGCATTGCCACCGAGCTCTTGAGTAGCTCCATCAGGAAGGCCAGGAGAGTTGAACTGCACAGAAAAGATAAAATACATTTACACAGCTTTACAGGGTAACTGCTGCTTAAGATTCAAGATGAAAGACTTGACCAAATGTAACCAGCATGCACATCTTGATCACTTGATATTTTCGCATGATCATCTGATATTAGATATTTTATTGCATATCTGCACCAACCAACATTGAATATGTATTAGATTACCATCGTCTAATATTCACATAATGCAAATATTTTAAAATAAATAAATAAGAGGAATACATGTTTGTTCATACAGAATTTGACTCTGGTGCTGATTGGGTTTAGTCAATTTACTTATGTCTCATGTTTTGGACAGTGGGAGGAAACCGGAGGACCCGGAGAAAACCCACGCGAGCATGAACTCCACACAGAAATGCCAACTGGCCGGGTAGGACACGAACCGGAGGCATTCTTGCTGTGAGGCAACAGTGCTAGCCAATGGGCTGCCATGCTGCCCTATAGAGGAAAAAGAGGAGGTGATGGGGTTGAGGGGGGGATTCTTCATGACGAAGATGACTAAAGGTTGGATGTAATGGTTATTTATACTGAGTTAGGAATCGTCTGATTGGTGGTTCATACATTAGCTTGACTCAGGGCCAGCCGTGTCAATCATAAGCACGTGATCCTCTCAAAATTTGTTTATAAATACACTTCACTTTTTGCATATCTGCACCAACCAACATTGAATATGTATTAGATTACCATCGTCTAACATTCACATAATGCAAATATTTGAAAATTAATAAATAAGAGGAATACATGTTTGTTCATACAGTACATTATGTTGTATACTGTAAAATAAGTAGTGTTGCCTTAATTGCATTAAATTAGTTTTTCTAGTCATCTAAACTTACATCAAACTAATTAAAAATGTTGAATTTAACTGATTATAACTTAAGAAAAATACCTTATATCTGATTAATTATTTAAATAGGTTAAAGCAAGACAAAAACATCTGTTGTCAAGACTTTGTCATGTTATTTCTTTACAGCGTATGAACACACATTAGTATTAAATAAACTATATACAATTTTATTCAAATAATGTAATAATTCTAATCTTTATAAAACAAAACGATTTTACAAATTGATTAGCAATTTAAATACAATACCTAAAACAATCAAGTAACAACAGAAACTATTTGTAAAAATATATATAATTAAGAATGCATGCATAGATTTAGGCTTTTATAACGGAATCAAGCTAAATCCTGTTTACTGCAAAAATGCTTTTCTTACTTAGAATTTTTGTCTTGTTCCTAATCCAAACATCTAAAAAATATCTAAAAGCATTTTACAGATCAGGAAAAGTATAACTTTGTTTTCAGAAATTATATGTTAAATTAGGTTTTTAATTTATTTTAAAGCAAAAACAAGATTATTTTGCTTACTCCATTGGCAGATTATTTATCTATTTTTAAAGGGATGGTCCACTACGATATCATATTTTAAACTTTAGTTGATGTGTTATGTAGCTGTGTGAACATAAACAACATCTCTGAATGTAATATGCTCAAAGTTCAATGCAAAGGGAGACATTGGCTTTTACAGAGTTAGCTTAGCAAAGCCTACAGTGAACAAAGTTTGGGGACTACAAAAAAATACATCCTGATTAATGAGATCATAAACCCGAAGGGGCGTGGCCACTGAGGCACTGTAATGTTATAGCAGAGAAAGCTAAAATGCAGGCACTGCAGAGTTTCTCTATGCGGCCTCTTTCCCTGCTTTCTACATCTCAAATAATGATTTCGCAAAAGATATGTGAACGTTTCATGTTACTTACACATGCTTATAACCCGAATATTTGTGAAAGACACTTGTCAGGTTTTATTTTAGAGAGCAGGCGTGTGGTTTAGCTGTGTGCTCTTCATTTTCTGTTGGATTCAGGCTTAAACTGATACAGCTAACAGCTACTCTGACTGACAGTATTTACACAGCCGAGGCAAAGCGCGTGTTAGTAGAGACGTGATACATCCTGGTGATGTGGAGCTGATCCCCGAATCAAAGCACATTATGTTAGCTGACCAATCAGAGCCGATTGAGGGCGGTATTACAGTCATTTTTATGTTAGCTGAGTAGCTGTATATAATCAAAGTATATGAAAAAAATTATGTGATTTTCTACAAATGAGGCATGAGCACAGATTGCTTTGCATCTTATAAACACAACCAAGCCATAAAAATACACCGTGGACCACCCCTTTAAGGAAAAGCTCAATTTCTTAATAATTAAAGATAATTTTGAAAATTACCTTCCATGCAGTGTGAAACACGGCTCTAAGTGAATGAAAACATCCAGCTGAGGTTTAAATCTGAAAGTACGCTTTGTTTAAAAATATAGATTTTTTCAATTAAAGATTCGACTCTGAGTCGGATCTTTTGCCTGTTCGTACCAACGTCAACACGAAAGAATACCAAATATGAAGTGCTGGATCCAGTAAAACGTGAATGTGTCTTTCCCTTTAAACTAGCAGAGAGCGGGTGTGTGAGACTGATTCAATTCAATTTAATTCATCTTTATTTCAGTAGCGCTTTTACATTGTAGATTGTGTCAAAGCAGCTTAACATAAAAGATTATAGTAAACTGAAACAGTATAAGTCCAGTTTTCAGAGTTTAAGTTCAGTTTAGTTCAGTTCAGTGTAGTTTAATTTTCACTGCTGAGAGTCCAAACACTTAAGAGCAAATACATCGATGCACAGTTCAACAAGTCCTGAACCATGCAAGCCAGTGGCGACAGTGGCGAGGAACAAACTTCACCAATTGACGAAAGTGAAGGGAAAAAAAACCTTGAGAGAAACCAGGCTCTGTTTGGCACGACCATTTCTGCTATGGCCAAACGTCTTGTGCAGAGCTGCAGTAAAGGCGCATCATGACTGATCATGACTGAGAATGAGTGAATGATCTGGTGATTAATGCAAGAATTCTCCCCTGCAACAGGGGATTCGTCGGCCGCTTGTTAAAGGAAGGATCAGAAAAGACTACTGATGTTTGGAACTTTGTCAGAGTTTGACAGGAACTTTATCTTTACACAGTTCATGGATCAGTTCCTTCCTCAATTTTACAAGTGTAAGTAAGTGCGATTAAAATGGGTGTCTCCTTGTTTTCTCTAGCTTACGAGGCTTGTACTGTATCTAGTTAACTCTTTATATTCACTTTTCGCGTCTAAAGCCACGTTGAAAACACAGCACGTGCAGCTTTCTTTACCGATTTAAATGTGTTTGTGAGCTTGCGATCCTCTGTCGCTTGTCGTTACTATGGCCACCGTCAGCTGTTTCTACGCACGTACGGCAATCAAGTTTCAAAATAGTTCAGCTTTTGCCATTTGTGTGGATTAATACTGAATGTGTGTCACTGCTTTTACTTATGGTTAATAACAGTGCATTATGTTGGTGTTTAACTGCATTGCTTCAATGCACTCCTGCATTGGGCTCATCCATACACTCGGCACTCTGACTACTTCAACAATATTGATAAGCCATGGTGGGTGTTTCTCTCTGTCTTGCTCTGAACGCAGTTGACGATTTGCAACAGACTGGCTCATTGGACCAATCAGCGCAGATTAGCATCGCACTAAGGAGGAGTTTGAGAAATAATGAATCGCTGAACGAATCATATGGGAGTCGTTGGGATAATTAGATAAAAATAAATACATATTATAAGACAATAAAAGTGTTTTTTGACCTTGCATGCATATCAGCCTGTTGTTGGAGACTCCCAAAACCAAAATATGACCTTTTATAATGCGTAATAGGGGCTCTTAAATTTTTTTAATTAGCTTCATTCTGATTAATTTTCTGAAAACAAGACTACATTTTGCTTGTCTAGAAATTGCTTCATTGAATTGACATTTTTTAGACTAGAAACAAAAAGACAAAAATTCTAAGCAAGAAAAGCTTTTTCTTTGCAGTGAGGCCATTATGCATTTGACATTACGTACCACACTGTGGTTTCCACCTGGCTTTCATTGTGCTGATGGAAATCCAGCTGTGCAAAGAGAGGAAACAACACCTGGATGCCACCAATGGAGTGAATGGCACTATGAATGGAGTGCGTAACGATGGCCTTCACATCCTACGCAGAAACGGAAGGTTAAATCAAATTGATTAAAAAGTACTGGTGGTTAGTGTTCAGTAATTAAGACTTAAAAGTACTGACTCGCATAATCACCGTGCAAATGTATTCCTCAATATAATCAACATTGAATGGCAAACATTGACATTATCTCACAACCTTAACTAAACAATGCAGCATCTGATTAACATTTAGTGACATTACCAACCATTATGTGGTTTATTTAGGATTATAAGGTAGAATGCAATGGTAAAGAGTTAAGCAGACATTTACCTGTAGCATTAGCGCATGAGGCGAATGCACAAATATAGACGGGTTTTCTCTTGGTGAAGACTCCAGGCAGAGCTGAGCATCTGTGGCTTTAGCGTTGTAGGTAAAGGAGATGCTGTTTGCTAACTTCCCATCATACAGTACTTGCTTATGGTGGTCAGCCAGATGGATATCACTCTCCGATTTAAATTTAAAAGTGCTCTAGGAAGATTAAAAAAAGATTAAGAGATGGGTTAAAAAGAGAAAAACACTGCAATACATCCATAAACAGATGAATAAAAATGAAATATGAATATAAAGTGTTAGACGATTAATTTCAGAACGCAGATGAGACTGTGGGTAGCAAACGTTCTCTGAACTCGCCAGGATGTTGGCCTGCCTTTTTTTAGGATGATGCTAGCACGCCAACCTGATTTCAGCAAACAGGACATGTTCCTGAATTAACATCTATGTTGATCCTGGAACAACATTCCAATCAAATACGTTTACCATTTATGTTAAGTTTAGGTATACAGTTATCCAGTTATCCAACTATTATTCCCCTCAGATTTGGGGAATTATTTACAGTTATATTTGGATTTAGATGTAGGGTATAGGTATGGATTACAATTTCGAATAAAATCTATGTTCCAGGATCAACATAGACGTTAATCCAGGATTGCATCATACAGTACTTGGCAAAATCATGACGTGCATGTTAGCATGATTTAAAATGTCACAAGAATGAACTTCAGAAAAGGAAAATCAGGGATTTTATAAGTGTTCAAACAACAGTGAGATTCTGCATTAGCAACAGAGCAACTTTCTTTAGTGTTGGTAAAATACTAGCAACATGCTTCATACATCACAATGTTAACAGGCATGTTGCAAGCATGTTCTAGAACAGGGGTGCCCAAACTCCGTCCTGAAGGGCCGCTGTCCTGCACAAATGTTTCTAGAAAGCCTAGTAAGAGCTTGATTAGCTAGCCCAAGTGTGTCTAATTGGGGTTGGAACTAAGTTTTGCAGGACATCGGTCCTCCAGAACCGAGTTTGAGCACTACTGTACTAGAACAATGTTAGCATGTTTTAGGAAGTTGTCAACATGTTCCTTGTTTGAAGAAGTAGTAAAACAGCAACAACAATAGACACCATCACAAAAGCTGTGTAATGGAAATTATATTGTTTTAATGGAAGATGTATTGGTACTATGGTCTCTATTGTTATTATTATGTCCCAATGTTATATATGTTATATAACATGTCCCAAATGTGTTATATGTTATATATGTCCCAAAACACACTAGAATCTATTAAAAAGTATTCAGGGTAGAGTATATGCAGGAATCCTAAAGGTAATGTCAATACCTTTTTAAGACTTTTTAAAGACCTTCTCAGAATATTTTAAGACCTCATCGCCACTTCAAGTTCTAGTCAGTATCAAACCTTTACCTTGAGTTGTAGTTAAATAAATCAATGGAGCACAACCATGCAACAGAACTCAGATAAGCTCGGTAACAACAAAGCTTGAAAGTATAAATTAAACCAAAGGCAAGATTTATTAAAATATCTGACACATTTACCTTTACTATCCAAAAAACGAATATGTACATCGAGCTGCTTCTCCTTTGTTGACTGATTGAGAGACTCATTGAAAATTAATACAAACGAGCCAGCTTTGTTGAGGGTGTCAACGAGCTGCTGCTTAAAGTAGGGTGCCAATCCAAATCTCATGATGTTACCAGTTTTATCATGTGGAGAGCGTCACATCACCTTCCCGCGTTTGTCGCAAATTATGTGAAATCACCCGGACGGAGGAGCTTGGCTGGACATGCACCGACCCGAACCACTCGCGTGGATTGAGCACGCTGTAGTTAATATTAGAAGGAAAATAAATATATTTATGCTTATTTGGAGTCAAACACTTTGGACACTGCTTGAACAAAATTTAAGACCTCATAAAAATGCAATTAAGACTTTTTTAAACCTTTTAAGGGCCTTCATTTTCTCATAATTGATTTATTAACTTTTAATAGTTTAAGACCCCGCGGACACCCTAGTACTGGTTTTAATTGTCAAAATTTTATGGTTTGTAATAGTTCAAAGGGATTTGTAGTGGATATCGTTAGAATCTTATTTGATTGCTTCTATTGTTTTGTTTTTACATCAAAGTTTCTAATATGTTCTATTAGCATCGAGTATAGCTTGAATATGGACTAATTTTCTCTATGTGAACACATCAGGCAGAGTAGAGCAGCTAGGGTTTAGTGTCTTTAAAGAAGATGCTGTTTGCTAACTTCACATCATACAATACTTGCTTAAGGTGGTCAACCAGATGGATATCACTCTCTGATTTAAATTTAAAAGTGCTCTAGGAAGGTAAAAAGAGAATGTTACACTTTTTTTAAAGGACATCACCTTTTATAAGCTGTTTGGACAGAACTGTGTGTAGGTATAGTGTGTCCACTCATATTGGGGTGATATAAAGACAGTAAGTCTTTTTTTTTATATAATGTCCTGATGTTAAAATAGGATCCAAATCCCTCTTATTTTGAGGCCGTGACATAGGAGTGCGGTTTCCCTGCCCACCGATTTGATTGACATTCGCATATTGTCATGTCTACATAGTAAAGCGTATAATCAAATCAACAAGACAGGACGTGCGCAAAGCAATTAAAAGATCTGTTCAGCTCTCTGTGATCATCATCAAATGTGATCAAGAATGAGTTTTACAAGTCTAAAACATTTTTAATTCAGTGCTTGTTTGTAATGAATTTCAGTGATTTACTTCAGCTTTTACTTTATCACCACAGCCGCAAGTCAGTACAATTATAAAAGAAGATGCTTTAATTCCGGCTTGTGGATGTTTAATCTGGTTTATTTTGTACATTAACATAATAGATCTCCATACAGCAGTGGATATTAACATGTGTCCTGTCACATTTGCGTGCAAAAACAGGGCAAAGTTAAACGCGCGTGCTTTGTGTGTGTCTGTGTGTACGTAAACTTTGTGTGAGATCTGCTTCCTTCATGTCTGTCACTGTGCTGTTTATCTGATGCAGCCGAGGGCGGAGATTGAGGCCCACTCTGACAGGCAGGTATAAACGGTTGGCAGCGAGAACTAGCATTAAAGGCACAGGCCACAAAAACAGCTACAAGATGCTCAGAGCTGATAATTACAAACTTCTAAAGCTATAATAAATAATATGATGGGTGATTTGAGTTGAAACTTTACAGACACATTCTGGAGACACAAGACTTATCTTAAATCAGGAAAATGGGGTAAAATAGGTGCCCTTTTATACAGCATTACATATGTTCTATTTGCTTTCTTTAGTAAGAATAATAAACCATGCATAATTGCATGCATTCATTCATTTATTAATCCGGGGTCGCCACAGTGGAATGAACTGCCAACTTATCCAGCACGTTTTTACACAGCGAATGCCCTTCCAGCCGCAAACCATCTCTGGGAAACATCCACACACACTCATTCCCACTTGTACACTACGGGCAGTTTAGCCTACCCAATTTACCTGTACCACATGTCTTTGGGGGAAATTGGAGCACCCGGAGGAAACCCACGCGAACGCAGGGAGAACATGCAAACTCCACACAGAAACGCCAACTGACCCAGCCGAAGCTCGAACCAGCGACCTTCTTGCTGTGAGGCGACAGCACTACCTACTGCGCCACTGCGTCATCTAGTAATTGCATACAACAAACCCTAAATCTAACCCTTGTTCTAACCCTATACATATAGTGCCTATAGAAAATCATTCCCTGTTAAAATACATACATTTGCTCACATTACACCCTGCTTTCAAAAGATCTTCAGAATAAAGTTGTAGAAAGGCTAAGGAGAAGGCTACAAAAACATTTCAAAGGCAGGAAAAGTCATTTGGAACGTGACTTGATTTTAGGCTGTATAACGAATAAAGTAATTATTTCAAAAGGGTATGATGATTTTCTATATGCATACTAGATTAACTTAATTATTACTTAGTATAGAGCTAAAATGAACCATAAAAAAAGTTAATCTGTCTGGTCTAATGAAAAGTGCACAGCAAAGTGACAAAGTGTGAGAACTGACTAATAAGCGAATGTGCACAAAACCCATGAAAATACGTCAATGTGAAATTAACACGTCTTCAAATACCACGTCTATGTAAATCTTATTATTCCGTGCACTTATTAAAGGATTTACTATTCCTAGCATGAAAAGAGGAAGATTCTTTTTATGCAGTGATTAAATCTTATCCAAAGTCAGGCGAGCGCGATGAATAATAAACGTGCTTGGTGACATGAAATAATCATGAAGATGAAGTAGGGGCGATGTGGGAATCCCCCGGCTGAATTATCATTCATGAGGTTGTTTCGTGCGCTGTCAAATCAAAGGCCTGCAGCCCAACACCTGCACCACATCCCAGGTGATGATGTCATCCAGATGTGACCTGCGCCAAACTCTGTTCACTGTGCTGTGAGCAGATAATGATACCAAGGCATTTAAAAAAAATTTTAAATCTTCTTTTTATCAGCAAAGATATGCTTGACGGCATTTGCATGAATAAATTGTGTATAGTTTTTCATGTGATTAGATAACATATAAATGCCTCTATAGTTATCAGCAATAACATTACAGGCATAATCAGTGACAGAAAACTAAAAATTTGCCCGCTTTAGCATGTTGTTAGCACGCTTTAACATTATGCTAGAGTGTTTTAGCACATCAGAAAAGGAAACTTACACAACTTACACAACATAGCACAGTGTATTGTAGCAACAAAACAAAGCCTTCCATGTTCTAGCTGAATGTTAGCATGTTTAAGGAAGTTGTAAACGTGTTTCAGCATATTGATTGATTGTTCCAATCTAAAATGCTATTAGCATGTTTTAGGAAGCTGCTAGCAGGCTGCTAGCGTGCTTTAGGGTGTTGAAAACATGTTTCAACACATCATTCGCACATTCTAACAAGTTGCTAGAATGTTTTAATAGAATGTTTTAGCACCTTTTAGCATGTTTAATTACAGCAGAAGTGATGAGTCAAGCAGGAAAACCATGTACACATTTGGATTCTTGCTAAATGTAAAATCATATTTTATCAAATTTCACAGCCATTAACATTTCTCATTTCTTTTTGCAATAGTTAATGCTAAATGCTCAAATTAATTTAAAATATATGATTTTAGCATGTTAGCTCTTTAGGCCGATCCCTAAAATAATTTTCAGCATGTTAACACACTTTGGCTGATCACTAAAAATAATTTTAGCACATTTTAGCTGATCGCTAAAAATTATTTTACCATGTGAGCACATTTTAGCTCATCACTTAAAATTATTTTAACATGTTAGCACATTTTAGCTAATCACTAAAAATTATTTTAACATGTTAGCACATTTTTGCTGATCACTAAAATAATTTTTAGCTTGTTAGCACATTTTAGCTAATAACTAAAAATTATTTTATCATGTTAGGACATTTTAGCTGATCACTAATTATTTTTAGCATGTTAGCACATTTTAGCTGATCGCTAAAATACATTTTAGCATGTTAGCACATTTTAGCTTATCAATAAAAATACATTTTAGCATGTTAGCATATTTTTGCTGATCAGTAAAAATAAATTTTAGCATGTTAGAACATTTTAGCTTATCAATAAAAATATATTTTAACATGTTAACATGTTTTAGCTGATCCCTAAAAATACATTAACATGTTAGCACATTTTAGCTGATCATTAAATATACATTTTAGCATGTTAGCACATTTTATCTTATTAATAAAAAATCATTTTAGCATGTTAGCACATTTTAGCTGATCCCTAAAGATAAATTTTAGCATTGCTATCATGTTTTAGCTTATCACAAAAAAAACATTTTAACATGTTAGCACATTTTAGCCTATCACTAATGATTTTTATCATGTTAGCACATTTTAGCTGATCAGCACAAATTAATTTTAGCATGTTAGCACATTTTAGCTGATCGCTAAAAATAATTTTTAGCGTTAGCGAATTTTGGCTGATCACAAATTTTTTTTGCATGTTAGCAAGTTTTACAATCAGCTCACTACTGCATTTGAGCATACCCTAGAGTGTTCCCACTGCTAATATGTTTTAGCATGTTTTTTTGCAAGTGTATGTTGTTCATTTCTGATTGTGAACAGACACGCATCTCATCTACATTCAGACACGAACTGCTTGGCCCTTGATGTTGATATTTCATTATTCATGTACTAACTGTGCACCAGTGTCTGTTTAAAGATGTAGGAGGATATTTGTAATTAACTTGTTGTTGCTAAATAGATTATTACCTTGTGGATATGGTTTCTATGGCAATAAACCTGATAAAATAAAACATTTTCCCATATTTTTCTTTCACAATATGTGAGCAAATAAATGCAGAATTATATTCAAACAAGCATATTTGTTCAGCTGTTGCTTATGTTAATTTTACTGCAGTGTTTACTCTTTTCAAATAGGAGAAAAGCAACTGAAAAAAAGAAACATGTTACAGATTTGATGATCTGCATGCTTATTTTGACCTAAGAAGATTCATGTTGTTTGATTTGCTCTGCTGAATAGAGATAGCATAAATGTCAGCTTTTGCTGGTCAGGTTTCTGCTGCAAACATATAATACAGCACAAAGCAAATCTCAAAATCTATCAGATTGACTGGAAAATAAATACCACAGCATGTTAATGGATGCTGGCAGTTTGAGGGCAAAAAATGGCCTCAGAAAAAATAAATCTGACAGAATCTGCCGGCCAAAAATCTGATAGACCTCAGACGGATGATGTAATGCTCACACATTATCTCATAGTGAGATTTAGAGCATCTGTCTGCATGACAACAGGGAAAAAGACAAAGACAGGCACTAGTATCACTTAAATCTAAAACAAAATAAACATACAGCTCTGAAAGAAAAATACCACTTCAAAGTTATTATAAAGTATAATAATAACTTAAAGTTAATATTAAGTAAAGGTAGAAATTAATCATACATTTAGACAAATTTTTGTGCAATTTTATTTACAGAAAATGACAACAGGACAATATAAAACATTTTGTTTTCAAATCCTAAATATTGGAAAACAATACAAAATCTGTCATGATCACCAGCGATCTAAGCCTATGCAGATCGCTGGAGAACTACACATCGGTTACTACATGAACTACAACTACCGGGATGCTTTGCACCAACCACTCCTGCCACAGTTGACAGTCATTTGGACACACACACGCAGGCATGCACACACAGCTGCCATTCGTTCCCAATGATTTCATGGACTATATAACACCTCACTCTCACACACACACATTGCTGAGTCTTGATGTTTGTTTGTTAACCTGTAACTTTACAACGTGTTTCCTTGCCATGTCATGCCCGATTCTAGCCTTATTTAGTATTTCCTGTTCCTAGCCTTGATCTGTGTTTATCCTGCCTGCTGCCTTTATTGACCATTCGCTTGTTTCTTGACTATGCCTACTGGATTTCCTGCATGAACTCGTTTGCTATTAATCAGGGGTTGCCACAGCAGAATGAACCGGAGGAAACCCACGCCAACACGGGAAGAACATGCAAACTCCACACAGAAATGCCAACTGACCCAGCCGAGGCTCGAACCAGCGACTTACCTGCTGTGAGGCAATTGTGCTACCCACTTATTATTATTATTATTATTATTATAGCTCTGGAAGAAAAATAACACATAAAAGTTATTATCTTTTCTCTGCATTTGCCATAACAGATATGTGTTTTAAAACAACAGATAGCATGCCTGCACCTTAAAATGAATGAATGAATAAATAAAAGTGAGCTCAAAGGTCTGTTGGAGTCAAAATGACATATATCAAGGAACCATATCAACAATGTTGTCTGCCTAGGGCAAATAGCATTTTAAGGTCTTCAACCCACCCTGGCTATAGTTTGCTCAAACTCATGCCATCAGGCAGGCATTACAGAAGCCTGAGGAGCAAATCCGTGTGGTTTCATTTTAATTTTCATTTAAAATAGGGTTATATTTTATATACAATTTTTATATCTATATGAAATTATAAAAGCTTATTTTTATAGTGGTTGATGTTTTTATGTTCTTGCTGGGTCTGATGCAACGTAATTTTGTTCTGTATTACACTTTATTGTGATGTTTTGAATGACAAAAATAAAGAAAACTGAAACTGAACTGCTAAAAAAATGGAGAACTTCAGGCTTGTCTACATATTCATTTATTAAATTTTCTTCCGCTTAGTCCCCTATTTATCAGGGGTTCGCTACAGTGGAATGAACCACCATCTATTCCAGCATATTTTTTACACAGCGGATGCCCTTCCAGCCGCAACCCAGTACTGGGAAACACACATACACTCTTGCATATATACACATACATATATATTTATTTATTTTATTTATTTATTTTATTTATTATAATTGATTAGGATCAATTTTTGTAGAATTTTATTAGTAGAAAACGACAATGTTATATAATAAATATATATTTAAAATCTTAAATATTGGAAAACAATATTTACATACACACACTGTAAAACCCACCAGTCAACTTTATCAAATGAAATGAGGGTAGTTAACTCAAAAATTGACAAAAATCTAATTCTACTCAATTGAAAAGAGTTTTGAACTCAGTGTTGAAGGTAATGAGTTAGTTAAATGCCTCATTACTTCAACTTAAATGGAGCAAGTACTCATATAGATTAGTTTTTTAACTCAAATTGTTTGTAGCAATTGGTTTTCTCAAACGGTTTGAGTTGCCTTAACTTATTGGGTTTAACAGTACTCAGTTGGTTTGAGTTCTCTTCATTTATTAGGTTTTACTGTGCTCAAATAGCTTCGTTTACTAAAATGGTTTAAGTTCACAGTACTCATTAATTGGTTTTTGAACTCAAATTGTTTGTAGCAATCGGTTTCCTCAAAGGGTTTGAGTTGCCTTAACTTATTGGGTTTTACAGTACTCAGTTAGTTCTCTTCATTTATTGGGTTTTACTGTGCTCAAATTGCTTTGTTTACTACAATGGTTTAAGTTCACAGTACTCATTGATTGGTTTTTGAACTTAAATGGTTTGTAGAAATCGATTTCCTCAAACAGCTTGAGTTACCTTAACTTTTTGGGTTTTATAGTGTACATACATGCATACAAATTAATGCCTGTAGATAGTCATATTTTCTTCTCTATGTTTAATAAAACTATTTTTATAGTGACATTGTTATTCTCTGCAAACAAAAGCTCTAAAAAGTATCATTCCTTTTTTTATATTTATTAAACACAAATGAACAGTTTAAATAAAACAAATAGGTCGACTTATGTTCAAATAACCAAAAATGACTTTTAAGTGGTCTCTTAATTCTTTCACAGAGCTTTATTTTATATCTCAGCATATTATAGTGATTTATGTAAAAAAGAAAAATGCAATAATGATGCCGAAATTTCTGCTTTGCCATGACAGGAGTAAAATTACATCTTGACATTTATTCAAATACTAAACTAATAATATTTCTTAATATTACTGATCAAAAAATGCAGCCCTGGTGAGCATTAGAATCTTACTGAATCTACATATAACTGTCCCAAAAATGGGCACTAAACAGTGTCCAAACCTTTTCATTCTCTTAAGGCAGTTAAGAAAGGACCTCAGGTAAAAGGGGTCTGACTTGGGGTCAGTGTTTTTACAACAGTCTTTTCTGGTGAGTCAGGGCTGTAATCAGGTCATCTTCAGATCAGTCACATAAATCACAGGAGACGGTGAGTTTACAGCCTGTCGTGGCCCACTGTCTCTGCATGCCCGGGCTAGACACTGCTAAAAGGCTATGAAGGCTACAAGCACCCATGGGAGAAAACACATTACAGTCAACAGAACAAATAATTCAGAGGAGAGGGAAAAGATGGCACCAAACACAAGGGGTTGAACACAGGACAAAAGTGCTATTAATTACTATTATAGCAGTTTTTATCATAAGGAACAGACTGTGACTTACAATGTATTCCAAAGGGACAACAGTTGGATTTGTAAATGTAAAACATTAATCATATTTCTAACTGCTTGTGCAGTATCACACAGTGTAGTGAGGCTCTCTTTAATGTTTTAGCACATTGTTAGCATGTTACATAGAAAATTGCCATGTTTTAGCATTTTGCTAGCACGTTTTAGCATTTTTTTAAAAGATGTCATATAAAAAGTACCATAGTAATTTATAGTAAATAAATAGTAGTGTACTATACTATAATACTATACTAGTACTTATACTATAGTAAAGTACTTTGAATTAATCTGTTGTGGTAATTTTATAGTTGCTATGGTAACACAACAGTTACGGTAATATAAACAATTGACCCAGTACTGCAGTTTAGAGTATATTAGGGGTATATAATATAATACACTATAGCTTACTATAGTAAAAACTAAAACTGTTTAGTTATGTTGCAGCTCTCATTTAAAAATGTTTTAAATACTATAATATACACAGTATAATCCACTTTATGATTCTAAAACACTATAGTATTTACTATAAATTACTATAGTATTTTTTTCAGGTGGGATGCTCATATGTTGTTACATTCTAAGTGCATTTATCAAATCCAGCAAAGAAAACATTCACAAAGCATTCACACTCTTGGACTCTTGTTTTCCATGTTCTAAAATCTTTTTAGCATGATGTAGCAAGCTTTTAACGTATTGCTAACATGTTTTAGCACATCACTAGCATCACTTAAGTTGTTTATTTGTTTTAGCATGTTGCTAACATACAGTCAAGGCCAAAATTATTCATAACCCAATAATTTCGGGCTTGACTGTATATGTTTTAACAAGTTGCTAATATAGCATGTTGATACAGTAGTTTTAGCACATTCTACTTTCATCGTTAACACATCGCTAAAAAATCATGAAAGCAATACATGTTGTTATTTGTACAATGCATTTCACAGACAGTACTAGTTTCAGTTTCACTTGAACTAAATTTTATCTCGACTATTATCGCGACAAAATTATAATGAATGCCATTACAGTTTCTTTTTGTTTTATACTTGTTTTTAATGCCTATTTCTGTTATGATAACTAATAAATTGAAACGCGTTGTCATGCAGTAAAGTATATATGTTTTAAATATTTTGGGTTTTTTTTAAGGCTATGAATTTTGGTGAAAAAAAAGGTAATGATCAATCTGAAATAAACAAAACTGAAAGCTTGACAGCTTGCCGCATATTTTGCTTGCTTGATGCTAATTACATTGTACATATCACAGTATGATTCAGTTTTTTATAAAGCAACTTAATTTTAGCATGTTAAAAATATATGTTAAATAAATATATCTTTTCTTTAGTGATTTATTACTTCTTTAGTGACTTCTTCAGTTCGAACTGAAATAGGGAATCGAGCCATTAGTCGTGCCGCCCCCTCATCCTGGAATACTCTTCAGTCTAAACTAAAAATGTCTTGAGCTCATCCCAATTAAAATTATTATTTCGCTCTATAATTTAATAACAAACAACAACAGTCCATTTCTCAATGCATGTGTTTTTAACATATTGCAATGTGGCATAGCTGAATAACCAAACTGTATTTTATATTATCTTTACTTTTTATTTATTAAATTTTTTTCATAAGTTGTGTGCTGCAGACCTCTTGGTCACCCTTGTAAAAGAGATCTTGATTTTTTTTTTTATATGGTTAAATAAATAAATATCTCTATATATACATGAGCAATATCACACGAGTAGCAAAAACTGATCGGCACTGATTGGAGGCATGCGTTAGTGCCTTAGTGTCCCACCAGTGATAATATACAGCCACATTGCACTGCTATGAGAGTGATATAGCATTTATACAACAGTTCGACGGCATAATCATGTATATAAAGATCAAAATCAAACACAGTCTAAAAATCCTTTTGTTAGAGGAACTACTTTCCTCCGCCATTCATTCACATCTGCAGCTGACGTCAGAACAGCAGAAGCCATCACTAATTCATCAACAACACTTTAGAGCTAGTATTTGAATGATTCTCTAGCGTAATGTCTAAAGTGATGACAAAACACGTGATTTAACTCATATTTTACGATTATAAGGCTGAACAGCATGAAATGCCATCTCAATCTACAGAGATATCTCCCAGTATTCTCTGTTGCAATGAGAAGATCACAATATTACTATGGTATAAATACAGCACTACAACATACAAGAGAGAAAGATCGACTTAGAAAATCATTCACCTGTTTAATCATGATCTGATCAGCTGTAGTTTGAAATAACACAGTTTTTCTCTTAGGGCTTATAATGCGGTCTCTGTCGCCATCTTGTGGATGAATATCGTCAACCGTCTTTGCTCAAAGACAGGCTAATGGCAGCCGACGTGCTGTCGCTCAGAAATTATAAATATTAAAAAATAGGCACTATCTTTATAAATAAACTGCACAGTTTCAATCTAAACAACTACATTCTCGACTAAAAAAGCCTCAAAAGTACATTATGTTGCCCAACAGCAGCAATATTTGACAAACTGTAGAGTGTCCACTGCTTGTTGCTGTAGGCGGTGGGAGGAGTAATACACAAAGTTGAAGGGTTAAGAGGCTGGATGAGTGCTGTTACTGGCAGAATATCGCACAGTTATCAGCCAATCAGATTCCAGAACCAGACAGAACAATTATGTTTAGTTTGTTGTTTGCTTGCAGGTGTGTTTGTTTTCTCTCTTTTTTTTTACATTCCGCCTACAAACCCAATGTTAAAAAAGACAGAAACGCTTACTGTATGGTAAACCCTAAATTAAAATCACATTTTATCATATATTCCATCAAATAGAGGGCAGACTCTGTGGTCTACCCCTTCTGCATAACCTCTAAAGGTCTGCGCTCTATTACCAGACAAGGTGGATTCAACTGTGGCGCTGACAGGCAGCCTGATAGCTGGCACTCCATTGAAATATACAGGCCCTTTTCGGATTTTGAGAGACTCCATTCACAGGTTCATCTGGGGTGGGTAATTGCTTTCTCCCAGAAGCAGACTGCTCATTATTTCTGCCAACCTGCCCGTCATGCTGACGTGAGGGCCAGCAGGAATCAGAGGTCTAGAAGCGCAATTAATAAGGGAAATGACCAGCCCACAGTGATTAGAGAAAATCCAGTGTGAATGTCCACCGGATAGCTTAAAAACACACAGGGTGAAAACAAACAAGGCATTCTGGGGATTGTTTTTGCACTTCAAATTACATAGCAAATATATAAGGGTTTTTGACATGGCGTTGCATTTTAATTGTGAAACATAACAAAGATTAATATAATTTGTATTGTTATTTGTATTTATTAAGTGTCGCTTATACCTATGATCTTACATGGTAATTGGTAACTAGATGTGTGAGTAATATGTAACTACAGTGTATCAACACACTGGTGCATGGTATTAACTTGCGTAATACTGGTGTAACTACACACGTGTAACAACCCACTGAATAGTATGTGTAAGTTCAATTGTGTAGCAGAACATTAATAAGACAATCTTTGGTAAAGTACCCCTTTAATGTGAATTTCTGATATGATTCTACAATTTACCTTAAAACAACATATAAACAGAAGACATTTGTATAATCCATCTACAGTAATACTTAAACAGTTAAAGTTGCACAAAGGCTTAGGTTTTATATATTACACAGTAATTTGTGACCATTTTACACTTTATATTGAGTGGACAGTTCCTATGGATTTACCCTATAATTATACTGGTATCACGGTAACACTTTACAATAAAGTTCATTAGTTAATGCATTTACTAACATGAAGTAATCATGAACAACACTTGTACAGCATTTATTAATCATAATTGAACATTTACTAATGCATTATTAACCTCCGAGTCCATGCTTGTTAACATTAGTCAATGCACCGTGAGTTAACATGAACTAACAATGAACAACTGTATTTTCATTAACTAACGTTAACTAACATGAACAAATACTGTGGTAAATGTATTATTCATTGTTTGTTCATGTTAGTAAATGCATTAATTAACATTAACTAATGAACCTTTTTGTAAAGTGTGACCAGTATCACAAGGTAAAACTTTCTAATGCAGTGTTAGTTCTGCCATTCTTCTTCTAATACAGTGTTTAGAAGTACAGGGTATGCAAACAGGTGTGGAAGTGAGAAAACACCTGCAAGTACATATTCTTGTTATGCAGTGCACTTACGTTATTCTTGTTACAGATGTGTACTTTTTAGTGTTGTTACCAATGTGCTGTTACACATACTATTCAGTGGGTTGTTACATGTGTGTGGTTACACCAGTATTACACAAGTAAATACTATGTATCAGTGTGTACATACACTGTAGTTACATACTACTTACATATCTAGTTACCATGTATTTTCATAGGTATAAGCGACAATATAAAGTGGGACCAGTTTTTTTTCTCTGAATTGTTTACATATTTAACTTTTTTGCAACCACTATAAAATTGTTAAGCTTTGTTGTCTTTTGGAGTGACAACCTATTTATTGAAATGAGAATTTAATAATAAAAAGAAATTCAGATAATGGTCAAAAACTAAACATTTTTACTGCCTATTTGTCAACTACCCATTTAATATAATCATAAGAGAACTTAAATGCATGCAGGTAAAAACAAAAAAAGAATTTCTGAAGACGCTTTTTAGCAATTACTTCGTCCTTGTAGGTTACGCAGCCCGTAACTAAACCCCCACTGCAAAGCAGCAAAGACGATCCAAATTAAATTAGAAAAGGCTCATCATTCATAAACAATGGCTTCAAACAATTGTTGAGTAATTTTGGGATACATATGCTATCCGTTCCATGCATGTGGTTTATTGTTTCAGATAATGAGTTGCTAATCAAAGCCTGGTGCTTGAGAGAAAATTAGTCTTTGCACAATGAGACTGAAAAACTGCTGCGAGTCCCAATTACTAATATGACAGAGGTTCATATTTAATAAGGATGCAGCCTTGAATAGAAAAAAAGTCACAGTAACCTGCTCTGTTTACCCCGTGGATGCAATTAAATGCTAAATCGCTTCAAAAGCACCTTGAGAATTAGCGACAAAAGGTCAGAAACATGAAAGGAAGAGAACAACTATAAACTATCCAGAGGCAGACTTCATCAACCGAGGACTTCATTAAGAAGCATAACTGAGAAACTTTGCTGTCGTCAGTTTAAAAGCAATAATGCACGACAACAAAAAGACTAAGGTTCATCAAACAGTCGCTTGGTAATGAGTAAATATGTAGATATATCATTTGTAATTTAATTTTCCCTGCTGGAAAATACTGTTTAGGGTGATTTATAACATCGGGATTTGGACAATAGTCTGGACTGAGTTTTAAAGGCAGCCTATTATGTCCCTTTTTACAAGATGTAAAATAAGTCTCTGATGTCCATGTAGCTTTTAGCGCTAGTTCTACCAGGAAGATCTAATGCCAGTTCCAACCAATAGCCACGAGACACAAGGATTAAACAGTTGAAGTCAGAATTATTAGCCCCCTTTGAATTTTTTTTCTTTTTTAAATATTTTCCAAATGATGTTTAACAGAGCAAGGAAATTTTTACAGTATGTCTGATAATATTTTTTCTTATGGCAAAAATCTTATTTGTTTTATTTGGGCAAGAATAAAAGCAGTTTTTAATTTTTTAAACAACATTTTAAGGACTAAATTATTAGCCCCTTTAAGCTATATATTCGTTTGATAGTCTACGGAAAAACCATCATTTTACAACTTGCCTAATTACCCTAACCTGCCTAGTTAACCTAATTAACCTAGTTAAGCCTTTAAATGTCACTTTAAGCTGTATAGAAGTGTCTTGAAAAATATCTAGTAAAATATTATTTACTGTCATCATGGCAAAGATAAAATAAATCAGTTATTAGAAATAAGTTATTAAAACTATTATGCTTAGAAATGTGTTGAAATAATCTTCTTTCCGTTAAACAGAAACTGGGGGGAAAAATAAACAGGGGGCTAATAATTCTGACTTCAACTGTATTAGCTGTCTATTCATTACATTTATTTGGCTGCAGATACTGACGTGGACTTTCACCCATTATCCTCCCCACCACCACCACCAGGTTGGCCCTGTCTAGGGGGAAGGCTCCACCCCTGCCTTCATCATAGGCAGTCATAGCTGGATCAAACTCCTGATTCAAGCACGGACGGGGCCTCCACCAAAGAAATCCTATGTTTTGTTAAATCATACTTTTCCATATCATATTTTTCTCCCTGGTCTCAAAATACCACACAAATAATGATAATTCTAACTCTCTGAATCTGCCCCCTTTAGGCTTTGATCCAAATTGTGCCGTTCTGGTGACTTCAAATGAGATTTTTTACACGAGGGTGGAGCTATAAATGTGTTTATAGTGGCATATTCAAAACAATAATGGCAGATGGCTGCTTCTCACTCAGGGTTCTTTATGCTAATGAGAAAAAGATTGTCACTAATGGGTGGACATGTACAAAGGGAGAATGCCAATCAAAATGTTTCTACAGACTTTCTTTATCAGCCATGTGATCAACCGAGGACAAAAAAAAAAAAACAAGGAAAAAAAACAACCAAAAAAAAACAAGGAAGATGAAACCCCGCCATCTTAAAAAAAAAAAATTATAGATTTATAGAAATATTTGTTATTGGGTGTACATTTTAGGTTTCATTTTTTTTGTTTTAACAATTTTAGCAGTTTAATAGTGATGTTATATAGTGACTTTATATAACTTAAATTTAAGTAATGCTTATTAGATTTATACGTTGTGCCTCAATGTCGAGACAGATCCACACACACCGCCGCTAGATGGCGCCACTAACTCTGTTAGTTCTCTTGTGTCCACAGAATATAACTTTCCCTGTAATTTAGTAGACTCTTTATTCCATGTGATAAATAAACTAATAGTCAGTCAACAACTCGAACTGTAAAAATGTAAAAAAAAAAAAAAAAAAAAGTCCAGTTGAATAGATTGTAAAATAAATTCTGGAAGTAATTTTTGCATCACAGGTCCCCTTAAAATCTCAGAAATTTGGTTACTTCCTTAGGTTGGTGGAATCATGTTGAAATGTGAATTAATAACCAACATATCACTCATCAAATAACCAGATATAACACATAGATGAATAACTTCTCTTTGACATAAATTATTGTATAACATAAAGCACTTTTTTTAGTCATCGAATAATAATTATGAATATAACAGTTAAAGCTCAAATAAAAACAGACACAACTGAAACTATTGAAATAGCATACAGCATATTTGCTATTTTATGTTTTGTATTTCACCATTAAAAAACGTTTGAGGCAAAATATTTTCAAAAACTAAAATATGTAATACAAATATTGAATGCATGCTACCCCACATGTTTTTCTTCTAAAAATAACACGGAAAACATGAGGATGTGGGTAAATATAAATATATGTAAATATAAATATATAATTTTTTTATTTATTTTTTATTGTATTTAAATGCACATTAATTATTTGTGCTTGCATGTGTAGGCTCAAATTAAAAACAGAGAGTTTTCTTTATTTAGCAGAGTAAAAAAGATTAAAAACAATGTTTTTGCAAATAAATATATATATTTCTGCATTTTAAAGATTTAAAAACAAGAAACTAAAATGAACAGAATAATATACCATGCTGTTCTGCATTGATGCAAGACAAAATGCTTTTGTGAAGCAAAAAACTACTGAAAAATGAATATAAGCATGTCTGAAAACCTTATGCCTTTTGTTATAAAGAAAAATATAGTGCAATATATCATTCATTCATTTATTAATTCGTTCATTTCTTCATTTATCCATTAATGTTGGAATGAGTAAAATATTAGAATGCACATTATTCAATAACCAAATGTCACTGACCGATGAACAACATTTCTCTGAGATCAGTGATGGCTGTGAAGCACTGGTGTGTAACACACTTTGGCGAATCTGATACATACCTTGTATCCTGGGCCCAGTTGATGGATGGCAAATATCTGAGCTGGGTTTAGAGCTTCACTGAACACATAGATGGCTCCGAGCTGTCCACAAAACACCCGGTTGGCATCTGCAGTCTCAGATGAGCCGAGGAAACATTTGTCATAACTCTGTGATAAGCACATGAAAAAAAAAGCTTAGAGTTCTTTAAAGCTATCTCTAAAAAAGTAGCTGTGAATACCCCATAGATCATTTATTACAGCTTGTCAAATGTGCCCTTGTTTGGGTGTGGACAAAAACACAGTTGTTGTGCATGTCCCTTTAAATGCAAATGAGCTGGCAGAATAGGGCGGAGCTTTTACATGCTATTCTCACACTCCAGAAACACCAAAACAAGTGAATCTCACATAGAAAACTATCAGAAATGACCAGAAATATAAGCCTTGCCGTGCATGTTTGTCAAAGTCAGACAAAGACGGAGAGAAATAATTTAAAACTTGGTTAGTGGTTAGTTGATACATTTATATACAGTGGTTGTGGAGTAAGTTGATTAAATTCATCAACTAGCTAGTCACCTGACTATACAGTGTATAGACCAAGGGTGTTCGAACTCGGTCCTGGAGGGCCGGTCTCCTAGAGAGTTTAGCTCCCTAATCAAACATACCTGAACTAGCTAATCAACCTCTTACTAGATATACTAGAAACATCCTGGCAGGTGTGTTGAAGCAAGTTAAAGCAAAATTCTGCAGGACACCGGCCCTCCAGGACCAAGTTTGGACACCCCTAGTATAGACTGATAAATGTGCATTTATTAGAGTTAGCTTTAGCCACATTAGCTGTACAGCATATTAGCAAGCACATTTATATGACCTTTCAAACATGACTTGTTCTGGATATCAGGGTTCAGAGCAAAATATCAAATTTCCTGACTTTTCCCTGACTTTCCTTGATAAAAATTTTCATGAGCAGTAATGAACGGAAAAACACTCTGCTATTGTGCTTTGCATAATATTAAAATGGTTTTAGCTTGAATATCATTTTGTAGCACTTTAAGAGGCACTCCGAGAACAACAACGGGTAATTTACCTCAGATTCTTATAAAAATCTGAAGTACGTGCTGATTGTATGGCTGTAAAGTGCTCCCTCTCCCATATTTGACAGCTTGATAGTAGTTTTACAGACTTAACATTTAGATTTTATGTCTACTTTTTAACACCCAGTCTTTGATGTGGTCATTTTGAATCCAAATCTCTTAAAATGTATATTATACTGACATTTTAATGTCAGGTAAATAATTAATAACTATATTATTAGGCCTTAATTAATAGGTACAGTCTGGTGAATGCACTGGACTTAAAGAAATAGCTTCAAAATAAAAGTCACTATGCATTAACATTATACAGAATGGAAGCGCTAGGATAAAATCTAAAACTACTCAGACTGTGTTCATCTGACAGAAAAAAGTCAAATACACAGAGGATGGCTTGAGAGAGTAAATTATGGGTCCTTTTTTTATGGGGTTGAACTATTAACTGCTAAGAGATCACAGGCTGATGAGCAAGAAAGGAATAAAATGGAGCTGAAGAAATAGCCTAACCATAACAAAAATGATATATAAAAATACAAAAAGGAAACTAAAATAGATATTACATATTAAAAAAACTGATATTACATGAACAAAAGAAAAAGACACCATGACTTTCAAAGTCTGGAATAGACCGTTTAAAAATCAATGATATCCCATGATCTGTGGAGACCCTAGGATATGAAGTCATAGAACAAAATGTTGTTATTGATCAATCCTTTAGAAACAGCATTGAACCGACCCTCATGCGTGAAGCAGTGATTAAAACATGCAGATTAAAGGACAGTAATATATAATACAACAATGTACATCGCAAGGGACGCGAAATCAAAGTGGCAAATTTTTCCACATGCTTGGTTTTCTGGGATGTTAGTTGCACCAGGGACCCGATTACAGCACTTAAACACATACAAAGTCAGATTTTCATGATATGTCACCTTTAAAAGTACATATCAGAGCAAAATAAAATAGAGTGCTGGCTTGGAAACAGAGTGGATGTCAGTATGCAAACTTCACAGTAGGCGAGTAATGATTTGCAGTGTAATTGAGATGTAGAATTACAGAGATGTTATTCTGTGCTGAAACCTGCCTATTAGTTTAATCAAAATCAGCACCCAGGAGATGTGAGGTTAAGCACTGCTGGTCCAACCTTTTAATTATCTTACACTGCTTTCTGTGAGGTGCAGCAAAAACACAGGCAAAGGTCTGTGAATTTTAATCTAACCACCGAATCCACAAGACAATGGCTGATTTATACAGTAGCTTGAGCTGGCAAAAATCAAAAGTCAAAATTAATAGCCCTTCTGTGAATTTTTTTTTTTTTCAAATATTTCCCAAATGATGAAATGATGGTCTGAGTATTTCAGAAACTGCTGATCTACTGGGATTTTCAAGCACAACCATCTCTACGGTTTACATAGAATGGTCAGAAAAAGAGAAAATATCCAGTGAGCGGCAATTCTGTGGGCGCAAATGCTTTGTTGATGTCAGAGGTTAGAGGAGAATGGCCAGACTGGTTTGAGCTAGAAAGACAACCGTAACTCAAATAAGTACTCGTTACAACCGAGGTATGCAGAAGAGCACCTCTACAGCAGCAGAACACCACACCGGGTGCCACTCTTGTCAGTTAAGAACAGGAAACCGAGGCTACAATTTGCACAGGCTCACCAAAATTGGACAATAGAAAATTAAAAAATGTTGCCTGGTCTCGATTTCTGCTGCAACATGCGGATGGTGGGATCAGAATTTGGCTTCAACAACAGGAAAGCATGGATTCATCCTGCCTTGTATCAGTGGTTCAAACTGGTGGTGGTGGTGTAGTGGTGTGGAGAATATTTTCTTGGCACACTTTGAGCCCATTAGTACAAATTGAGCATCATGTCAATGCCACAGCCTGTATTGTTGCTGACCCTGTCCATCCCTTTATGTTCACAGTGAGTACTTCCAGCAGGATAACACGCCATGTCATAAAGTGTGAATCATCTCAGACTGGTTTCTTGAACATGACAATAAGTTCACTGTACTCAAATGGCCTCCACAGTCACCAGTTCTCAATCCAATAGAGCACCTTTGGGATGTGGTGGAACAAGAGATTCACATCATGGATGTGCAGCCAACACATCTGCAGCAACTGCTTGATGCAATCATGTCAATATGGACCAAAATATCTGAGGAATAGTTCCAGTACCTTGTTGAATCTATGCCACAAAGGATTAAGGCTCAGTTCTGAAGGCAAAAGGGGTTCAACCCAGAAATAGTAAGGTGTACCTAATAAAGTGGCCGGTGAGTGTATATACTAAATAATACATTATAATATTATACATATTATTAGATATAATTTGCTATTATTATAAAGTATAACAAGAGGAATACATAAACATTGAAGAAACAATCATTAAAGACACTGATTAAACATTGATTTCTGCATCATACTTGCTGCTGTTAAAGCTAACCTACATGACAGACCCGACATGCTGGCAGAAATAAATGTCATCCATGTATTCTGAAACATTTCTGGTAAATCAATGCATCTTTCATAGTTTCGTTTCCCGCTGTGCGCATGATATTACTCTGAGAAATATCCGGCAGCTACAGACAGACATGGAGTGATGGAAAAAAAGTACTGTATCTTACGTCATTAGTGTTGACGTGCCAAGCCATGTCCCCATACGAGACAAGCTGCCCATTGACATAACAGCGGATCTCACTGTTCCTCCAGCGGTTGTAGATGTGGACAATGCTGACCATGTACCACTAAACAAGAAAAAAAAAAAAAAACATAAGCACACAGCAGAACAGGAGAAACATATGGTCTGTGGGTACACTGCAGGTAAATAAACTTACACAATTGATAGCATTATAAGTTTTTATCAATGTTATGTTTTTTTTTATTAAATGTACACTTATTTGAATACTTTGCTAGCAAAAATAAATAAATAACACTGGATGATATTACGTTGAGAATTCTTATACTGTATTACTGTATTGGTGTCAAAGGTTTTTACAGAGGGGTTTTAGGGGAGATTTTATTTTTTCCATTCTATAATTCAGAAATACTGCCAAGAGCCAGAAATCCATATTAACCAACCTTCACAATACAGATATATAAACAATCATTTAAAAAAACAACATAAAATTTGGTGTATGTACAGTACAATAAGTGATTTTTGTCAGTGCATGAGAAAAACTAGCTATGTATAATGTATTTTAATTTAAATCTACAGACACAAATTGTTGAAGTACTGTAAATGATACACTTAAAAGTCTATTTTGGATGCGTTCTTTCCATTAGACTATAAATTAAAAAAAAAAAAAAAAAAGCCATGAAAAAAAGTGTGATTTTGTAAAAATGGTTAAATCATGCTCATGTACGGTGTATGTGTTAAGTCTATGGACATACAGTGCTTCTGTACAAACAGACAATGCACACTACTGCTCAAGCATGGATAGTGCGACATTTTTAATCTACTTTACATTACAGGTTATCTTACATGTGGATTATTTTAACATCACTGTTGTTTGAACCCAAAACATTTTCAAAAATGAGTGAAATCTTTTTTAGTTTTTTAAATAATCAAGTCATTTCTAATAAACATGGATTGGATCCATTTAACATTTAACAGACATTCATTCATTTATTCATACAGTATGTTGGTTCATAAGTTCATTTGTTAACTTTATTTCGTATATTAATTTGTTCATTCATTCATTCCTTCGTTTGTTCATTTGTTCAATAATTTGCTCATTCTGTTTGTTCGTTCACTAATCTTTTTTTAACTTTCAGGTTATAGCTAATATTCTGATGACCTTAAATTAATCAAAAATTGTTTGTTTCATTCTTTCATTTTTGTTTATTCGTTCCTTTGTTCGTCCATTTGTTCATTCATTTATTCATTCCTTTATTCGTTCTTTCATTCGTTTGCTCGTTCGTTTATTCATTCATTCGTTCGTTCGTTCATTCATTTGCTCATTCATTCATCTATCTATCCATTCATTCATTCATTCATTCATTCGTTCGTTCATTCATTCACTAATTTCATTAACTTTCAGACTATAGCCAATATTCTTTATGACTATAAATTGATTTTAAAAAAGTTTTGTTCATTCATTTGTTTGTTTATTCGTTCCTTTGTTCATCCATTTGTTCATTCATTCATTCATTCATTCATTCCTTTATTTGTTCGTTCATTTGTTTGTTCGCTAGTTCATTCATTCATTCGTTTATTCATTCATCTATCCATCAATCCACTCATTCGTTTGTTCGTTCATCCATCCATTCATTTATTTGTTTGTTTGTTTGTTCGTTCATTCATTCACTAATTTTTTTAACTTTCAGACTATAGCCAATATTCTGATGGTTGTAAATTTATGTTCATTCTTTCATTCATTCAT
Organism: Danio aesculapii; assembly: GCF_903798145.1. Classification (NCBI taxonomy): domain Eukaryota; kingdom Metazoa; phylum Chordata; class Actinopteri; order Cypriniformes; family Danionidae; genus Danio; species Danio aesculapii. Next base: position 15,586,300 of record NC_079449.1, on the reverse strand, counting down.
TCATTCGTTCGTTCGTTCGTTCGTTCGTTCGTTCATTCGTTCGCTCATTCGTTTATTCATTCATCCATCTATCTATCCATCCATCCATCCATCCATTCGTTCGTTCGTTCGTTTGTTCATCCACTAATTTCTTAAACTTTCAGGCTTATCTGCCAATATTTTGGTGGTTTTAAATTGATCAAAAACTGTCTGTTTTGTTGGTTCATTCTTTCATTCGTTTGTTCGTTCATTTATTCATTCATTCATTTGTTTGTTCATCGTTCGTTCGTTGGTTCATTCATTCAATCATTCATTCATTTGTTCGTTCATTCAGTGATATAACTTTCAGGTTATAGCCAATATTCTGATGGTTTAATGAATATCAGTGGCCTAAAAAAGTGCATATGCCATATCTTTTGAAATATGCAAGTCATACAATTACGCCAATAATATTTATCAATGACATTAATTAATATTTATCAAAAACCTCAATGCTAATATTTGCATAATAAAATAAAATGGAAAAAAAGGCAAATGCCACAATACTCAAGAGCTGAGTCTGAAATCACTCACTCTATCACTAACCCCTATATAGTACACAGCACCTGAGGACACTATTGTGGCAAAGAAAGAATGAAAATGTTGTAGTAAAATTAGGTGCTATTGAAAAATAGCAGACAATGGCATCATGAACATTATGTCTATCCACCTGTTTACCGTATTATTTGATTTAAAAAGGGAGAACATGAACAGCTGTTTGTCATGCTTGTCATAAACTTCATTATAACTGAATACTTTAATTATACTTAAAAAATAAAGAATAAAAACTACCGTCACATTGATTTGCTCATATAAATAGAACATAAATACAATAAAAAGTACCTAAGAACCTAATAATTTGTATGAACATTAGTTATTTTTTTACAGGATTTTCACTTTTTTATGGGTTCATATATATATATATATATATATATATATATATATATATATATATATATATATATATATATATATATATATATATATATATATATATATATATATATATATATTTCCTTTCTGGCACTAGAAGCACAAAATTCAACCCAAAACACGTTTTCATGGGCAGCAGGCAGAAGGTCTAATGCAGTAAAATTTGCATTTAGATATAAATAATACATCAGATTTTGAGTGAGAGTAGAAGAGAGGAGAGGAAGCAGACAGAGGCAGAGAGGAAATCAAAGCAGTGAGGAAGTAAAGGCAGGTTTACTTAGCAGGAGACATGGGTCATTACAGACTTCATTTCTGTTAATGTGCCGCCACACGCAAGCCTCACGATATGCTCGAGTGTTTCAAACACACTCTAGAATGAAGCACAAACTATTCAGGGCAAGTAGCATGTTCTTTATGTGTTTGGATTGTCATAAACTTCTAATAAGATTTAGTTTTTAATCTGATTTTAATGTTTTCCTTTTTGTTTAGAACAGCACATCCATTTAGAAAATGCATAATCATGTACACGTGAACAAAGATTATATAGTATTGCAGTCTTTAAATGTTACGCTCAAAACATCAAATTGTACTAATAGAGTTGCTACACAGCCAGTTAGTGCTCATATTAAGTCAATAAATCAATAGTTATGATTAGGAACAAGGAAAGATAATGGAATAACCCTATGCGAGTTAAAACCACAGGAGATAAGAAGAATTAAACTGTTCATCTTCATATGCAACTGTGGATAATGCAATGAGCAAAAAAAAAATATCACTATTAGACCACAAGAGGTCTGAATCATGTTGGCTTATTTGTGCATCAGCATATTATTCCACAAAATGCATAGAATAGACTGAAAATGAATATAATCAGTGCTGCAAATAACATACATACAATTAATAATATTATTATTATTATTATTATTATTATTAGCCATTGCAATTAATACAAATTTGAATCTTCACATATTTAAATTTATGTATTTATTTATTGTTTTGTTTGATTGTCTTATTGCTTTTACTTTGTTTTAAATTTTTATGTTTGATTTAATTTAATTTAATTTAATTTAATTTAATTTAATTTAATTTAATTTAATTTAATTTAATTTAATTTAATTTAATTTAATTTAATTTTATTTTATTTTATTTTATTTTATTTTATTTTATTTTATTTTATTTTATTTTATTTTATTACAATTGACTACTACTATTATTATTTGCCACTGCAATTAATACATTTATTTATTTATTTATTTATTTATTTAATGTTCTTCATTTTTCTTTTTTATTTATTTTTTTTATATTTTATTTTATTTTATTACTGTTGGCTACTACTATTATTATTTGCCATTGCAATTAATACATTTATTTATTAATACATGTATTTATTTTTACATGTATTTATTTATTTATTCATTTATTGTTTTGTTGTTTTACTTTTTATCATTTTATTAGATTATTATTTGCCTTTGCCGTTAGTAATTTTTTTGTATTTATTATTTAATTTTATTTTATTTTATTTTATTTTTATTTTATCAAAGCACAGCAAAGCAAAGTACCTTGACCACACGATATGCAAACTAGGTCCCATGACTGTACGACGGTAACTGTAAGATTTAATTTTGGGATAAAAACTTCAAGACCTTGGCAAGCCCTTTCCCCTATAGGCCAAACCAGCAAGAACAAGTTATTAACATTTTTCAAGATTACAACAGCTAAGAGCATTAAATATTGAGTCAAAAGAGGGAAATCATTTATTAGACAGATGTTTCCGAACTGCAGCAGCTGTGATGAGTGATTTCCAAGAGATTTCCCTTCGATTCAACAAAACCAAAACAAATAGAGAAAATGCCCTCAGTTATAGCTTATGTCCTGGGGTTCTGCAACAGTTTGTAAACAGGATATTAAGCCCAGTTAACTGGATCATACATCCACCGGCAAAGCTTTGTGATTTTCACTGAGCATCGCAGCAAGAAAATTCACAAGTGCATCCACTCAATTCTTAGTCTTTCACGGCACAATCAGTAGATTATTTCAGACGCTGCTAGGAAAGAGGGAGTGAGAATCAAAGTGGGAAATGAAAGCCTACCTTGCGGGGCTGAAAGTCATATTTCACGCAGTGCTGGAAGCCTTTTCCTTTCGACTTCAGTGATGTCACAATCAAGCAGTTCCCCACAAAATGTGCAGAGTAGCCGATGCCTTTGCTTGTGCGGAAACTAAGATTGAGAAATCAATAAATACTGGTTAGACCTTTTCTGTTCTATGGTTTATGATGTTTATATTTATGATATAAAGTGAAAAGGAGCTAAACTTTTCCCAGCTTAGCCATGGGAAGCCATCTTAAACTAATTTTAAACAGCAAACAACCACATTAGATATGGTATATAGAACCATCTAAAGCAGGGGTGTCCAAACTCGGTCCTGGAGGGCCGGTGTCCTGCAGATTTTAGCTCCAACTTGCCTCAACACACCTGCACGGATGTTTCTAGAAAGCCTAGTAAGTGCTTGATTAGCTACCCCAGGTGTGTCTGATTGAGGTTGGAACTAAACTTTGCAGGACACCAGCCCTCCAGGACCGAGCTTGGACATGCCTGATCTAAAGTGTAAAAGGATCATATAAGTAACTGGCATCCATGTGAAAACAAAACACTTTAAACTAGCTTATGCAGGTTTTAATAGGGATTCCAGCCTTTTTGTAGGAGCCCTGTTCAACTAATTAGATTGGAAAAGTGGTTTTCTAGCTGGCTAAACCAGTATAACTCTGTAAGATCAGCAAAGACCTGCTTTGACCACCAAACCATCTTATGCTCACTGAAGATATACTTGTTTAGCAGACCAAGTCAAATCAAAACCTAAACAATATAGTAATGTTGTTTGGTGATCCAAACTGGACATTAGATTGTTTTCTATTGATCTGGCTCTGACTTATGGTTTTAGGGTTCAAACATTTGGACAAGTAAAAACTAAAGCATGCTTACACATAAGTAACTGACAACTATACTAAAGAAACACTTAAAGCCACCTTTAAGAGACAGTTCACCCAAATATGACAATTATGTCATCAATTACTCATCATACCACTTGTTCTAAACAAGTTCAATTTTCTTTCTTTTAATTAAAAGACGATTGGAAACCTGTACCCATTGGCTACTAAATACATTTACAATACACTACAACACTTTCATATTGGCTACATACTTTTCCTAGCATATCCTGAGAAAAAAAAAGGTGGAAATAAACACAGTTTGCCAATATTAAATGGATTGTTCAACCAAAATTGGCAATTTTGTCATCATTTACTCGCCCTTGTTTCAAACATTTATGACTTTCTTTCTTTTGTCAAACACAAAAGAAGATATTTAGAAAAAATATTTAAAACCTGCAACCATTACCTTCATCGACTTAGTATTTATTTTTCCTCCTATAATAACATTTTTCAAATTAACTTATTTTGTGTTTAACATGAAAAGGAAACTCATAAAGGTTTGCAACCACTTGAGAGTGAAAAAATGGTGAGCAAACATTCATATTTGGGTTAACTATCCCTTTAATCGGTTAACAAACAGTTTCCCATTTGTAAGACATTTTCTGTTCAATGGTTTATGATGTTTATATTTATGTGAAAATGAGCTAAACTTTTCCCAGCTTAGTCATGGGAAACCATCTTAAACTAATTATAAACAGCAAACAACCTATATAAGAACCATATAAGGTATATTAGAACCATATAAGTAACTTTCATCCATGTGAAAACAAAACTTTAACTCAAGACACTTTAAACTAGCTTATGCAGGTTTTAATATGTATCCCAGTCTTTTTTGTAGCATTTAAGATCCCTGTTCGACTGATTAGACTGGGAAAGTGTTTTTCTATTTAGCTAAACCAGCATAACTCCAGTTCTGAAAAAAACTGGGAAGCCATTATAAACTACTAAAGACCATCTTAGACCTGCTTTGACCAGAAAACCATCTAATGCTCACTGAAGATATGTTGTTTAACAGAGCAAGTGAAATCTCAACCTAAACAATATAGCAATGTTGTTTCCTGATCTAAATTGGAAATCAGATTGTTTTCTAATGATCTGCCTCTGATTTATTGTTTTAGGGTTCGAACATTTGGAGAAGCAAGAACAACTGAAGCTAAATTAGCAGTTACTGACAACTATACCAAAGAAACACTTCTATCCATCTTAAAGGGACAGTTCACCCAAATATGAAAATTTTGTCATCATTTACTCAAACCACTTGTTCTAAACCAGTTTAATTTACTTTATTCCAATTAAAAGACAATTGGAAACCTGTACCCATTGGCTACCAAAGTATTTTTTCTGCAATAGATGCCAATGGCTAAGCTCTTCAGAATATTTTTTTCTTATTGAAACCACATGAGTGTGAGTAAATTTTCCTTTTGGTGTGAACAATCCCTTCAAGACTAGATTGCTTGTTTAGTTTGTGTCCCGGTCTATAGGCTATATTAGGTTTTGGAACTTTTCCGATTGGGAAAGTAAACGTCAGATCAGTTAAATCAGGATAACACTAGTTTCACTAATCCTGGAAACCATTTTATGAAGTTTAAGTTTCTAGTTCAGCTGAAATGTTCTACTGAATCTTGTTCAACAATAAAAAGTCTATGGTGGTTTGCTTGTCTTCTTTGTCTTGCTTGTTTACTGATCTCTATGCCTGGTCATGCTGCTTTACCAAGCTTTTTTAAAGATATATCTTTTCAGGATATATCTAAAACTCCTCTAAAGTCAGTCAAATGTCTGCTCTATGATGTTTTCACAACAGGGTTTGTAAGTTTCCCGATGCGCATTTGCTAGTTTCCAAACAGATACAGTTAGGATTTCATAAAGAATGTCAAAGACAGTTTTGTGTTGTCTGATCCCAACAAAAAGGACTATAAACTGTCACATACAAGAAAACTAACAGCACAAGAGGTTGTTTTCAGTGTCTTCAAGAGCACAGTAAAAGTCTAAATGAATACTGTGTTTTTCTTCAACAACATCTCCGTTCACTCTGAATCTGTGTCATGTACAAACTGAACTCTTGAGTTTGTGTGAGCAGTCCTGCGCTTGGCAGCTGCAGGCTACAGATCTGGCAGCAAAACAGCAAGGACACAGCGCTTGCTCTCAAACCCAAGCGTAGCAAGCGTTGTTAGCATACTAGTCTTCAACAACACTGTTTTGTAACCTCCTTATAAAAAGCCTGGGGCAATTTCTTAATAAATATATATCCTGAACTCAAAAATAACTAAAAAAAAAAACAGACATTTAAACCATGTAGCAAATTATTTTGAACTAATATCAAAGCAAGATGCCTACAAATATCTCTAGAAATTACCAAGGCTGTTCAAAAAATGGACTCTATCCTTCTTTTTTCTCTTTCAAAACACACTCACTCCTTCTCCCTCAAGGACCATTTTCCCTCGCTCCTAGAACCCGGGCCAAAAACATGCGCCTGTGCTATTGATCTGCTCTCTAATTACCCACAAGTCTCTACATACGATGCTCTTTTTGCCTGGCTGACATTAAAAGCCCAAATTAATGTCTATTTCCACCCGGGTGTCCCTCTGCAGAGATTTTCCAGTGATTCCAGAACATTCTGCCCCAGGTTCAAAACACCTATTGGTCTAATCAGCAGAATCTGACCTAATTCCCTTTTATACTTGCATAATCCACCGCATCATCAGAAAACAAAATCCTCTAACAAAGCTCATTATATAAGTGGCAAAGCAGCCAGAACTCTCTCTCTCTCTCGCTTTCTCTAGCACACACTCTCTCTTTTTCTGTATTAAAACAAAACAAAGCCACTCAGTCTAATTTACTTACAGAAGAAGGCCCTGAAGGTCATTTTCTTTTCCACTAAGCAAGTTTTCTCTAAGAGTTGACAAAGTTATAAATAACCGTATGAAAGCGTAGGCACCAGTAAAGGTAGGGTTTGTCTTTGTCGACGTTGATGTTGTTCAGAGGATCCATGCGAAACCAGGTGTTGAGGGTGAAGCCGTTCTGATAAGGCCATTTTGCAATGGGAGGTAACGCAATCGCCTGTTAGAGAATAGAACGTAAAAATTAGTCTATATAAGTAATTTCTTCCATGGTAGACATTTTTGTTTACATTAATACAGTTGTAATGATCCAACAAATGCTGCACAGAGTACATCTTTTTCTTTACAGTATTTATTTAACCAAGACAGTCCCATTGAGATACAATATCTCTTCTACCAGGGTGTCCTGGTCAAGACAGACAGCATAGGACTGAGTAGACACACAAACATAATAAAAACTAGGCATGGGAAGATAACCGTTCTCAAGGTATACCGTTGTCTGGAAAAGTCAAGGTTTTAAAACCACCAAAATATTCTACAATACTGTTCCTATGGTATATGTAAGATTTTTTTTAATGTGTTTTAAGACAAAAGTAACTCCAGCAGAAACGATATAGAGACGCCATTTTAAATTGTAAAGAAATCTGTTTTTGAAACTAATGAAGACAGCAGAAGTCAAAAGCTGTGTCCCAAATCGCATACTCATGCACTATTCTATGCCATTTTGTAGTATAAATAGTCTAAAAAGTATGTCACACTGAAAACTCTAAAAATAATAAGTGCACTTTAATTACCCATATGATGCACTCATTCAGCCGATAAAATGAAGTGTGGAATGATGGACACTTCACGCACTCAACAACCGCAGCTTTGCTCACGTAGCGGAAGGGGCGGAGCTATCAGTGGATAATTTTCTTAATTTTGGATGGTGAAAGCAAAATTTTCCTACCAGATTGATTATAGCGTCTCCCGATGGTGAATGCGGTTATACGCATGGCAAGTATTTGATAGTTTAGTCATTTATTTCACTAATTTGGCGACCGTCAAAAATCATCAGGGAAACGGTTTGAATTTAAGCTTAGTAAAAAAATATTAGTGCTCCATTTGGGACGACACTACATACATATACTATGCTGTTGAGTGTGTAAGTGCATAAGTACATAGTGCATGAGTGCATAGTGTGCCATTTGAGACACAGCTAATGATTCATTTGAATTATATTAGCCTAACATGTTTACTGCTCCAAAATATTTTTAATGTTTCTTGACATAAAATATGTTGTGTTCAAAGAGTAAAAAAGTTGTTGATTTTTTACCCAGATTTAATCACATTGAAACAGTGATATTTTTATACAAGATTATCATACTTATACCGGCCCATGCCTAATATAAACCATAATTGATTATTAAAACATGTGCACTGTTCTAAATAGACAGACTTTAAAATATTTTTAAATATAGCGATAGATGGTACAGATTTCATATGTATATCTTAAAACTCATTCCACACATACAGTATGAAGCATACTTAGAGAATGGAGATCGACTTAACTCTGTATGAAAAAAAATGTCATGTTAAGTAAGAGTATGTTTGCTGATCTGGTACTATAAGTACTTGAGGAGTACACTAGATATTAGAGTTTACATTCTCTGCCCAAGCCCAAGACCAGACTTGACCTGACCCGACCTGCGGGCTGGGTCGGGCTGATATTTCCTACCACAACCTTTGGGCTGATCAAGCATTTGCCTTTTTTTAGTCATTACTTAATGGGCTCTATGCACAGCTAGAGTTTAAAAGCCAACGATAAACTTACAGTGAAAGCTTAATGTAACTATTTTCAATTTCACAAGGTTGTTTTTACACCATCGATATTGTAATGTAATTACAATACATTCAGTTAAAAAGACTTAAGCATTCATTTAGTTGTTCAAGTGTAAAACAATATGAAAGACCACTAGCGCCGTCAGTAGCAACAGGCTAGAGCAGAAATTCCAATTAAAATACTGGGGTAAAATAAACTGTCATATTTTAAAGACATGGCGGGGGAAATGGAATTTAATGCAGTGCTTCTTGTCCGATCTGAGTCCCACTTCATATCATATATCTAACAGGCAGTGAAGATTGCTGATTTGTAAAGAAATCAGATCTTAAACGTGACAATTCTATAATGGTAAGAAGGAAGCCCTTGGGCTGCCTGGCTGAAAATTAAAAGTCCGTGTCCATATAGCTCATTGGCCTAATTGGGTGAAAAGCTATGCCATTATTAGAAATATGATACAAATATTTTAGCAAAGTCAGCCTATGCAAGATGGGTGGGTCTACAAAGTTGCACAATTGGCAACTCGTGTCAAGTACGGCAATGCTCTAGCTGCTGCAAAAGCATCTCCTCCACTGGCACACATTCACACCACACACACAAGCAGAGCTGAAGCAGCGCATGTATGTACAGCAGAAATAGTGCATAAAAATCAGTGGATCTTATCAATGCATTTATTGGGTAAAATTTTTTACAGTTATTCAATGCGTTTTTGGACATTATCAATGCACTGTCACTTTAAAATCAGCGTGAGCAGCGGCAAAAATATACCCAGCGCCAAAATGATCGTGGCACTGCTGCTTCAGCTCTGTTCCCGCTCCGCACTGATGCTTCTGCGTGCAGTATGAAAGCTCTAATCTGTTAACATGGGCTGCGAAAAAAAGTGGTGCTCACGCTGTGCTCACACCTGCGGTGTGAAGGAGGCATAATCATAGCAAAGAAAACGGGGACTTCCGTGATGAACAGACTCATGAAGCAGTTTTGCCATGACAGAAAGGATGATAGTCAGCCTTCAATGTTCTTTTGTTACGATCTATTCTGAATAAACAAACAATGCAGTTTACATGCTTCGTTCTTGTTGCATTATTCATTAAGATAAATCCAAACTAATTTCTGTAGTTCCAACAACTCAGAATTGTAGTTGAGAATGTCTGTCATAACGAACCACGTATTAAAAAATAGTCAGGTTTAATTTGGTCTCGGGCTCATAATTATAGTTAGTGTGTTGGACTGGGTAGGGCTCGGAAACATGGTGCACAGGTTTGGGTAGGGTTAGGTTTAAATTTTTTGGGCCCGATCTAAGCTCTACTAGATATATACTGTGATAATTTACCCACTAAAGCTTTAAAAATAAAAGCTAGCATGTCGTTTTCTCCTTAATATCTTGTTGCCATGTATGTTCACTTAGGGCTGCACGATAAATCGTATTATGATCGCGATAACGATATTTGTGGCCCACGATCAATAATTAAATATCGTTGAGATTTTGCAGTATAAAGATCAAGCCGTTATTTTAATGGGTGGAGTTTATGGATTGTACCGCATCACAAGCATGAGGTGTTTTTTTTCGAGGAATGCAATGTTTATCAGGTAGCCATTGCTCCCGTTTAGTCCAAACATCCCAGGGTAACAAAACAAACCTCATTAACCACCTTAAAAACCATCACAAAGTGGCTGTCATCAGTGGGTTAATGAGCTCAGGAGAACTCTGCTTTGCATTTTTCTATGCAATACTAACATCACAAAACTGTTTTATTAGTTAACCAAATATTCGCGGAGATTCAGTAATCAAAATGTAAAAAATGTACAAATTAAACTATCAATTAAACTCAATTTATAAAAACTCAAAATTATTTTATGCATTTAATAATGAAACAGATGAGTAATTTCCTTTATTTCCAGTTAGACCATTCACTTTATTCAGTTTTACAGTTTTAATAGGTATACATGCTTTTTTTAAATAACATTCATTTAACAAATATTTTAGCACGTCAAAAGTAATTAAATTAGCTGTCGTTTGATTAAAAGCTTTATGCAAAGGATGAGGAATTGATCGTGCACGCAAAAAAGCAATCATCCAACACATGTATCCCTCTCATGCGATTTTTTCGAGGATAAATTCGCATCTGACTGCTGATTTGAATAGAATAATATTATTAAAAAGCACATTAAAGACTATACACATAAAATAAAACATTTACAAAGGTGAATCTTATGGAAAAACACCAACTGACGGGCGCTGCTTTCGGTTTTAAAAGAATCAAGCAGATTAAAAAAATCTAATTTGCAGAAGAGAAATGACAGGAATTTTGCAAAAGAAAAAGATTAAACATATCGGGGCTGTTAAAAGAACATTCTGCTTCAATACATTCTTTCGACTCCAATACAACAGCTAAGATTATGAATGACGGAGTGTAAAGCCGTCTCTCCTGCGTGCTTCAGCAGCGCGTCCTGCTGTTTGTGAATGAGGAGGCGGAGAGAATGCACTGTTTAGTTTCATCTTAAGGTGTTTAAATAAAGCTGCTCATCACACTCAAAAAGTTAAACTAAAAAACACAACTCTTGTTGGTTGCACCCGGGGGATGCACAATGATCCTAACACGCCATTCTTTTAATACAATATTCGTATGTGAACCAACCGCAGATGCTTTGTCATGTTGGTCGCGACACTCTGCTTTATAACTTTTTAGTTTATTACAATAATTACACTCAGTTTTGCCATCGTTCTTCACCACATATAGCCACTCTTTTAAGCACATCTTACGGTCCATCTCTGAACAAATGTTTAGATTATTAAAGGTGCTCTCCAGAGGTGAAGTCCCTGGCAGAGTAGCGAGTGAAAAAATTTGCATGCAGAAATTGGACAAGAGGAATCAAAATTTAAATTATATAACATGTATTCGATTTTGTATCCATTCCTCGAAAAGTTGTGTTTTTTTTATATTTGTGGCTGTGAAGTTTAATAAGAATATATATATATATACACACAACGGAATAATCGTCATTATTAATCGTGATTAACATTTTGAGCGAAATACTCATGATTATCATTTTTTCTGTTATCGTGCAGCCCTATGTTCACTACAGGTCAATCGTTTTAAAAGATTATGGTTTGTTAATACTTCATGCTTAATTTAGATCTTATTAAAGGGCTAGTTCACCCAAAAAAATATATTTTTTTTACTCACCCTTCACTTGTTCCAAACCTGTTTGACTTTCTTTAGTCTGAGCAAAATGGATGATATACTTAAGAATGTTGGAAACCTGAAACCATTGATTGCCACAATATTTGTTTTTCAAACTATAAGTCAATAGTTACAGGTTTTCAGCATTCTTCAAAATATCTTATTTTCTGTTAGATTACAGAATAAAGAAACTAATAAAGGTTGGATGAAATCTCTATTATTATTTATTTATCTATTGTTTATGTTCTTATTTATGTTCCTATTTTTTTTTCACTAAAGCTCCATTTCTTAAAAATTATCCATAATGCATTAAAAGGCATACAAATGAAATGTGCATTGTGGGTAATAATGGGGGTCACTCACAGCTGCACTCCGGCCAGGGAAGTTGAAGAAAGTGTCCGGTCCATGTCTTTGTGCCATTTGAGAGAGAACTGAGAGTAATTTGACTGCATGTCTTGGCTGTGGGAGATAGAAGAACAGTACGTGAGAGGCAAGACAAATGACTACCAAACCATATTGACACAAATCCCACAGGACTTTCTCAGCCAGAACTTCTAAAATGCTCAATTATACAAAACATTTGGCCTAACTAAACCTAAGTTTTGATTTAAACACTTTCATTCCAGTCTGTAATAATCTTACAAGTTTAGGCAATCCCATGAAATGCATGCTGATTATAATGTTCATTTTCATGTCTCATACCTAATTGTCACATTAAAGCTGAAGTCCTTGCACAAGCTTGTCTTTTTTGTCTGCAGAGGGGTACTTCGCTAACTCTAGCTCTAACAATGTACACTTTCTGAAGAAACTGTGAGATGCAGTTGCTAAGCAGTAGCTAGTGTTTTGTGGATAATTGCTAGAGTATTCTGAGTGTTTCCTTACAACATGCTACCAGAATTAGCTTAGACACAACTAGCAGGTACCTAGCACAATGTTAACAAGATTAGCATGATGCTAACACGACTATTATGTAGTTAGCACAATGCTAACTTGATTAGCATTATTCAAACAACATTGTAGTCAGGTTACAATCAGGCTAACAATATGCAAATCATGATGTTAATGTGATTGAGATGCTGCAAGATTACCTGAAGTCCCTCAGAGGTTTAATCTCAATGTTTCAATCATGTAAGAGCACATTTGCATGTTCACAGTATGTCACATGAATAAATTAAAATGATTTAAAGGGATAGTTGACCCAAAAGTGAAAATTACTCAGCATTTACTCTCCCTCAAGTGGTTCCAAACCTATATGATTTTCTTTCTTCTGTTTAACATACAAAGAAGATATTTTGAAGAAAGATTAAACGTTCTTTGACTTCCACAGTAGGAAAAACAAATACAATGAAAGTTAATAGTTACAGGTTTCCAGCGTTCTTAAAAATAACTTCTTTAATGTTATTCTTTTTAAAAAAAACTCCTAAAAGTTTGAAACAAGTACAGGGAGAGTAAATAAATGACTGAATTTTTATTTTTTGGCCCAACTATTTGAAGGAAAATATTAAATCTAATGACACAAATCCCTTTTCAACAAGGATACTCAATTATACAGTATTTAACATATTGCCTCACTAAATCTGTTTAGATTCAAACACTGTGATTCCACTCCTGTCATATTCTCACCTGTTTTGGCAAGCCAATGAAACACGCTGATCAAAATATTCATTTTCGTGCCTCCTATCTAATTGTCATATTAAAGTCCTTGCACAAGCCTGTCATTTTTGTCTCCAGAGGGTACTTGACTCTATCCAAAAACATAAAGCTATTGTGACAACATCCTCACAGTGGCGTGCGCCAGCAGTCAATGTTCTGTCAATACTCCTCACTCAAGAGAACAGTGAATCGATACCTGGGCAGGCCTGATCTGCTCAGCGCTTGATTGCTCCAGAGGTCTAAACAGGCTCAACGATCTCCAAAAGCAGTGAAGCTAACAACCCCTTGGAGTCCCAGAGCCCGACATGAGTTTTCACTCATTTTCAGTGGCTTACCCACAATCCTCCTTCTCCTCTCAGCATGCTGAAGAGCAGTTTGAGTTCTTTGACGGTGATACTGTAGCTGGCCAGAACTCCCAGCATATCCACCAGCAAGTCTGGAAAAAAATTGGATAATAATAAGCAGACAGACAATGAGTTGCATTAGTTCAAGATTACTGAAGTGGGCACTGTGTGCATGTAAACAGAAGGATTCCCCGAGGCGCAGGTGTGCAACCTACATGAGACATTGTGTCATAATACAGTGCAAAATAGCAATTTCACGAGTGGAAGGATCAAAACATAGCAAACAAACCTACAGCGTGCACCTTCCCTCAGTATGGTGGAATAAGCAAGCTCTTAGGAAACCTTCATTCCTTAATATATTTTAGTTAAACACAACTGTAGAAATAACACACAATTAAAAAACTATTAATTAAAATACAGTGCTTAGCATAAATAAGTACACCACATTTTGAAAATTAATATTTTTATCCATTTCTCAGTGATAAAGGTAATATATTTAGGTGCATTTGAACAAAACAGATTTATTAAAAAGATATAGTTATTAAAATAATATATTGGTCACCGAAGAAATACATTTAAATTGAAGCAAAATATTGCTTATTTTTTTAAATTACTATTAAATTAAAACTAAATTGAATATATATATTTTTTTGCTTCTTTTGATTTTAAACCTCTTTTTAAATTTTTATTTCATATTTTTCCTAACATATAAATTTGAGTGTGCTAATTTCTGTACCGCTATCCTAAGCTTTTGGTTAGATTTGGCTTCAGTACTGACTAAACTAGTGAATATGCCCAAATGTAATATTGTATAGCATCTAGGGCTGAACAATATATTGTTTGAGCATCGATATTGCAATGTGTGTATCTGAAAGTCACATTGCAGGATTAGATTTAATAAAATATATTTTTTTACATTATTGTATACAATTATTTATACAAGCCTCATCTGGGTCGGTTGGCATTTCTGTGTGGAGTTTGCATGTTCTCCTCATATAGGCGTGGGTTTCCTCTGGGTGCTCCGGTTTCTCCCACAGTCCAAAAACATGCGCTATAGATGAATTAAATAAACTAAATTGGCCGTAGTTTATGTGTGTGAATGAGTGTGTATGGATGTCTTCCAGTACTGGGTTGCAGCTGGAAGTGTAAAACATATGCTGGATAAGTTGGTGGTTCATTCCGCTGTGGCGACCCCTGATAACTAAAGGGACTAAGTCGAAGGAAAACAATTGAATAAATGTATAAGTAAAGGTCTCTTGATTCAAGAATCTTAAGATATTTGCACTAAAAAAGACAAAAATATTGTGGACATCAAGAACATCTGTATTTTTGCATTTTTATCAGTAGGAATAGTAAAAGTAATGTTTTCAGGGTTTTACAAGGCCTTGTTCATTTAAAAACGAATTGAAACACTACTGAGAGTGGCTGGAAGTTGTATTTTGAAACATTAAAGTGTTACTATAACACATGTTTGTCCCTGGATGTACATTACATTTTCACGTAGTCTTCAATGGACAGTTCACCCAAATATATAAATCTGCTGTAATTTACTCCCCTTTAGGCAAACCAAGATCTTTTTTATTCATTCATTCATTTTCTTTTTGGCTTAGTCCCTTTATTTATCTGAGGTCGCCACAGCGGAATGAACCGCCAACTTATCCAGCACGTTTTACGCAGCGGATGTCCTTCCAGTCACAACCTGACACTAGGAAACACCTACACACTCTTTCACACACTCAGCTTATTCAATTCACAGATAGCGCATGTCTTTGGACTCTGGGGAAAACCGATGCACCCGGAAGAAACCCACGTGAACACTGCGAGAACATGCAAACTCCACAGAGAAATGCCAACTGAAAGATCTTAATATCTTTGTGAAAATTGTTTAAGGATAATCTGATGAATAAAAAAAACATCATTTTAGGTCAGTCAGGGAATCATAATACAGCTGGGGCTCGAACCCTTTTTTTTCCCAGTGTAGAATATTACAGGGGTTTTTTTCAATCTGAAACTGTGGTCATTAGTTATTCATAAAATGCAAGTTGACAGTTATCAGCATGAAAAAACTTACTGGCAACAATAAATGAATACTGCTGATGATTTTATACAGCAAAATAATCAGTCAGTGCAACAAACTGACCATTTTTTTACAACATTATTACTTTTAATCCTCTGTCTTACTCAGCAAACAGCTTGGAGCACATTTATGATGGCATGGAGTTGAAGTTTTATATCCCATTTCTTTCCCAAATTAAAATTATTTTGCCGAATTATCCCTGTAAATCTTAATAAAAGCCACAGAAACCCTGTTAAATTTCACTCTGTTAAATTATGCACTTTCTGGCCTAAAAGGTCAAAGATAGCACTTATAAACTTTGCTTTGAAGAGTATGTGCAAGATATGAACCGAGAAATTCTTCGTTTTTTAGACGTCCAAGAGCGGTGCGAATCGCTGCGAGTGAAAGAAACGTGGATTAAACTGCAATCTTCTCAGCAGTGGAATTCATCAGGCTTAGGCAGAGGAGAAACCCAGAGAAAAATCTCATTAGTTGCACCCTCTCGTAATGAGATTGAGTGGCAGTTTAGAGCAATATTAAATTTTAGTTGCCATTTATGAATGAAGAAGAATGCTTTTTGATTCATTCTGTCGGTAAGTCGTGGGCAACATCTTCCTCTGTCTGCTTACATTACATGACATTTTTCACAATCAGAATACTCTGACGCAGGCTGTGAATTAACTTGTGGAGGTTTCAGCAATTTCAGTCTCGATGAAACTCAAAATTAAAGTGAAATATGGCATTAATTAGCATAAATTGTCATTTTCACAGCGGTGTGTTGAATCAAATGTTGAGTCCCAAGAACTACAGATTATGAGTACATTTAAACCCATCTGTTTTTTTAAGTGTAAACTAAACCGTTTTTAAGTGTAAACAGCTTTTGTGTTCAGATTTAATATGACTTAAATCATCATTATGGGCGTAATGGTGGCGCAGTTGTCATTCCTGTGGGGAGTTTGCATGTTCTCCCTGTGGTCGCGTGGGGTTCCTCTGGGTGCTCCGGTTTCCCCCACAAGTGAAAAGACATGCTCTATAGGTGAATTGGGTAAGCTAAATTGTCCGTAGTGTATAATTGTGAATGAGTGTGTATGGATGTTTCCCAGAGATGGGTTGCAGCTGAAAGGGCATCCGCTGTGTAAAACATATGCTGGATAAAGTTGGCGGTTCATTCCGCTGTGACGACAGCAGATTAATAAAGGGACTAATCAGAAAAGAAAATAAATGAACGAATAAATAAATCATAAATTATTACTTTTTATAGCCTGCAAAACCCGTTTCAATCATTTGTAAATGAGTTGACATTCTCAAAGAGAGGAAAGGTGGTTCTGGCCATATTGGTGCACATCTTATAAATCAAAGCTGTTTGCTGAGTTTCTGAACCATTTCTAGAGATTTAGAAAAATTGAACAAAATGGGTTTTTACAAGAGGTCGATTGTAGCTCTCTGAAATGGGGTCATGTCAAGACCACTCACCTGCGATCATGTCATCCACAGAGCTCATTTTGATCAATAGCCTCTGAATGAGGCCGACCTCAGTGCTGGTCTGTAGGTTGCGGACACTCTTGCGCAGTATGGCGGTGAACATGCTCCAGATTTCCGCTTGGCATGTGACTTCACAGTGTTCCAGCAACTCCAACATGCAAATGATGGCTTCTGCATCCTGGATGATGAAGTTCATCTCCAGGTCAAACTCGCCACCGACCAGCTGGTTAAAAAAAATAAGGAGAAGAAGAGGAAATTAGACAGAAATTAAATTTATAATTCATCTCTCAGTGATTGATTGATGCTCGAGAAACTGAAGCCAATCGTGACAACAAATACCTTAACTAAACTCAGAGAAAGCAGATTTTTGAAAACAAAATCCTTTCAGTGCTCTTCCTAGTATTCATCATTCATTCATTTTCTTTTCAGCTGAGTCCCGTTATTATTCCGGGGTCGCCACAGTGGAGTGAACCGCCAACTTATCCAGCACATGTTTTATGCAGCGGATGCCCTTCCAGCTGTTACCCATCTTCAGGAAACATCCATACACACTCAATCACACTCATACACTACGGACAATTTAGCCAACCAAATTCACCTGTACCACATGTCTTTGGACTGTGGGGGAAACCGGAGCACCCAGAGGAAACCCACGTGAACGCAGGGAGAACATGCAAACACCACACAGAAACGCCAACTGACCCAGTCGAGGCTCGAACCAGCGACCTTCTTGCTTTGAGGTGACAGCACTTCCTACTGCGCCACTGCGTCGCCTCTTCCTAGTATTACTTTTACTATTCCTACTGATCATACTGCAAAAACAGGGATGTTCACAATATTTTCGTCTTTACCAGTTTTCTTAGGATTCTTAAATCAAAAGACTTAAGTAAAATCAAGTCTTATTTTCAGATGTCTCCAGGTCAAACTCATACAAGGACAAGGAAATTAGACAGAGATTAAACTTATAATTCATCTTTCAGTGATTGATTGATGCTTGAGAAACAGAAGTAAACCAAATGTGACAACAAATAGCTTAACTAAACTCAGAGAAAGGCTGAAAAGGCAGATTTTTTCTACAACAAAATCCTTTCAGTGCTCTTCCGACAATAAACAATAATAATCATCATTAGGGATTTATAAACACCAATCAATAATTGTGTTCTGTGGACTAAGCAAGCATGAAATTGAAGATTTCAAAGCTTGTCCGGGGCACATGGGGAGGACTTCAGGCCCCTTCTTCAGAGAGCAGTGATGCACACATGTGGAAAATAGACCCCTGCTTCTTGAGGCTTATTTTACAACATTATCCAAAGTCCACAACTCCATCTAACTTGTTGGGAATTCTTGTTGGCAGAAGGGAATTAACTGTCACGCCTCAGATCCCTTAGATCATTGGTTCTTGACTGCTGGGTTGCGACCAGAGGACAAAAAAATGGGTTGCAGAGTTGATCTGATGGGTTGTTGGGAACAGAAAAGTTTGAAACAAATTCTGATATGCTGCCAACCACATAATGGTTAGGATGGCAAAATAAAAACAAAACAAATCTAATTTATTGTCCACTTAAAACTCTAAATCATTTAAACTCAATGATATTATGCAACTTTAAAAGGAGCCATAGAATAAAAACCTGGATAATCCCAGGCATAGATAAATAATATTAGTTCAGCACATGGAAATGACATACTGTGAGCCTCAAACACTCTTGTTTCCTCGTCGTAATATTCCACACAGGACCATTCATATTCATGCCCCAGCAGCGTTTGATTGGCCAAAATGTTTCATAGTGAGATTACAACAATTATATATATATATTTTCCACTTCCAAATATGTCAGGAAAGGTGAATTATTTCACCTTTCCTGATATATTTATTTCCTCATTGTAATATTCAACACAGGACCATTCATATTCATGCCCTAGCAGCGTTTGATTGGCCACCATGTTTCCTATTGAAATTACAACAATTATATATCTTTCCCCTTGCTTTCTAGGTTTAACGCAGCTAATTATATTTCCTGAGTTTGTGGGACTCTTATTCTGAAAGCGAGACCAGCATTATTGAGTTCTCAGAGAATGCAATCAAGCATGGAGCTCCTCATCACAGCGCATTCATTATTCTTTAGCAAAGAATGGTAATTTTGGTGCATCCCTATAAAACAATGTTATGTTTCAGATTTTATTGGATATCCTTAGCTCCCTGATATTGTTGTTATGCAGTTTCAAAACAATATATTAATTTAAGGTACATTTGGAACAGATAAAATGTGTGATTAATTTGCAATAAATGGCAAGTTAACTCATGGCAATCATGTGATTAGTCTCAATTCAATATTTGAATCAACTGACAGCCCTAATTAAAATAGGTTTACTTGCAATAAGGGGCAAAATATGTCAGGAAAGATGAAATAATTCACCTTTCATGACATATTTTTGCCCCTTATTGTAACTTATTTATTTCCCAGTTTTTGTTACACTACTATAATTAAGTTCGCTGTAATTGTTCTGCCACTTTAATTTTACTGACAGTCTCCAGTTTACTGTACTCATTTCTCAGCTGAACAGCTGATGGGCATCATGACAACCACACTTTATTTCCAGGCATTATTTGAGGAGTGATTTGCATGGACATGTTAATGCTGTACTCTCTAACAGAGCGAAACAGCATGACGGGTGGCAGTAGAGAAAGCGATAAACACTGCCTCATCCCTGGGAAAAAAAAAGCATTTCATTTATAAAGCCGTCCATCAATCAGGTTCCACAGCCTTTTATAACATCCTAATGTATGTTATTGACTGACAGTAAAGAAGACAGAAGCAACAATTATAAAGCCTACCAATGCACAGCGCGTTAAATCAATTATAATGGCATTAAAAAGGCAGTTATGCATGCTTTTGATAAAAGGAAACCTCCCACAAACACTTTAAAAGGACTGTATTGTGAGAAGAAGACAGCAGACGACACAAAGTCCCACTATCTGCTGTACAACAATGGAGCAAATGAGTATTTATTCACCATCCAAACAAAAGAACAAGGTCTTGCTTTAATGCAAGTCTAAATGTATAATTATGACAGGAAGGTATATGCAGCAGCTGTCTGACTACTTCCGAAAAACTAATTAGCATGAAGATTGTACAGGAAAAAGTCTTTCTCTGAAGTCTCAGCTGAAAACACAACTGGCCCCCAAACTGAACCCTGACGCAGAGCAGTAATAGTTTTGCTTATTTAAAAAAGTTTTATGCTTAGGAGTTTTGTGCTTATGTATATAAATGGCTAAACAAAAACTAAAAAACTGGAAAGTTTGACAGTTACTATTAGTGCTTTTGAGCCTTGCCAAAATCGGAATACTGGGTTTGATTTAAGGACACGATTTTATAAGGTACACATTTAGTATATTGTCAATGTTGGGCAGAAATCGCCATATTTCAATATATATATATATATATATATATATATATATATATATATATATATATATATTAGGGCTGCATGATATTGGAAAAATGTGACTTTGCAATATTTCATTTTTCTGCAAGATATATATAAGAGCAATATCACATGTAGCAGTGCGATGTGGCTGTATATCAGCACTGGTGGGAGGCGTGCGTCGAGTGTGATATTGCAGTTATATAACAGTTAAAAAAGAAAATCAAACACGGAGAGTCTCAAAACCCTTTTGTAAGAGTAGCTACTAACTCACCAACGTCACTTTAGAGCTAGTATTTGAATGATTCTCTAGCATAATGTTTAAAGTGATGACAAAACAGGTGCTCACATTTTAAGATTGTAAGGCTGAATAGCATGAAATGCCATCTTAATCAACAAAGATATCTCCCAGTATTCTCTGTTGCAATTGGGAAATCAAAATATTACTATGGTATAAATACAGCACTACAACATACAAAAGAGAGAGATCCACTTAGAAAGTCATTCACCTGTTTAAAAATGATTTGATCAGCTGCAGTTTGAAATTACGCTGGTTTTCTCTTCGGGCTTATAATGTGGTCTCTGTCGCCATCTTGTAGATGAACATCGTCAACCACCTTTGGCTAATGGCCGCCGATGAGCTGTCTCTCAGAAATTATAAATATGTAAAAATAGGCACTATCCTTATAAATAAATTGCATAGTTTCAATCTAAACAACTACATTATCGACTAAAAAAAGCCTCAAAAGTATATTATGTTGCCCAAAAGCAACAATATTTGTCAAACTGTAGAGTGTCCACTGCTTGTCGCTGAATGTGGAGTAATACACAAGGGTGAAGGGTTAAGAGGCTGGACGAGTGCTGTTACTGGCAGAATATCGCACGGCTATCAATATTCAAGAACCAGACAGAACTGTTGTATAAATTGTGATATACTGTATCTATTGACCTTATTCTTCAATGCGGAAGGGCGCTCGTTTTTAATTGAACTTCCAATTCAGTTGTCTATGAGAGAAATGACTAGGAATAATAAACTGCAGAGAAGTCAAACTACTTGCTCTACAAACAAGTGTTTGCATGACTATACAGACAAAGCAGAATCATTTAATATGAAAATATCAGTTTGCAACATCAAGCAGCATAACAAGCTGTTTTTAACATCTAAAAATGAATGGAAGTGAATGAGACCGGAGGTCTCGAGCCAAAAAGATTCAAATGGCTGCGCCCGCTCGTATGCAAAGAATAAGGTGAATACAACTGATTGACTAGCACTATTTGGAAATACCTTTAGTCATACTTCATTTTAAGTTTCACTTCTCACTATTCGCAAAACATTAACTATGACTTTGGCTTCAATAAGCTCCTAATTTGCTCTTTAATAATAAAAATTAAGGAAGTTTAAGTACTGGGTATGATGTAGAATAAGCGGTTTATAATTACTAATAAGCAGCCAATATTTCAATTGCATGCTAACAAGCAACTAGTTAATAGTGAGAATTGGTCTCTAAGGTGTTTTCAAATGTGTCAATTTTGATTGATTGGGATGATTATGTAGAGAAGTGAATCATGCAATGTAATAAACGAATTAGATGCATAGATGAATACAATAAAGCAAAGATAAAAGTGAAATAAGCAGTGCATGTTTTGTGTGTGTGTAAATATAAAAGATACTCTGCAAAGTCTTTATTGTATACATTCATTCATTCATTTTCTTTTTTGGCTTAGTCCCTTTACTAATCCAGGGTCGCCACAGCAGAATGAACCACCAATTCAATACAACTATTCTTTAATAAATTAAAATTGGTAAAATGTCTATGCGATGTGACTATTGTGGATGCACACATTACGTTATCGATGGTTAAACGATATATTGTGCAGCCCTAATATATATAGGGGAATATGTATTGAACATGTGACCATTTTCCTCAGAATACATTTTTCTAAAGGTGCTGTTGAATTGAAATTTTCACCAGATGTTGATGACAACCAAAGTAATACATATATGAAAAGAAAACAAATCTAATTAGTTTACAAATTAAGTTATGTGTAATAAAATAAAACAACACAAAAGTATTGAACACATGAAGAAAGGGAGGTGTAGAAAGGCATTGAAATCCCAGACAGCAGCTGAAATATCTCAGAAGTTATTCAGCAAACCCTCTGCTCTTCGTCAGTGTAATATATGGAGTCCCTCTCACAAATTTAGATTTCTTTTTTTTTTTTTGTAATACAAGGGTAATTGAGGAACTGTTTGTTTGAAGTTATTTACTTTAAAAAATACAATACTTGAAAATGAAAATGTTTATAATTTGAGAAGCAAAAAAAATATTCAATTGTCATTCATGGGCAATATTATCATACATTTACTCTACAAAATGCTGGGTTGTTCACTCCAAACATTTGGGTTTGTCGATATTTGACACAATGTTGGGTTAAAACAATCCAGCACCAATGCTTGCATAGCAGTAATGTTTATACCATGAGAGTCTGGCCAGATTTAAGCTACAATAAATTTAACCTGATGATTTTTTTAATAATTAAAAAAGAGCAATTTACTTACAAAAGAACATTCAAACCCACATCTATTGTCGTTTGCTGGTCAAAAGCCATGTAACAAACTTCAATAATGATGTTTAATTATTTAAAATGTGATGTTTTTTCTGAAAAGCATTAGGCTTGGACATATATGCTTGCATCATCTATGCATGATTTTTTTATATGACCATTTCATACATTCAGTATATAAATTGATCAATATGAACAGCACTGAACTTGACCAAATTATCAGGGAATTTAGTCCAGTCTGTTTTAATCAAACTTAATTTGATTCCCAATATGCAATTAACAATGTCCCACGATCATTCAAGCAAACAGCAGTCTCGGTCCTCTAATAAGACATGCATAGATTTATTTCTGTTTTAAAGAAAACTCAGTGAAGTGTAACAGCATATCAATGAGACTCCACAGACGCTTTCATTCCTACATTATACAGAATTGCAGTCACAGAATCAAGTAGAGAATCATAAAAAACTAATTCACTTTTAATGGCTAAAATCAATCTTCTGAATAAGTAAAAATATCCAATTGTCACACGCCGCCGCTTTTTCTTTAAAAAAGAATTGGATATTTCCTTCCTTCCAATGTGTGTGCTGCATTTGTCTGGCACCAGTAAAGGGGCTGTGTCGAGTTGTGGTGACAATGACACTAAGCAAAGCATCGCCAAGACATAAAATAATGGCAATTTTCTTAAATGAACATTTGTGTTCTTGTTTTAGGCAAGACACTGGGTAATACTTTACTTAAGGGGTGTTAACACTCATGGTAAAAGATTAAACATTTATGGTAAAATAAAAGGTTCCCTCTCTCAGGCCAAACAGAAATATTCATGACACTGTTATAAATATATAATGACAGAGTATTGACACTTGACCACACTACAATGACAAATTCAATCTGTACCACTGTAGGCGAAGTACAAATGTTAATGACACTGTTATAAAATTATTAATAAAAGTATTGACAGTTTTACTAAGAAATTTTGATGACAAAATCAGTTTGCTCTACTAAAACTTGATTGAAAAAATATTGATGACACAATTAAAATAGCCTCATGACAGTCATGTTTATGACAGATTTATGACAAGTTATGTTGTCTGGTATTGTCAGGACAAAGACTCTTATTTTGTTATTCATTCATTTTCCTTCGGCTTAGCCCCTTATTTATCAGCGGTCGCCACAGCAGAATGAACCGCCAACTATTCTGGCAACTATTTACGCAGCGGATGCCCTTCCAGCCACAACCCATTACAGGCAATAAATTATGTCAAATGTCCTATAAAGACATTTCAAACAACGTCATCTTTGCATCCAAAATTTCTTAACTGAGCGAATGGCAAATGATTTATGCAGTTGTCATTAACATGCATAATCTCCTTCACATGCATGACATGTCTTGTCATGATTATAAAGGAGTCATGAAAGTCTTATAAACACGCCTTTAAGTGAAATGTTACCAGCGCATGTGAAAAGGGTAAAAATATATCTAAATTTTATAATACTGTTATTATATATGTATATATGGTCAAGATGATCTGCTGCAAACGTACCGAGCATCAGAACGAGAAAAAAACGTGATTTAAGTCACTTTGAACGTGGCATGATTGTTGGTGCCAGACAGGCTAGTCTAAGTATTTCAGAAACTGCTGATCTATTGGGATTTTCACGCACAACCATCTCTAGGGTTTACAGAGAATGGTCAGAGAAAGCGAAAATACCCAGTGAGTGGCAGCTCTGTAGGCGCAAATGCAGGAGGAGGAGAATGGCCAGACTGGTTCAAGCTGATGGAAAGGCAACGGTAACTCAAATAACCACTCGTTACAACCGAGAAATGCAGAAGAGCATCTCTGAATGCACAACACGTCCAACTTTGAGGCGGATGGGCTACAGCAGCAGAAGACCACACCGGGTGCCACTCCTGTCAGCTAAGAACAGGAAACTGAGGCTACAATTTGCAAAGGCTCACCAAAATTGGACGATAGAATATTGTAAAAACGTTGCCTGATCTGATGAGACATTATGATAGTAGAATAGTATAAGATAGTATAATATATATATATATATATATATATATATATATATATATATATATATATATATATATATATATATATATATATATATATATATATATATATATGTTATTACCATTCTTACCCATTTAATTGAAAATTAAAAACAATCTTTGTAGTTTGCTAAAATGTTATATTTGAATATGCAAACAAGACATTATTGAAGAAGTCATTAATGAAATATGGAAAATAAGTCTAAGCCTATTATTAGATAAGTTTAAGACTAGATAAAAGTCTAAGATCAGATAAAGTCAGTTTCAAAAATACTCTGATTTTATTGTATCATTATTATTATTATTATTTTGTTTTTTGAGTCAAATGTTTTTTTACAGAAGAGATTTGGGAAATCTTTTTCAGAAAAAGAAGAAAAAAAAAAAAAAAAAAAAAATCACAATATTTTGTAGAATAAAATCGTATATATAATAAGGCCAATTATGGAACAACATATCCATCTGTAAAAATCTTTAGAATATAAACTGCAAATGTTGGAGTAGGTAAGTGCTTCTGAAGCAGAAAAACAAATCATTTTGAGAAAACGGCCTTTAAGAACATACTTTAATTTAACTATTCAGACAAACTGAAAAAAGTGCAACAAAAGAGTATTTTGGAATGGGTTTGCTTTTCATAATAAGCCCAATAACATCAAAAAACACCATAAAAAACCCAAAAGAAAACTGAAAATGAAAAATCTCTGTAGTGTCTCGCCTTTATTTCTAAACTTGTGAAACATATCCTTCCACATCTTCACTTTTAATAAGTTATATTCCACACAGCACACATAATGCCAGAAAGCAGTTCAAAAAGTTTCAGCACATTGCCAGACAAGACCTGCCCGTTTCACACAGCCTCTGCTTTAATCACAGAGCTAGTCACAGTCTGAAGTGAGGTGTTTAATTGCATGCTCAGCTCCCAGGAGTAATTTGCATCCATTGTGCGACAAGAGGTAAATGAAGGCGCAAAAATCAAAGATTAAACACTCGTGGTAACAGAAAGCACTCCCTCTCAAGCCGAACAGGAATCACTCACGGCGAACAGTTAATCTTTGTTCATTTGCATTGAGTTTCTGAGTCTATAGATTACAGTCCGAGCATCGCTACAGTTCAAAACACTCACCTCAAATGCCTTGTTGCTAAGTGAAATACTTTAATGAGACAGCGATTTGTTTTAAGTGCAGAAACATAACCGTTATCTGTGCTTGAATGACCTTTACATCCTAAAATGTGAACCTTTCTTTTATTAAATTGTTTATGCTGCAGTTTTACAGCACAGCTCTTCTGTCATCTGCTCACCTAGACTGTAAATACAGAACAAAAGTCATAATTAATAATAATTTATTAATAATAATAATAATAATAATTTAATTAATAAATAAATAAAATAATTTTACAACAGTTTTTAATTAGCCTGGTCTTTCAGAAATTGTGTACAGATTTGGGGCTCAATAGACTTTTGTTATTACAAATATTAAAAATAGTTTTTTTTATATAATTTGTATATATATATATATATATATATATATATATATATATATATATATATATATATATATATATATATATATATATATATACATATATATACATTTTTAAAGATTGTTTATAGATAGGCAGGATGTAAGAAAAGCAATATAAAACATTTTTTGGTGACGGAATTGACTTTTCTTTTACAATTTTAATTTACTTGGGAAATATAGAAGATAACTTAATGGAACAAGACAAGTATTCATTATAAATACTTATAATAACCAGCAAGTAATTCAACTGTAAATCGAAAGTGACTACAACTCGAAGCCTCTGCAAAATCTGAATGGGTGGACATCGTATATCTAATGTTCAAAATATGGAGCTTTAACTTACCCAATTAACCTGTACTTGTGGGGGAAACCGGAGGACCCGGAAGAAACACACATGAACACAGGGAGAACATGCCAACTGAAATGCCAACTGACCCAGCCGAGGTTTGAACTAGCGACCTTCTTGCTGTGATGCGACCGCACTACCTACTGCGCAACCACGTCGCCAGTTCTGATTTTATTGTATTTTTATTTATTTATTTATTTATTTTTTCTTCTTCACTCCCTTAAAAAGAAATAAAATAGGGTAAAATAATAATAATTCATACATATTTTGAAAAAAAGGATTATTAATGTTAGATTAAAGCAATTCATAAGCAGAAAGAATAGAGAATATGCTAGAAAAACTGGCAACCATTGACTTCTTTAGAAGTAAAAACAAAAACTATGGAATTCAATGGTTACCGGTTTTCAGCTTTCTTCAAAACAAATTTAGCAGCCAACTTAATGGTAAAAGTCAAGTATTTATTAAAAATACTTATAGTAACTAGCAAGAAAACTGTCAATCGAAAGGGGCTACAACTCGAACCCCTAAAAAATCTCAATGTTTGGATATTGTCTCTAATGTTCAAATTATGGAGAGGATGACTTTTTCATTAAAACTACAAATGGACAAAAGCTGTAATATTGGGAGAAATGCATTGTGTTTATACCTTTACATTGTGTAACCTGATCTTTATATATATTTGTTAATGTGACTTGTAAAAAAAATATTTGACCAGTCAAACGTTAATGTAAGTTCTGATGTTATTGTATTTTTACTTTATTTTTTTATTTTCTTTATATATTTTATTATTTTTTTCTTCTTTATTCCTTTAAAAATAAATAAAAATAGGTTTAAAATAACAATACATACATATTTTGAAAAAGAATTGTTAGTGTTAGATCAAAGCAATTCATCAGGAGAAAGAATAGAGAATTTGCTAGAAAAACTGGTAACCATTGACGTCTATAGAAGGAAAAACAACTATTAAGAATTTCAGTGGTTACCCGTTTTCAACTTTCTTTAAAACAATTATAGCATCCAACTTTATGTTCAAAGACAATTATTTATTTATTAAAAATACTTAAAGCAAAAAGCAAGAAAACTGCAAATCGAAAGTGGCTACAACTCGAACCCCATGCAAAAACTGAATGGATGGATATCGTATCTAATGTTTACATTATGGAGAGGATGACATTTTCTTTAAAACTACAAATGGACAAAAACCTACAATATTGGGGGAAATGGATTGTGTTTATGACTTTAGGTTGTGTAAACTGATCTTTATTTGTATTTGTTAATGTGATTTGTAAGAACATATGAGACCAGTCAACTGTTCATGTAAGTTCAAATGTTATTGTATTTATTTTTATTATTATCATCAATATGTTTTTCTTCTTTATTCCCTTAAAAAGAAATAAAAAATAGGGTCAAAATAACAAATGTAGATCAAATCTAGGATACTTAAAATACATACATATTTTAAAAAAAGGATTGTTAATGTTAGATCAAAGCAATTCATAAGCAGAAAGAATAGAGAATATGTTAGAGAATGTTATATTACAATGTCAGAGGTATTTTTTAATAAAAAATAATAATAGAAAATAAAACAGAAAGTGTTTGCAAGAGAAGGTCAAGTGTTGAAAAAAAGCACCTTTAGCCATTCTTGAGAATGACTAAAGATTTAGCTGACAACATTAGAATTATCCTTGCTGAATAAAGATATTATTATCTTTGAAAATGACTCCATTTATTTGGTCAATTTAGGAATTGAAAAAAAGTGCTTTAAAGGAATAGTTCACACAAAAATTTTTATTTACTCACTGTTTACTTACCCTGAAGTGGTTCCAACTTCCAAACCTTTATGAGTTTCTCTCTTTTGTTGAACATAAAAGAAGATATTTTGAAGAAAATTGAAAACTATTGACTTCTTTAGTAGGAAAAACAAATACTTTGGAATTTAATGGTTACCAGTTTTCAGCTTTCTTCAAAACATATTCTTTTGTGTTTAACAGAAGAAACAAACTCTTAAATGTTTGAAGAAATGTTAGTTTTATAAACTAATTTCAAGAGGAGCATGTGATATGATTGATCGCTGCTGGTCTCTCATCCGCAATCGCTGATAAACTGATAAAATCAGATTAACCCAAACCCACAATAAATCTCCCAAATTTAAACCACACTAAACTGAATTTAAACTCTGAAATTTGGATTTTACTAGAACTTCTATGTTAAGTGGCTTTGACACAATCTACATTGTAAAAGCAGTATCTAAATAAAGTTGAACTGAATTGAATTAAATCTCACATTATACCTCATCCACAATATGTCACCCTTTTCTTCCTTTACCAGGGGGAGCTCTCGAGAACTACCTGATCTCGGACCACCTTACATGCAAATTGACCAGGCAGGAGCCCTGGGCTCTATTATCTTCAAGCTCAGAGTTCTCTCCCGGGACAGCCTCCAAACCTACTGTTAATATCAAGCAATATCTAAGTGTGAACTCTTGTAACAAGTCAAAATAATGACACCATTTTCATTTTTGGGGTGAACTATGCCTTTAAACACAGTGTCGATGGAAACTTTTAGTTTGTTGCTTCCATTTCTCCCCTAAAACAGCTAGAAATGCTGAGGCAGGAAATGAGGTGAATTTCAGCAGAACCGCTCAATCAGAAGCCTGCTGATTTGGCACCCGAAGCACAAAAAAAAAAAAAACGAAGCAGAAGAGAGAAAGGTAATTAAAAATTATGGTAAGGACATTTATGAGCCAACATTTGAGTTTTACGAGCTTTGCTTAAATGATCAGACTTTTTAAGAAGCTCATATAAAGGCCACATTGGCAGGTGGACTTCCTAGTGGAGATACTGTATAATTTTAGTGTACATTTGGCAAACGCTGAATTAATAACTGTACAAAGTGCAACCAAGTGTGTCAGAGGGAAACGTGAAGATAAAATAGAGATGATTAAAGAACAAGGACAAATGACTGACCTTATAGTGGATTTGCTTTAAAATAGCATCATACAGCTACTAAAAACACAAATCCAATAGCAAAATCAATTTGTCAGTCAATCATCTAGTAGACGACCAATCTGTACTTAAGGAGAAAAATGAAAATGTGGTCATCATTTACTCATCTTGGTGTTAATGCCTGCATGGCCTTCCTTCTTTTTCTAGAGCAAAAAGGAGAACTTTTGCTTGCGCTTGTCAATATTTTGCTAGTGCATAGTAACCACTATTAAGCTTTATAAAAGGGTCACAGAAGGGACACATGCTGTACATAGTTTTTCAGTTTGGTGAGAAATAATCTAAAAATGTAATATATTATTGAACAAAAATCCCGGCCTTGATTATTGGTTTTATATTTATTAAACTCTAGCACCACAGTACACTCCAGCTGACCTAGCTAAAAGAACTCTATTTATTTAACCCTATAGAGTTAAACAGTTGAGTTTTACCATTTTCAAATCCATTCAGCCGATCTCTGGGTCTAGCGGGAGCACTTTTATCTTAGCTTAGCATAAATCATTGAATTGGATTAGACCATTAGCATGTCACAAATAAAAGGCTTGAGTAGTTACATCATGTACTAAGACAGACAGCTCTTTCTTGTAATTAAGTTACTGGAGACTATTTTCGCTGTGAATTACCATTGTGCCTGTCGCAGCCATGCTACAGCAGCAACGTTCCATGATTATTATGCCGGAATAAAAGCATAGCCATACCAACCAAAAGCAATGTTTCATTTTACAGAAGAGTCAAGCTTTAAATAGGAAAATTATCAAAACTCTTGTTGTTTTTTTGAGTAAGATGCTAATGGTCTAATATGATTCAATGATTTATGCTAAGCTAAGCTAAAAGTCTTCCTGCCAGATCCAGATATCAGCTGAAAATGGATAAAAAATGGTCAAAACAAAAGTAATTTCAAGGTCATTTAAAGACCAAAAAAATAAAGATGAGTAAAAACAAACATAAAATTCAATGACTAAAAATCTTGAAAATTTATTTCTTCACTCAGATGAGTTGCAGATTTCTTCACTTAGATGAGTTCCAGATCAGTTTTCATGACTGTCAGAATAAAGTAAAGAGTAGATGGTTGCATAATGTAACTTTCGTGTCTTGTTTTTCAGAAAAAAACCTCAAACAAAAAAAGATTAGGCTACTTTTTCTTATTGTAGCTTGGTTTCTCCACTGTAATCTACAAACGAACAAAATATGAAGCTGTAAACATGGTACTGTTTTAGTTCGTGAAAATAAATGCATATCTGGATTCTTCTAGCCTCTACATAAGCTATATTATCAAATGTGCATTTCTAAGAGACAAAACATGCAATATTATTAATCATACAGTAGGGATGTGACAAGATCTCGTATGATCGCACACCAAGTGCTTTGCACACACCTGGCAACCCAGGCTGTCTGTGTTGCACGTCACTCACTTGCTTGGGCGGGTGTAACGTAACCACATTTTTTTTTGCTTGAGTTCAGCGGCTGCCGCGTCCAACTGAGGCTACAACTGCAGCCGTACACATTAACCATGCTTCATCAACATGCAATGGAGTAGCACTTCAGATATGCTGAAAGTCATACTCGTCATAAACACAACTGTAATTAAGACATGTGGAGTACCCCTATTTCAGCCGCCTTAATCAAACTATTACAATTGTGTAGGACATTTAGCCGCATTTTGCGACAGGATAAGATATACACACATGGCTGTTTCACACTATTCTCTGCACCTACCGGGTCAGTAAAGTACCACAGACGCACACATCTATAAGCGCGCACACACCGCTAACTCCTAGGGACTCGTCACATTATCATCACAGAACACGTGTTTATGCTGTCCAGAAAAAAAACATTCAGCGAATTACGACCCAAGAAGATACTTAAAAGTATTAATTTAACACATTTGTGCCAAATAATAGTTTTTGTTTCTGTATAAGTGATCGCGATCACGAATGAATCATTCTTTTTAAACAGATCTTATAAGTGAACCGGTTGAAACAATTTACCAAATCGAACTGAATCATTTGATAATACATTTGACAAGCAGTGTACCGATAATACTGCGCATGCGTGTTTCAGTGAACCGAACACAAAAAGTACAGCCCATGGCAGCCTGCGGTGATTAAACTAAACTTGAACTGCAGCGTGGGTAAACCGAGGTCTTAAATGAGAGAATCTGGTGAAACGCACGTTTATTTCATCACAGAAAGTCGTAATGGAATTTAAATGAGCGAATCATGCTGCAGTTGGAACACGTAATTGTAAGAAACTTTTCATACAGACTTAAAGAAAGCAGATCTCACGTAGCGTTTGTGAGAAATACTACAGTAAGAACTTTACCAATAAGTATTTGTTGTGCAGTTGCATCGATGAGTCACACACAATGTCGTTACAATGTTCACGCGCACACACACACACCGCAGCAGACACACACACAGACAGAGCACGCGTTTAGCTTTGCACTCTTTTAGCACGCAAATGTGACAGGCTACAGGTTAATCTCCACTGCTGTATGGATATCTGTTATGTTAATGTACAAAATAAACCTGATTTAACATCCACAAACCGGGATTGAAGCGTCTTCTTTTATAATTGTTTTGAGACACGGCTGTGCTGATGAAGTAAAGCTGAAGTAAATCGCTGTAATTCATTACACACGTGCACTGTTTTAAAACATTTTAAACATGTGAAACTCTTGATCACATTTGATGATGATTGATGATCCTAACGAACTGAACAGACCTTTTATTCCCGGCTGCTTTGCGCAAGTCTGGTCTTGTTGATCTGATCATACACGTGACTACCGGGACATGTTAATACCCGCAGCTGTCAATCAATACGGTGGGCAGGGGGATCGCACTCCTACGTAAAGTTGTGGTCGGTCTGAAAACAGCTCCAATTGGTCCACTGTTTTTATGTTGCTAAATTGAAAAATGGACTGGGTGTGTTTATATCACCCCAATATGACGGTCTATACACCATACCTGCACATATGTCTGTCCAAAGAGCTTGAAAAGTAGATTTTTCACCATACAGTAGGTGCCCTTTAAGGCTGCTATCTTGCGGTTGTATTTGAGGATAGGTAGGTGGTAATAGCAGATGGTAGTGTTCTTGTGTCAAAAAAATTTAGCTCATCTTTTGTTGAGTTATTATATAATATGTATTCTAATGATTTTGAACAAATATCATTATTTACAAAAAAACAGCTAACGAAAAAACGAAAACTAATAATAAAACTAATAAAAACTAAACTAGAACTAAACTAGAACTAAGCAATTTCAAAATATAGAAACTAAAAATAACGAGTAAATCCCCCTCTAAAAACTTATTAAAACTAACTGAATTAAAAAACAAAAAGTCAAAACGAAATAAAAACTAAAACTGATGAAAAGTCCAAAATTATTATAACCTTGGTCTCGCCACACCCCTATATTACAGCATGTATGCAGTGTTACCTCTATCTGCAGTACTGGTGCTCAAACATTAGTCTGGAGCTCTTTTTTGGAACAAACAAAACAGATAAGTCTATCCTTACAGAAGACAAATGTCAAACTTCCAATTCCATTCGATGTCCTTTTATAATTCATAATCAGAAAACGCAACAAAAAGTCTTTGTTCAGTTATCTGCACTTTTCTTTTCAGAAAAAAGCATGAAAGGCACATCCATTTGGGCAGTTTTTTTAAACAAGCAAAACTCTTTGGTTCTAAATTGTTTGCTCATATCAGTGAATAACTGTGGCACTTTCAATTTCAGCCATTCAGGAACGTGTGTTTTTACACAGCTTTTACAATGCAGTAATCAAACCAAATAGCACATGCTAGAATGAGAGTATGTCATAAACCTCCTGCTACATGCACCGCAGCACACAGAGAGCTTGTCTGTACACAAAAGCAGTTGCCCGTAACAACATTCCGAGACACTTCAAAGTAGTGTTTGGCACAGTGAAAACATTCAATTGGCATGCAAATCATGCACTGCCTCAAAACATGTATTCGCAAACGTGCAGTATGTCATTTAAAGTCTACACATTGTCTGCAGATTGTTAGGATTCTAGACTCAATGGAAGCCGTAAAGGTTTTCCCAATGGCTTTGCACGCATTACATTTCCCTGTAAACAGCTGAGGGAGAAATCGCATGTGTATTGGTATATTACGACCTGTCAAACTGTTTTTGGACATGAAGACACTATTACTGCAAACTACTAACTTAAAGAGCCCCTATTTTGCATTATAAAAAATCATATTTTGGTTTTGGGGGTCTCCAACAACAGGCTAATAAGCATGCACGGTCAAAAAAAAACTTTTGTTGTCTTATAATATGCATTTATTCATCCATTCATTTTCGGCTCAGTCCCTTTATTAATCCGGGGTCGCCACAGCGGAATGAACCGCCAACTTATCCAACATATGTTTTCACGCAGTGGATGCCCTTTCAGCTGCAACCCATCTTTGGGAAACATCCATACACACTCATACACTACGGACAATTTAGCCTACCCAATTCACCTGTACCGCATGTCTTTGGACTGTGGACCCAGCCGAGGCTCGAACCAATAACCTTCTTGCTGTGAGGCGACAGCACTACCTACTGGGCCACTGCGTTGCCCTAATGTGCATTTATTTTTACCTAATTATCCCAGTGACTCCCATATGATTCATTCAGGGATTCATTTGTTCCCAAACTCCTTCTTTGCATGAGGCTAATCTGCTGTGATTGGTCCTGTGTGATTGGTCGACTGGGTTCAGCACGAGACAGATGCTGCGTCCCAATCAGCATACTATGCATCCTAAATAGTATTTGAAAATAGAAGTAGTATGTCCCAAACCATAGTATTTTGAAAAGAGTATACCAGAGGTTCCCAGATGGTTTGCTATTTCCGGTAAAAAAATGAAGTGTAGAACCGTCCATACTCTAACCGCTGATATTGCCCACAATACATTGCGTGTTGGACGTGAATCCGATTAAAACTACAAACGCGTGTGAAACATGTAAATAAACTACAAACATGATGGACGTGCGAGACCAACCGTCAAGTAGAGAGGCTTCGGTAAAGATGTTTGAATGACTGTTAGTCAATATCTAGCGCACTGGAAAATATTTAAATCGCATTATCTGTGTTATATTTCATCTGCAACAACAATACTGAACTTATATAAAGATGTGTTTGGACGTCAAAACATCTGAATGCATAATTACCTAAAGACCAGAGGAGATTTCTCTGCATGAAAGACTCACGAATGGGAGAGTAACCTGCTGCTGCTGCTTCTCCAGTATAGTAGGAAATTAAATACAACAGAAATGTGAATGGTGAGTGGATGATTGACAGGGGGCAAAACTAAGCAACACAACGATCTGTTAAAGAGGAAGTAGTATGTCCCAAAGCTTGCATACTCTTCTGTTGCACACTCAAAAGTATATACTTTTCCTTCACAAAAAACGTACATACTTTTAGGGTGTAGTATAAGTATGCGAATTGGGATACAGCAAGAGAAAAATGTTTGAAACCACTTAGGGCTAGTAAATAGTGAGTAAATGTTCATGTTGGGGGGTGAACTATGCCCTTAAAATGCTTGTAATAAAATACAGAAACATTGACTGCTTCAATTTGTATTGTTGACATTATTTATGCAAACAGAAAAAAAACAGTCAGCCTTCAATTAAGTAGTGTTTTTTAATGTGTGGCAGCTGTGGATAATTATTAACTCTTAGCCACTAATTATTGCAATTTTCCTTTTATTAAGTATTTATAAGTTATGTTTATATTGTTTGCATGGTAGTAGGAAACTATATCCACAAAGAGAAACACAGAGCTCTCTACTTTTTCATTTCCACAGTAAATTACCTTGCAGGCTTGAGACCTGTGTTTATGTTCACCATAATCATGAGATTCAAGCTCTAATGTCAAAGCAACAGGAAAATGATGGGAGACAAAAATGAGGAACAAGATTGCAGTGGTAATTATGGTGGCTTGAAAAGCCAGCATACTGTTATCTATCTTAAACTTATTATTCTTCTTCTTCTTCTTCTTCTTCTTCTTCTTCTTCTTCTTCTTCTTCTTCTTATTCTTCTGAGACTAATTTCTAAGTGTATCTCCTCCTAGGCCTTTCAAGCTACATACTTCAAACTTTCGTCAAACCTTCGAACTGGTCTGACTCGGGTTGCTATATCTTTTCTAACTGATCCGACCTTGGGTTTTCCGAAAAACGACCCAGAAAAATCCCAAAAGTCCCATTGACTTAACATTGGGTCAAACTTTGTGAGCTCATAACTCTGCATCAGACTGTCCTACAGACTTCTAACTGGACTCATTTAACTCAGTCTAGCCAGCAGCCAATAACTGATGACTTTTTAACTTACTAGCCACTCCCTAGCAACCACTTACAGCACCCTAGCAACTGTCCCATAGACTTCCATTGTAAAAGACTCCCATTTACTTAACATTGTATCAACATTTGTGAGCTCATAACTCTGCATCAGACTGTCCTACAGACTAGAGTCTGGCCTCATTCAACTCAGTCTAGCCAGCAGCCAATCACTGATTACCTTTCAACTTACTAGCCACTCCCTAGCAACCAATTTCAGCACCCTAGCAACTGTCCCAGAGACTGTGACTAGCTTTTCTAACACATGCTAACAGTTTAAACTTCCTACTGACATGCTAATCTTGCTAGAAAGGTGCTAGCAACACGATAGTGACATGCTAGTCATGCTAGTAACATGCTAATTCATGCTAGAATCATGCTAACAACATGCTAATTCATGCTAGAAACAAGCTGATTCATGCTAGAATCATGCTAGTAACATGCTAGTTACATGCTAATTAATGCTAGAATCATGCTAGTTACATGCTAATTCATGCTAGAAACATGCTAGTAACATGCTAATTCATGCTAGAATCATGGTAGTAACATGCTAATTCATGCTAGAATCATGGTAGTAACATGCTAATTCATGCTAGAATCATGCTAGTAACATGCTAATTCATGCTAGAAACATGCTAGTAACATGCTAATTCATGCTAGAATCATGCTAGAAACATGCTAGTAACATGCTAATTCATGCTAGAAACATGCTAGTAACATGCTAATCCATGCTAGAATCATGCTAGTAACATGCTAATTCATGCTAGAATCATGCTAGTAACATGCTAATTCATGCTAGAATCATGCTAGTAACATGCTAATTCATGCTAGAATCATGCTAGTAACATGCTAATTCATGCTAGAATCATGCTAGTTACATGCTAATCCATGCTAGAATCATGCTAGTAACATGCTAATTCATGCTAGAATCATGCTAGTAACATGCTAATTCATGCTAGAATCATGCTAGTAACATGCTAATTCATGCTAGAAACATGCTAGTAACATGCTAATTCATGCTAGAATCATGCTAGTAACATGCTAATTCATGCTAGAATCATGCTAATAACATGCTAATTCATGCTAGAAACATGCTAATTCATGCTAGAAGCATGGTAATAACATGCTAAATCATGCTAGAAACATGCTAGTAACATGCTAATTCATGCTAGAAACATGCTAGTAACATGCTAATTCATGTTAGAATCATGCTAGCAACATGCTAATTCATGCTAGAATCATGCTAATCCATGCTAGAATCATGCTAGTAACATGCTAATTCATGCTAGAATCATGCTAGTAACATGCTAATTCATGCTAGAATCATGCTAGTAACATGCTAATTCATGCTAGAATCATGCTAATAACATGCTAATTCATGCTAGAATCATGCTAGTAACATGCTAATTCATGCTAGAATCATGCTAGTAACATGCTAATTCATGCTAGAAACATGCTAGTAACATGCTAATTCATGCTAGAATCATGCTAATAACATGCTAATTCATGCTAGAAACATGCTAATTCATGCTAGAATCATGCTAGTAACATGCTAATTCATGCTAGAATCATGCTAATAACATGCTAATTCATGCTAGAAACATGCTAATTCATGCTAGAATCATGCTAGTAACATGCTAATTCATGCTAGAATCATGCTAATAACATGCTAATTCATGCTAGAATCATGCTAGTAATATGCTAATTCATGCTAGAAACATGCTAGTAACATGCTAATTCATGCTAGAATCATGCTAGTAACATGCTAGATCATGCTAGAAACATGCTAGTAACATGCTAATTCATGCTAGAATCATGCTAGTAACATGCTAATTCATGCTAGAATCATGCTAATAACATGCTAATTCATGCTAGAAACATGCTAATTCATGCTAGAAACATGCTAATAACGTGCTAATTCATGCTAGAAACATGCTAGTAACATGCTAATTCATGCTAGAAACATGCTAGTAACATGCTAATTCATGCTAGAATCATGCTAGTAACATGCTAATTCATGCTAGAAACATGCTAGTAACATGCTAGTAACATGCTAACTCATGCTAGAAACATGCTAGTAACATGCTAATTCATGCTAGAATCATGCTAATTCATGCTAGAAACATGCTAGTAACATGCTAATTCATGCTAGAATCATGCTAGTTACTTGCTAATTCATGCTAGTAACATGCTAATTCAGACTCGGCTTTTCAAGCCACCATAAAGTTTGTCCTCAAACTTTAATATCTAGTTGG
The DNA here is from genome assembly GCF_903798145.1 of Danio aesculapii. NCBI lineage: Eukaryota > Metazoa > Chordata > Actinopteri > Cypriniformes > Danionidae > Danio > Danio aesculapii. The sequence continues at coordinate 15,547,478 of NC_079449.1, read as the reverse complement.
AAACTGTGATGGCTCAAGTGTTAACAAACAGAATTGGTTGTGATTTAAACTAAAATCAAAACTTAAGTCATTATTGTAATGCCTTGACTCACTCAGGAAGGCAAAGAGGATCTAAGGATTTATCAAAACAAGCAAATTTATTTACAAACACTCACTTGAAAGGACATCGAGAATACAGGGGAAAACCGAAGGTTGACAACAAAACACAACTGATAATACTGGACAAAGACTGAACTAAACACAGGAGTATAAATGCACTAAGGATGATTAACTGATTGTATACAGGTGTGAGACACAGGTGATGAACATTAACACATAGCGGGAACTAGAGCAAAGGAGCGCATGGGGATGGTCACATGGTGAATATAAACGGAACACAGAATCTGACAATTATAATTTACTCATTCTTGTGCCAAGCTAAAAGCTAGACTACTGTTTCAACACTTGGGTAGGTATATATAAATGTATTCTTTATTCCACTATTTTATGTCTTTTAAAATGTAAATAATTTGTCTGATGACAAATCAGAATAGTCTTTATTTCACTTTAATTTAATTTTATTTAATATTTATTTATTATTCATTCATTCATTTTCTTTCCGGCTTAGTCCCTTTATTAATCAGGGGTCGCCACTGAATGAACCACCAACTTATCTAGCATATGTTTTACGCAGTGGATGCCCTTCCAGTCGCAACCCAACACTGGGAAACACTTATACACACTTGCATTCACACACATACCCTACGGTCAATTTAGCTTATTCAATTCACCTATAGCACATGTCTTTGGACTTGTGGGGGAAACCAGAGCACCTGGAGGAAACCCACGCAAACACGGGGAGAACATGCAAACTCCACACAGAAATGCCAACTGACCCAGCCGGGGCTCAAACAGTGACCTTCTTGCTGTGAGGCTATCAAGCTACCCACTCGCCACCGTGACACCTTAATTATTCTTGCCGGCTTAGTCCCTTTATTAGTCCGGGGTCGCCACAGAGGAATGAACTGCCAACTCATCTTGTTTTACGCAGCGGATGCCCTTCCAGCCGCATCACTGGGAGACACATACACACATTCACACACTATGAACAATTTAGCCTACCTGTACTGCATGTCTTTGGACTGTGGGGGAAACCGGAGCACCCTGAGGAAACCCACGCGAATGCAAGGAGAACAGAAACGCCAACTGAGCCGAGGCTCGAACCAGCGACCCAGCAACCTTTTTGCTGTGAGGCGACAGCACTACCTACTGCGCCACTGCTTCACCCCTCACACCTTACTCATTCTTGTGTCTAACTAAAAGCTAGTTTATGGTTTCAACACTTGGGTGGGTAAATATAATCTTTTAAAATGCAATTAATTTGTCTGATGATCAATCAATCAATCAACTTTTATTTATATAGCACTTAAATACAAACCAAGGTTGACCAAAGTGCTTTACACAAGTAAAAGCAAATTATGCAAAACAAGAAAAATTGAGACAATGCAAATCAATACAAAAAATATCAATAAAATACAACAAACATTAAAACATAACAAAGTGTCAGTGCTATGCATTAAAAGCCAATTTAAACAAGTGGGACTTAAGCTTGGCTTTAAAAATTGGCAGGTCAGTGATTGTACGAAGCTCAGTAGCAAGGGAACTCCAGAGTTTAGGACCTGCCACTGCAAATTTGAGATCACCCCACTGCTTGTATCTTGACCGAGGGACTTCAAGCTGAAGTTGGTCAGCAGATCGCAAAGCTCTGCTGGGTTTGTGAACGTGCAAAATTTCACATAAATAAGTAGGAGCAAGGCAATAGCGGCAATGAAAACAAACATCAAAAGTTTAAAATCAATACTAAAGTTAACAGGAAGCCAGTGGAGGGAATTGAGAATTGGTGTAAAGTGTTCACTTTTCCGACTGTTAGTTAACATGCGATGCAAGTTTAATTTCATTTAATTTTACATTTATTTTATTTTATTTTATTTTGTTACCTGTCATTGTTGCCATTTTGATCAATTTACTACCTTCTTTCTGATAAAAAGAAATCATAAAAATGTTCATTAAAATTACATTTTTAACAGAAAAATATTCATGGAACACAAATGGAGAGTCGCAATTTTCATAGAAATTATAATTTACTTATTCTTGTGTCAAGCTAAAAGCTAGACTACCATTTCAACAGTTAGGTGGGTATATATAATTAATTGTATTTATTGTATTAATATTGTATTTATTGGATATTAATTTATTGTACTTAAATGCAATTAATTTGTCTGATGTATCAAAATATTCTTTAATCCATCTTTTTATATTTTATTTTATTTCATTTTATTTTTTTATTTTTTTTATGGAAAATATCATTGTTGCCATTTTGATCAATTTACTGTCTTTGTAATTAAAAGAATTCATAAAAATGATCAGAAAAATTATTTTTTTATATAAAAAAAATACTGATTGAACACAAATGGCGAGTCAAGATTTTTTTTACTATTTCAACACTTGGGTGGGTATATATAATTTAATGTATTTAAAAATGCAATAATTTAATTTAATTTAATTTAATTTAATTTAATTTAATTTAATTTAATTTAATTTAATTTAATTTAATTTAATTTAATTTAATTTAATTTAATTTAATTTAATTTAATTTAATTTAATTTAATTTAATAAAGTGTCATTGTTGTCATTTTGATCAATTTACTACCTTCTTTCATTAATTTTCCTTTGGTTCAGTCTCTATTATAGAGGTGGGTAAACAAAATTTAATGTGTTTTAAAATGTAATTAAGTTGTCCAATGACACATCAAAATAGTCTTTATAATTTAATTTTTTTTTATTTTATGTCTTATAAAATGTAAATAATTTGAAGACAAATAAGAAGAGTCTTTTTCAACTTTTATTTTATTTTTATTTTATGGAATATATTATTGCTGCCATTTTGATCGCTTCATTACCATCTTTTGATTCATGGAACACAAATGGAAATTCATAAAAATGTTTCACAAAATTGAAAAAAATAATAAAATATATAAGATTTTCATTTAAAAAAACATTTCCAAAAAACTCTATTTGTGAGATATTTTATTTTTATGTTATTTTATTGCATAACATGTTTTGTTAAAAATGTTCGGGGGTTAGTAATACAGTATGTGAATTTTTTATTAACCAATTTTCTATCTCTTTATATGTCCCAGAAACATTAAAACCGCATTAACATATTTACTCTAAGCCTCAAAGTAAAAATGGATGTCACAGCCTCAATTCATCTGCAAATGAATCAGCTGATATGCAATTTCACAGTCACCATCAGCATTTGCATGCCTATAAGAGCCATTAAAAATGACCACTACATAATAAAGATTGCCCATTAAGAAGCATTAAGCGTCTCTGATAAGTAACTGATATTCACCTGCATGCATAATTTATCAGATGTGGGTTCACAAAATGTTCATACGAGTTCATGACTGTTAACTTAACAGCTTTGACCACACACCCTACGACATAATCCACTCAAGTACTGATATTTAAAGACGATGCAGATGTGACTGGAGCGAAGAGATTATGATTAGCAAACCCAACCTTTAGAGGTGCTTTAATAAGGCCTTTCTATGGCAACCAGCCAGTAATATGCATTTCTTGGGGATAGAAAAAAAAAATCACAAATGAGGTCCCTTTAATATCTCAATTTTGTTCCAATGATGTTATGCTGATGGCTCCTGCTTTGTAGATTTTTTCTTCTCTGGAGTTTCAAAATGTGCTCTAATTTGCAAAGACATCAAAGTCTACAATCACATATCAGATTATGTATGCACATCAAATGATCTGCGCTATTATGCATGTTCACAGGCATTTTATATGTCTGTACTCTTATTCGTCGAAATTTAATATGTCTATATTATGGCTGCATGACACTGGGGGAAAATCTGACAATGTGGCAATTCATGTTTCTGCTATATACACTGCAATATCAAAAGAATTGTGTGCTATTGAGGATGTTTTCATCCCCTCTGGTGTGATTTTGGGCCTTCATTTGAACCACAACTTTCTGTGTTTCACAAATGAAATGATTTTAGTGACAAATTTTGGGAAAATGCTTTTGTCAATGTTTGAAAACTCAACAATACACTCTATGTGTACTATCCTTTTATTATGTTTGTGGCTGCTTTGGCCCATAGTTACACTATAATTTGCTATTTTACTCCAAAAGAACTCCTTATAAAAGCTATAAACCTTTTTGCACAGATCCATCTAAAGGGTTAATGGTGCCAACTAATGATCAACAGGAAAAATGACAAATTTTACCTCTTCCCAACAGCGAAAAACAATCAAGAACGCATGATTATATTTATGGCTTTGCAATCAAAAAATGTGGTTATAATGGAAGTCAATGGGGCAAAAATAGGTGTCAACCTGATGAAAGTGTAGTAAATTCAAACAATACACAAGGGGTAATGTCTGTACATATGATATTTCAACTTTATCAAGATGATAAATATCTAATATTTACACTTTATTAGGTACACCTTACTAGAACCGGGTTGGACCCCCGTTTATGCTTCAGAACTGCCTTAATCCTTCGTAACATTGATTCAACAAGGTACTGGAAATATTCCTCAGAGATTATGGTCCATATTGACATGATTGCATCACGCAGTTGCTGCAGATTTGTCGGCTGCACATCCATGATGTGAATTTCCCATTCCACCACATCCCAAAGGTGCTGCTCTATTGGCTTGAGTTCTGGGGACTGTGGAGGCCATCTGAGTAAAGTGAACTCATTATCACATTCAAGAAACCAGTCTGAGGTGATTCGCACTTTAAGACATGGTGCGTTATCCTGCTGGAAGTAGCCATCAGAAGATAGGCATACTGTGGTCATAAAGGAACGGACATGGACAGCAACAATACTCGGGTAGGCTGTGGCATTGACATGATGCTCAATTGTTACTAATGGGTCCAAAGTGTGCCAAGAAAATATCGCCCACACTATTAAACCACCATCACCAGCCTGAACCGTTGATACAAGGCAGGATGGATTCATGTTTTCATGTTGTTGATGCCAAATTCTGACCCTACCATCCGAATGTCGCAGCAAAAATCAGGACCGCTATGGTCTTCAGCTGTGGTTGCCCATCCGCCTCAAGGTTTGACATGTCAGGCATTCAGAGATGCTCTTCTGCACCTCGGTTGTAATAAGTGCTTATTTGAGTTACTGTTGGCTTACTATCAGCTGGAACAACTGGAACCAGTCTGGCCATTCTCCTCTGACATCAACAAGACATTTGTGCCCACAGAACTGCTCACGGGATATTTTCTCTTTTTTCGCACCATTCTCTGTAAACCCTAGAGATGGTAGTGCGTGAAAATCCCAGTAGATCAGCAGTTTCTGAAATATGCAGACCAGCCCGTCTGGCACCAACAACCATGCCACGTTCAAAGACACTAAAATCACCTTAGCAGCAGATCGTCTTGAGCATGTCTACATGCCTAAATTTAGTTGCTGCCATGTGATTGGCTGATTAGAAATTTGCATTAACGAGCAGTTGGACCTAATAAAGTGGCCAGTGAGTGTATAATTTACAGTTTACCAAATCTATCAATTTCGTAGGGAACATTTGATTGTGTTAATGGTGCTCATTTTTTAAACCACTAACAGAGTTGACAATAAAAGAGCTGACATTTTCTACTATTTTGTCACTTTAGCTCAAGATGCTCACCTCAAACCAGATACCATACAGCATTTCTAAAACAGAATCCTATGTATTACGTATATGCATTTTCATCACCATATTATTGTTGTTTTTAAAAATGAATGAGAAATTGACTGAAATATCACTATATACAGTAGACAAATACTGTAAGTAATCTACTACTAGTGTATCCTAAACATAAAGGCATACCACAGTGCCTTCCAGATTTCCCCGCCACAAGGTCTTTTTATACCCAATGTAACACAGTTGACCAGAAAGACACAAAAATGCATTTTTATTATTAATCAATACAAACATAAATGACTAGGGTAAACACAAAAATATTAGAAAAGTAAACTTAATGATTTCTTGATAATTAAATCTGAATTTAAGATTCGGGAGACAGAGACAATCAAAAATAGGTATAGAGTGAAAATGTATATTTTTATCACATCTCATCTCATTTTCATCTGCTTTTCCGGGGCCGGGTCGCGGGGGCAGCAGTCTTAGGAGAGAACCCCAGACTTCCCTCCCTCCAGACACTTGCTCCAGCTCCTTCGGGGGATTCCGAGGCATTCCCAGGCCAGCTTTGAAACATAGTCCCTCTAGCGTGTCCTGAGCCTTCCCTGAGGCCTGCTCCCGGTGGGACATGCCTGGAACACCTCCCTAGGTAGGCGTCCAGGAGGCATCCGAAACAGATGCCCGAGCCACCTCAGCTGACTTCCCTCAATGTGGAGAAGCAGTGACTCTACACCGAGCTCCTCCCGGGTGACTGAGCTCCTCACCCATCTATAAGGCTGCGCCCTGCCTCCTAGCAAAGTAAACTCATTTCAGCCGCTTGTATCCAAGATCTTGTCCTTTCGGTCATGACCCAAAGCTCATGACCACAGGTGAGAGTAGGAATGTAGACTGACTGGTAAATTGAGAGCTTTGCCATTCGGCTCAGCTTCTTCTTTACCACATTGGAGCGATACATCGACCGCATTACTGATGCCGCTGCACCAATCCGCCGGTCAATCTCACGTTTCATCCTTCCCTCACTTGTGAACAAATCCCCAAGATACTTGAACTCCCCCACCGGAGGTAAGGACTTCCCAATATTATCTGGATGCAGCCTTTGTGATGCAAGCTGAGATTGCATCACTCAGCGATGCAATGTCAGACACAATGCACTCAAATGGAGCGAGTGACGTCACTGTGAGGGATAGGGTTAGGGGTGGGGTTAGGTAAGCCCATTAAAAAGCATTGGATGCAGCTCAGATTGCACTGCATCGAGTCTACAGCCAGACCCCTCTCGACTTTCCTCCAGCCTGGAGATGGCAAACTAGTTATATTTTCAGGCAGAAATTTTGCTAAACACTCTTTTTAGAGAGAACCCAATTTAATGTACTATTATTCAAAACTGTATCATTAAAAGTTTTTGATTTTCAAAATAATAGGTTTATCTAAGAGATGCACATATACACTGTGTGTAAATAATAATTTTATTTTTGATAATTAATCCTTTTTGAACAGAAAAAATAAAATAATTCACCATTTTCTGACTAGATGCTTTGTTGCCATGGTTATGGGCAGCACAAATCAGACTTTAGCCATTTTTTCCCCCAGCAGCACTCTTTCAGTATGAACACAGTGGAAATAAACAGCGCTGATGTCCTATTTACTGAGAGTTATGGAGAGAGGAGGAAGCAGGCAGCAACGGAGATCTCTCTCCAGGGAGGAACAGGTGCTCTATCTATTTTATCATGTATACATTTGTCAGGCGGGATACTAGGAAGGTTGTGTTTGCCTGGTTCACGGTGATAAAAGCCAAAGCACAAACCTGAAGCCTGGTTGAATTTTTTTTTTTTTTTGCATGCCTGAAGTCACTGTTTGATCAAATCCGGTGAAGAATAGCTCTCCAGGAACTGCCAAACCTTGCAACTACAATACCTGAAAGGCTGACATGCTGCTTTTACGTCTTCAGAGATTAAATAAAATAAAGCCTGTTTTCTGTAGAAATCAATTAGTGGGGTAGTGAAAAATACAAGTATTTAATGTCATAGGTAAATTTTACAGACTGCATCTCCAAGATGCATCTTTTTGCCCATACAGTTGAAGTCAGAACTATTAACCCCCCTTTGATTTTGATTTTTTTTCTTTTTTAAATATTTCCTAAATGATGTTTAAAAGAGCAAGGACATTTTCACAGTATGTCTGATAATATTTTTTCTTCTGGAAAAAGTCTTATTTGTTTTATTTCGGCTAGAATAAAAGCAGTTTTTAATATTAAGGACAATATTAGCCCCTTTAAGCAATTTTTTTCCCAAAAGTCTACAGAACAAACCATCGTTACACAATAACTTGCCTAATTACCCTAACCTGCCTAGTTAACTTAATTAACCTAGTTAAGTCTTTAAATGTCACTTTAAGCTGTATAGAGGTGTCTTAAAAAATATCTAGTCAAATATTATTTACTGTCATCATGACAAAGATAAAATAAATCAGTTATTAGAAATGAGTTATTACAACTAATATGTTTAGAAATGTGTTGAAAAAATCGTCTCTCTGTTAAAAAGAAATTAGGGAAAAAAATAAATAGGGAGGCTAATAATTCAGAGTTCAACTGTATAATGTACTTTGAGTAAATTATTTACTTAATATAATACTGAACCATTCAGGGATCAAATAAGTGGCTCTCTTTACGAATGAGTCACTGAATCATCCATTCAATCGATTTGTTCAAAATACTGGATAATAGAGGACCAACTGAAAACTGATGTTTTTCTAAAAAATCTTCTTAATATTTTAATTGACAAATAATATATTACTTAGGGATGTCCCAATCAGGTTTTTTTGCATTTGAGTCCAAGTCATTTGATTTTGAGTATCTACCAATACCAAAACCAGATCCGATACTTCTATAATCTCCTTTTCCTTTCCTTCTCTTGCAATCCTAAATTTTCATATCTCACAGTTTACTATGGCAATGTTGTCATGATCAACTTTATAATACCTCCAGACTGCAGATATACTCGCTCTTTCTGCTTAAAGCTGCTTTTATGTTCTATTCTATCCAGCATTTAACCAATGCAACAGTGATGTCATGCCGCACGCGTTGCTGTTTCTTTTTGAAGTCACGAAAGAGGCCTAACTCTGTGCCACCGCATAATTATAGATGTGTTAAAAAAAAAAATAAATTATATATATATATATATATATATATATATATATATATATATATATATATGTATGTATGTATGTATGTATGTATGTATGTATGTATGTATGTATGTATGTATGTATGTATGTATGTATGTATGTATGTATGTATGTATGTATGTATGTATGTATGTATGTATGTATACATACATACATACATACATACATACATACATACATACATACATACACACACACACACACACACACACACACACACACACACACACACACACACACACACACACACACACACACACACACACACACACACACACACACACACATATATATATATATACGCACATACATATATATACATATACACACACATACATACTCGAGTCTTGATCGGGAGGTAACGTCCGATTCTGATCGAGTCTGAAACAGCCTGATCAAGCCTGATTTCCGATCATGTGATCAGATCTGGACATCCCTAATATTAAGTGAAATCAATAAATAAATAAACAAAAATTACTATTTAAATCTTAAATCTCGGTTTTCTTAGTTTATTTCGCTATGAATGGACAGTGTAAATTAACCAACATTACCCAAGAATGAATATGTACCTAAATTAGCTCAAAGCTAGTTTTCATTAGTAGTCCCTTCACCTTTGTCAGATGTTTTAGGTCAAAAAACAAACAAAAATACAACTTGTTGTATTTCACAATGTTGATTATAAAAAAGCCATCTCTTAAAATAATTCTTACAGAGTTAAACAATATGCATTTTCTGATAGATTGTGGTATTAAATACTACTGATACAGTATGATGCTCAAAAATAAAAACATCTTGACAAAACGCAGTTTAACTTTAAACTTGAAATAATTATGATGGTAAAATACTAAAGAAGGACATACAGAAATATCACAAACTATTAACAAGTGAGTCGTGGCAGGAAATTAAAATGTGCGATGTGGCTGTATATCGGCATATGAACATCGTCAACGGTCTTTGCTCAAAGACAGGCTAATGGCCGCCGACGGGCTGTCTCTTAGACGTTCTAAATGTTTAAAATAGGTACTAACCTTATGAAAAAACGGCATAGTTTTAATCTAAACAACTACATTCTTGACTAAAAAGCCTCAAAAGTAAATTTTGTCCAACCTCTGCTTATTGCTGTATGTGGGCGGAGTAATACACAAGGGTGAAGGGTGAAGAGGCTGGACGAGTGCTGTTACTGGCAGAATATGGCATGGCTTTCAGCCAATCAGATTTAAGAACCAGACAGAACTGCTGTATAAATATATATAGCATATAGCATAAGTATAGTCCTTTGATTTACTGCAATGACTTTTAGAGGAACAAAAAATATTGACATTAATATTCCTGCCAAACCTGAAATTAATAATTCACAAATTTACTGTTTTACTCAAATATTTATTAACCTAATTCAGTATTATTGAACATAAGACAGTTCTTTAAAAAAAGGAAGTAAATGCCTTAAAAAATAATATTAAATCCAATCAAATAGCCTTCTGATTTTGACCATCATCTAAAAGAATAAAAAATACTGAGGATGTCAAAACTCCATTTACAATTGAATACTGTTCTGTTTAGCACCTGATCACATGATGGAACCGAAATCTGAAAAGCAAGAGCAATAGTAGCAAACACTGATTTCAAGCCGTTATGACACAAGCTCTCTGGAGGACGAACTGAGGTGGAGAAAATCTGCCTGCAGCTTCTCTTCTCTCGTCTACCTTTGAACTGTCAAAACGTCACAACTATAAAGGTCAAGGTAAAGACAGACGAGGAAGGAAGAGATCAGATACACAAATGAGTTTACTGTTCCCTCTGTCCCTATTATTCTGTTCTCTGAAGGGTCCTGATGGAGTTTGGCTGTAACTGATGTAACTCCCACGTAAGGAAACATTTCAACTCACACTTTCAAAGGAAACTGTAGTTATATGATTGTAAAGTGACTGCCTGTGATATCCTGTCTTGTTTCTGGCCTTCAAAAACAGCTTCCATTCTAATGTGAAGGAAATATTTTTAACATTTGCAAAAAAAAATTAATAATAATAATCCCAAATGCGAATTAGCAAGTTGATAGAGCGACAATACGTTAAACAACATGTGTTTTCTAATTATGATATTAAATTTTACTGATGTGATGATAAAAAAACAGCTTAAAAATAAGAAGTTTAAGAATAAACTTTTAATTAAATATTAAGTTTCCATCAAGTTGTTAGAGTGGCTGACTGCTGTAGTATTGGTAACCTAGCAACAAACAGTAAACAAAGCAAGAATAATGGAGTCATGTGGGTGTTATTCGGCAAAAGCATTTCCATCTCCTTATACTCACATTAGTGCCTTTACTTTATTGTCCAAAACTGTTCAAACTTTTTTGTAAATTAAGGGATTTTTATTCGAAATTTGATCTTTAAAAAACATGACATCTATCACTTGTTTCTCATGCAATACTTCAAAATGCACAAGTCTGTGTGAACTGAAAGTTGCTGAGACTTTTATTTCAGTATGTTGATGTACTTCCAAATGAAATGCAATATTGAGTAGGGGGTGGGGCTTACTTTTAAGCATCATTCCCTCATAGCAAACTAACGGTAAGAGAGGGTTTTAGTATACAGTTGCTATGGAAGCCTTCAAGTTGATGTCAACAGAAGAACTGCCACTGTAAGCAAATGGTCAGACTTCCGTTCAAGATTACTAAAACGAACCTATTTTTTTCAGTGGTTTAACAGATTAATTATACACCTTAAGAATAGCAATGGGAGCTAGCAAAATAATCATTGTAAATTTTGACCAACTGATCAAATCTTTTGTCAGTATCTACTAGGCTTGTAAATAAAATATGTCACAACCATGAGCACAACAGGGCTATAATGCTGTGTTCACATCAGATGCGGCATGCGCAGATAAATCGTGCTAGTCGCACGTAATAGACACATGAACATTTTAAGTTTACTCGCTTCATTCGCATGTAAATTCACTTCACAACAGACGCGGATTCGCGTCATGGGCGGGGCTTCTGTCTGCCCGGTGACTCTAGCTTCGTTGCTAAATTGCTAACATGGATTTTATTGAGAGAATAGCTGTGTTTATGTGCTTTATGAAGGCTGAAAAACAGTGTTAATTCCTTTGGAGCCGTGTCTGAGTCCACTAGATCCATTTAGAGGTGTACCCAGCTCTGTAAGTTCATAAACTCCCACAGAAACTATACCTGGATAATAGAGGCTTTCAGCGGTGCTTCCGACTGAGTCTAGCCCAGTTTAACTGTTGTCCGGTGTCTGCAAGAGGATTTCCCCCGGGACACCAACAACAGGCACTATGTCATAATCTCTCCCCTACAGGACAAAGCTCACGGTTAAAGCGTTGTGAATGTCTACTGAAGTTCAGATTTTCCAACTAGAGTGATCAATCATGCAAAACATTCAACTTGTGTTGCTTCGTTTGCGCAATTCGCGTCATTCGAGCCGCCTCATTCATAAGTATCGTGCTGCAGGATATCTATTCATGTCTTTGCATTGACTTAACATGCAAATCACTCGCGATTGACGCTTTATCCTCATCTTGTGTGAACACAGCATTATAAATAGCTAAAGCTAAAACTATTTTATGATATATGAAATGAAATAAACATTAACCGGTTGATCAATGCTATCTCACGACAATTTGTAACTTTTTGATTTAGTGGCTAATTCTAGGAAATCAAACAATCTCATTTGTACAATTAAGTACAGTTTGCTCATCCCCCAATGATGGTTGGGTTTAGGGGTGGGGTTGAGTGCTATGCCTCCTTTTTAAAATAGAACATTTCCATAATAATGAATGAATTCATACATATTAGCCACTAAACTGACAAAACTTAAAATAGTTACGTTTCCTCATGAGATCACCCTGCTGGAAAAAAAAATTGTTTAAACCAGCCTTGGCGGGTTGGCTGGTTTTAGTTGGTCGACTAGCCTGGTTTTAGAGGGGTTTTGGCCATTTCCAGGCTGGTTTCCAGCCATTTCCAGCCTGGTCTTAGCTGGTCAGGCTGGAGAAAGACAAGCTAAAATCAGCTTGACCAACCTAGCCAGGCTGGGAGCCTAGCCAAAATCAGTTAAACCAGATTAAACCAGGCTGGTCAAGTTGGTTTTAGTTGGTTTTAGCTGGTCATTTGATAGCTAAAACCAGGCTGGAAATGGCCAACACTCCTCTAAAAACAGGCTGGTCAACCAGCTAAAACCAGCCAACCAGCTTTGGCTGGTTTAAGCTGTTTTTCCTTTCAGCAAGGCAAGCTGGATAAGAAAAAATATTTAAAAATTAACAAAAAAGAAAAGATTTAGTTTTTACTTTGTTTCTCTTATTCGACAATACAAATTTTCAATACAATAATGCAACTAACCAAGCAAAAAATATTTAAAATGTTAAACAATAGCATGATTTAGTGGTCAACTGATATTGCTTTAATGCATAATTTACAGTTATATTGCTTAATATTAAACTCCAAATAAAAGTTTTACAGATATGATACAGTACATTGTTATTTTAGTATCATTTTGATTTTTGTTTGATATAGACAGTAAATTACTAATGATGAATCCTACAAATATAATAACAAAAGAGTCTTAGTTGGAAGTTAAAATGCTGAAAAAATATATAAATAAAAGTATAAAATCTATCTCTTCTGAATAAATGAAAGGAGCAGAAATAAAAGAGAGAGCTCACAGTAATGATCAAGGTAATGATTGCTCACAAACACGTTCACAAAAAAAAAATCCCTAAAGACTGAAATGCCGCACAGCTCAGTAAATGAACTTCATGAAAGCAGACGTTTCTTTGAGTCCACCGCTCTAAAATGTGTTCAATCTCCAAATTGTTCAGTGATTCAGACACTGACAGCACAAGGCAAGCACACTTAAACCCAATGCTTTTGGACTCATTTGTGGCCAGTCATCAAGCCTCGTGGTCTGAATTTCACACATTAGCCAGAGCATTATTACAGCTTGACTGCTTTTCATAAAGAAGCTCAGCATGATATGGATGTGTGAGAGTCTCACACTTTTCTGAAGCTGTTTGTTGAGAAAGATTAAAGTGCATGCATGAAGTCATTCAGTGTGGTGCTGTAAACCCACAATCACACACACACGCACAAATCATTCATGCTCAAACTGTTGGATATAGAAAGAGAAAGACAAAAGACGTTGGGATTAGTGAACCGTGCTCTGGCACACCTCTGGCCAAGTTACCCCTGCCTGAGCCCGATTCAGAGCACTCACGTAAAACTTAAAATGCAAAAAAAAACATAGCTTCCGGGAAATATTTGCCTCTCTCCAGAAATGTATATGGCAGTATGTTTTCAGAAAGAGCCTGGGTTGTAAATAAAACAAAAGAGTAATACAATTCCTGCAACTATATTTGGAAAGAAATGTTATGAAATTCATTTAACAACAATTTATAAAGAAATAAATAAAAATGATAAATTTTTATTAGTAAATGCAAAAATTACAGCATTAATGTCATAATCACCAGCGATCTAGCAGTTGCAGATCACTGGAGAACTACAATCTGCTACTGAAATGAACTACAAACTCCATCATACACCTCACACAGACCAGTTCTAGTTCGTTCCCTGATTGCACACACACAGCTGGAAGCCCATCATAGATTGATTACAAGGACTATATAGAGACACCTCATTCACACACACTCTTTGCTGAGTCTTGTAAGCTGTGAGCAATTCAAAGCGTTCTCCTTGTTTAGCCTTGCCATTTCCTTGTTTATAGCTCCTGTTTGTCCTTGTTTTGACCATTGCCTGTCTGACGATTCTGTTTAATAAAGCTGCATGTGGATCCTCACCTTCGTTGTCCTCATAACAATTAATGATCGTTTAATTTATTAAACGAATATCTTTCAATAACGATTACTAGTCAATCAAAAAACATCGATACATTAAAAGAAAATATGACAAAAAAAGCCATGGCATGAAGTGTTTTATAATACTTTAACTTAATTAAATACACTAACTTTAAGATAGATACTTAACTTTAATTTCATATTTGTATAAACAGCAAAATTCAGTCCAAGGCACTCAAAAAATATGGGAAAAAAATATTAAAAGGCCTTTATTGACATATTCCTTAAAACGGCGCCTACGCATTTCGACAAACAGTTGCCTTCATCAGGGTCACGAACACCATGTGCATCTGCAGCTTCTTTTTCAACACAATGATCTAAACAGAATTGAATATCTAAACATTATTAAGAATATCTAAACATTATTAAAATAATATATTGAATACAAAGTCAAGTCAACAATCATTATTAATTCAGCATTAAGAGAGAGAGAGAGATGTATATAGAATGAAACCACAAAAATGATGTACAGTTGAAGTCAGAATTTTTAGCCCCCCTGAATTATTAACCCACCTGTTTATTTTTTCCCCAATTTCTGTTTAACGGAGAGCAATTTTTTTAACACAATTCTGAACATAATATTTTTCACAACTCATTTCTGATACGTGTTTTATCTTTGCCATGATGACAGTAGATAATATTTTGCTAGATATCTGCAAGACTCTAGTATTCAGTGGAGTGACATTTAAAGGCTTAACTGGGTTAATTAGGTTAACTAGGCAGAATAGGATAATTAGGCAAGTTATTGTATAATAATGGTTTGTTCTGTAGACTATCGAAAGAAAATATAGCTAAAAGGGGCTAATAATATTGTCCTTAAAATGGTTTTAAAAAAAAATTAAAACTGCTTTTATTCAAGCCGAAATAAAGACTTTACAAAAAACAAATTTCTCAAGAAGAAAAAATATTATCAGACATACTGTGAAAACTTCCTTGCTCTGTTGAACACCATTTGGGAAATACTTTAAAAAGAAAAAAAAAAAAAAATCAAAGGGGGGCTAATAATTCTGACTTCAACTGTATATATGAACAAATAACCTAGTACAAACAAATGCACATAAACGTGCAGTTTTAAAGAATAACCATGTCAATAAAGGCTCCTTTTTTTTGACCCATTTTTTCAGTGTTTGGACTAACCTTTGCTGTTTATTCTGTTGAATCCCTTACCCAAAGAGCACTGACACATTATTTAAGCTACCCCTGAGCAGTTTTTGTTTGATTTTGGATTAATAATTTTTATATTTTTAATTTAATTTATTTAAAAATATATATATCTTGAAAGAAAGGAAGGAAGATTCTTCACTCCAGGGGCCAGCTTCCAGCCTCCGTCACTGAGACTGCAGCTCTGCACAAGACGTTTGGCCAGCGGAGAAATTAAAATGGTCATGCCCAACTGAGCCTGGTTTCTCTCAAGGTTTTTTTTCTTCACTTTCGCCATTTAGTGAAGTTTTTTTTCCCTCTCCGCTGTCACCACTGGCTTGCATGGTTCGGGATCTATAGAGCTGCGCATCGTTGGATTTGCTCTTCAGTATTTGGACTCTCAGTAGTGATTATTAAGCCACACTGAACTGAGCTAAACTGAACTGAACTTAAACACTACAAACTGAACTACACTGTTCCTATTTACTAGGACCCTTTATGTGAAGCTGCTTTGACACAATCTACATTGTATAAGCACTATACAAATAAAGGTGAATTGAATTGAAAGGAAGGAAGGAAGAAAGAAAGAAAGAAAGAAAGAAAGAAAGAAAGAAAGAAAGAAAGAAAGAAAGAAAGAAAGAAAGAAAGAAAGAAAGAAAGAAAGAAAGAAAGAAAGAAAGAAAGAAAGAAAGAAAGAAAGAAAGAAAGAAAGAAAGAAAGAAAGAAAGAAAGAAAGAAAGAAAGAAAGAAAGAAATCATAGGCTATCAGTGTAATGCAGTGACTTTTAGGGGAACAAAAAATCTTTACAATATTTATGCCAAAGCTGAACTAATTAATTCCCAAATTGACTGCTTTTATTAATTTATTTATCAATCCAGATACATCTTTAAAAATGAATAAATCTATAAATAAAATCAATTACTGAAAGAAAACATTTAAATCAGTCCATTAGAAGACAACGTGTTAATGTATTTCTCAAGTATACGGTGAGCTGTGGTGCTTATTTCCAGTCTTGTCTCAATTATATTAAGAATGGAAAGACAATTCATAAATAACCTCTGATAATTCACCATCAACCTGCAACAAGCCCTGCATTTTGAGAAACATAACCTAGAAACATCCGCACATGCATTCAAGGACATCCGGATGAAGCACAATCGCCTCATTCATCTTATTTCACGAAATAATATTCACACAACCAGCATCACAGCATCCCTCGGCACGCTCAAGCGTCGATCCGCTCCGTGAGCTTCATATATTTCTCCGCTATCCATCAAAACAGCGATGAAGAGGCTCTGGGACGATTCCGACAGCGCAATTATTCTGATCAAACAGCAAATTATCTCATATGTGCAGAGCTCTCAGAGTTTTATCAGAGATGAACAGAGCAGGTACACCTCATGCTGCCAATGTCAATGCAGGAGGAATATTGGATACTTCAATACTATCTTCAATAAAATACCTTTCAAAATATCAATACTCATAGCATCTCTGATGCTAATGGGAAATATTGACACAGCACTAGCTGAAATACATTTTTTTCTACACGTTTAATTTCTCAAGCTTGACTCAATGTAAAATATTTTGGTCCCACTTTATATTAAATGGTCCCAAAGGAATAATTCAGCCAAAAATAAAAATAGACAAATGACCACATTATTTACTCACCCTCAAGCCATTCTCGGTGTATTTTGCCTTTTTTTCAACACAGGTTGAGTAGTTTTACATGTATCCTGGCTCTTTCATGCTGCATAATGATGTTGGAAAGTGGCTTTTATTTTGAAGCTTCTAAAAGCACACAAATCTGTCGTCAAATTAACCCATACACAGCCAGGGGGTTAAAACATCTAATATGATGGAGGAAATTAAGGGTGTTTTTGAAATATTTTACATTTCAACAGAAATATTTTAAATTTTAAAAATTATAAACTCAAATCACCGACTTATGTCAGTGAAAAAATACACGGTTAATCGATTTAATCAAGACAATTTTTATGTGCATTTTGTCACAGTTTACTACACAGGTTCATGTAAGCTACACCAAAGCTACAGTGCACAAAAAAACTTATCTTAAAAAAAAAATTTATCGGATAAATCTGTTTTAAATACGAATTAGATTTAAGCTGTCAATAATGACATCGAGATAATCGTTTTGCGATAATGACAGCTGTTTGCATCGCTTCTCGATAAATTACCTCCAAATTACAGTCGAGAGTCTGAAAAAATCCTTCTGTGTGACTATTCTATAGTCGTGTGTTTATTAGTCATGTTGAATAAAGGAAAGCAGTTAAATCTGTGGTTAAATCTATCGACCGCTATTTTCCCCTATTTTTTTGAGTTCTGGCCTTTTAAGGATCTTTACTACAAATCACACTGTGCTTCCTTGAAATCATGAGTATAACAATCGCAGCTTTGCTCATTCACGTTAGCGATTTTAGGATACAAATGCAAAAATACGGCCAATCAACAACAAAAGACAACATTACTGTTAAGTTTAGGATGCTGTGACTTTAAGAAGTTTCTTCCTTATTATTTTTCTTTAAAATAATATTTTAAAGATTGATATTTTAACATTACGTATTAAATGGCTTTCTGGAACATTGATTCTGATTAGTACGTCACAGCATTCCACGGTATGTTATTCCCAGATAACAACCGCTAAAACTAATAGCACAGGCTTATCCAGGTACTTCGAATAATCTTGTGAATACATTCACATCCATATGTGTTTTTGGATGTTTAGTGCCACCTTGTGACTGAATAACATGTAGGTTGTTGTATGCGTAACCAGCACCATTCAGCCGTTTTCATTCCTGTCTTGCCTTTAATTAAAAAAAAAAAAAAAATATATATATATATATATATATATATATATATATATATATATATATATATATATATATATATTATGTCTCGGAACAATGTTTGTGTCATTTTGCTAAGTAGCTTTGTAATAAATGGGATAAAGTACATCCAGGGGGTTGTTTTTGCAGAATAAAGAAGTTCAGTGTTATGAACAGTGCTCCTCTTCAGGCTTTATTCTGCGATAACAACCTCCTGGATGTACTATATCCCTTATTTGAATATTATTTACAGATTTTAGCATTCCTGACCAATATTGTGAAATCGGACAACATTTTCAGGATTGATACATATCAAATGATCAGTATTCTCTACAGCATTATAGCAGAGGAAGAGGAGGTGCTATTCGTCAGCCTGAGAGAAAAATAAAATGAGGAGAAATGTCAAGGTGAATTTGTGCTCTCACATTTTAGAGACGTGTCATTATTATCTGAAGAGCAGGATGACAAGGAGTGAAAGAACAAAGGTCAGAGACATTTTATACTGAGAGACAAATGTGTGACCAAGGCCATGGGGGAACGTGCTAAAGACAGAGTCTGCAGTTAAAACTCACCAGTGCAAAATAAGAGAGAAATTCACTGTTGGTGAGTGTATGAAACTATGACCTGCCAAGTGTCTTGTAACTTTTTTATTAATTCTTAAAAATGACTGAGGATTCTGTAAGTTCAGGTGTGATTATCAAAACACAAAGAATGTGTTGTAATCATGATCTCAGTGTTTATCCAGATTAACTCCATCTCTGCAAATGCTGTGAGTTTGAGCAGCATATTATATGAATTTGAAAACACAAAATGCAAAAAATAATTTGGTAAAGCTGATGTCAACAAAACTGCATTATTGTCATGAAGAATGTCAGTTAAGTGGTATAATTGTGGCTTATTTCCTTAATTTAATTCGTATAATTGTGTAACAAAATTGTTAAAATAACAACAAAAACAACAATAACAATAATTGTTTTAAATAATTAATTATAATTTATATAGATGTATGATTTAAATAATATATTATATTTATCAACTCACTATTATTATTATTATTATTATTATTATTAATTATTTTTGTTATTCTTTTAATTTCATTCATTTATTTTCCTTCGGCTTAGTCCCTTTATTCATTAGGGGTCGACACAGCGGAATGAACCACCAGCTTGTCCAGCATATGTTTTACGCAGTGGATGCCATTCCAGCTACAACCCAGTACTGGGAAACATCCATACAGACATTCACACATATACACACATATGGCCAATTTCACTTATAGCGCATGTCTTTGGACTGTGAGAGAAACCAGAGTACCCGGAGGAAACCCAAGCCAACACTGGGAGAACATGCAAACTCCACACAGAAATGCCAACTGACCTTGCCAGGACTCGAACCAGTGACCTTTTTGCTGTGAGGCGACAGTGCTGTTCGGTGTGGCCTCTTTTAATTTTATTATTATTATTTTAAAATGAATGTATATACATTTTTTTTCTATTGGTTAAATCTGAATAAATGTCAGTAGACACTATGAGTAGTAGCAGAAGTAATAATAATGTTAATAAATGTAAATAACAACAACAAACAAACAAAAACAACAAAAATAATAATATTTGTTTTCAATAACTTATTATGATTTATATTATAATATATTATTTAATTCATACTTTTATTATCAATTTATCAATTTATTATTAGTAGTAGTATTATTATCAGTTGTTGTTGTTACTATTATTAATAATTATTATTTTTAGTATTATTGTAATTTTATAAAATATATTATTTTAAAATGAATATATACAATATTTTTATTAGTTTAATTTTTATAAATTTGATTAAACACTATGAGTAGTAGCAGAAGCAATAGTAGTAGTAGCATTGTGGAACTAAATGTTAACAACAACAACAAAAACAACAACAATAATATTTGTCTTAAATAATTTATTCACATTTATATTATAATATATTATGTAATTCATATTTTTTTTTCAATTCATTATTATTATTATTATTATTATTATTATTATTATTATTATTATTATTATTATTATTATTATTATTATTATATTCAATACTATTATTTTTTGTTTGCTTTTACTATATTTTATTATTTGCATCATTATTCTTTTAAAATAAATATATATATATAATTTATTTTGTTTCATTTTTCTAAATTTGATTAAACACTATGAGTAGTAGCAGAAGTAATAGTAGTAGTAATAGCAGTAGAAGTTGTCGTAGTAGTAATATTATTAGTAATAAAACGGCACACAGTTTCTTGGATGGTAAGATCTATATATATATATATATATATATATATATATATATATATATATATATATATATATATATATATATATATATATATATATATATATATATATATATATAGATAGATAGATATATATATGTAGATAGATATATACATATATATCCATATGTATCTATACATATCTTTTAATCTCTTTCCAGCTTAATGGCCAGTAAATTATTATATAAAAATTATTTATGGCTGAGAATACTTCAAATCACCATCCATTGACAGATGAGACGAAAAATATTCCAGAACAATCTTCCAGAATAAAAATACCATACAGTAAACCCTGAAAGACTATGACCTGATTCATTCATTCACTCAATTTCCTTTGGCTCAGTCCCTTATTTATCATGGGCTGCCACAGCAGAATAAACTGCCAAATACTCCAGCATAAGTTTTACATGGCGGATGCCCTTCCAGCCACACCCAGTACTGAGAAACACAGATGCACTCTTATATTCACATTCACTACGGCCAATTTTGTTTACCCAATTCACATATAGCGCATGTCTTTGGACTGTGGGGGAAACCAGAGCACTCGGACCCACACAAACACAGCGAGAACATGCAAACTCAACAGTCCAACTATAACAGCCAGAACTCGAACCAGGAACCTTCTTTCTGTGAGGTGACAGTGCTAACCACTGAGCCACTATGCTGCCTACTTTGACCTAATTATGAATGATTAATGAGTGATATAACATAACTCATTCTTTCCATAACTCATTGTATCCATAAAAGCAAGCTTTAGCATAGAAGCCAATAAGCAAACACTCGACATGCAAACAGTAAATAAATAAAGCAGCAGCTCAGTGTCTCCACTCAGCTGCTCGCTGGAGGTGCAACTGGAACACAGCCTGAACTGTGTCTAGAGAGCAGACAGCGGTGCGCTTCTATTTGATATGAGTGATAAAAGAGACACAGACACCTGGAGCAACTGCTGAATGTTCGTCTGACAGATTCAGCACTGCGGACAGCTCCAGAAACCGGTGGGACACTTCAGCTGCAAACCCCAGAGAAATCACTGCAGCACGTGTGCTCCGTTCCAGGGCTAAACCCACGTCTGCTGCTTGAGTTTAGCCCTGATAGAGGACACAGTGTATAGGAAACGCTTATATACCCTAGAGAGGCAGTTTGAGATTGTAATCACGCTGAGAAAAAAACAGCAAATGCTTGAGCCGTGTCCATTTCTATCGCCATGCTTTCTGAACATACAGTCAAAAATGCTGGCTTCCACACAATCGATTTGTGTTAGGGCGACATGAAGGAATCAAGGTAACAAATTGATGTAGGTTGAACAATTAACAATTAAGTTGTCCCAAGAAGAAATCAAGAATTGTGTGGTTTCGGCTTGTTTTATTAAGTGCAGGAGTAATCGGATTTTTACAACACTTATCAGGCAGGAAAGTTTATTTGTTTATTTTCAAAGGCTGCATAATATCCAGGGTGGGCCATTTATATGGATACACCTTAATGCAATGGGAATGGTTGGTAATATAAACGTCCTGTTTGTGGCACATTAGTATATGTGAGGAGATTCATGAAAGAATAAAGTTATGTTAAAATTAGAATTTAAAAGCATTATCTTTGTATTCCTAAAGGTGTTAGGTGTGCAAACTCTTATTTTCATGAACATATTTATTTAATAAAACCCAAATATACTGTCTACTATATTACACTAAGAAATGGACTAAAATATTCTCAAAAGGGATGTACTCATTTATATATATACAGCAGTGGTGTTTAATAAAAAAGATATTGCTCCTTTACTAATTCTTTACTTTTTATTTGTTTTGCATGTTTGTCACACTTTAATGTTTTAGATCATTAAACTAATTTAAACATTAGTCAAAGATTAAGTTATGTTTTAGTATGATTTACTTGTTTTATTCATTCATTCATTCATTTTCTTTTCGGCTTAGTCCCTTTATTAATCTGAGGTCGCCACAACGGAATAAACCGCCAACTTATCCAGCATATGTTTTACGCAGCGGATGACCTTTCAGCTGCAACCCGTCTCTGGGAAACATCCATACACACTCATTCACACTCATACACTACTAACAATTTAGCCTACCCAATTACCCTGTACCGCATGTCTTTGGACTGTGGGGGAAACCAGAGCACCCAGAGGAAACTCACGCAAACGCAGGGAGAACATGCAAACTCCACACAGAAACGCTAACTGTTACTTGTTTTATCTTTGACTAATATTTAAATTTGTTTGATGATCTAAAACATTCAAATGTGACAAACATGCAAAAAAAATAATAAAAAATCTGTACGGGGGAAAATACTTTTTCACACCACTGTGCATATATATGCATCATTTTTATTCCATTAGTAAAACTTTTTTTACTTAGGAAGTAATGATGCACAGGAAGCAATCAGTCTGTTGTGTTTATGTAAATGTATTATAAAATGGATGAAAATATTTTCAAAAGGGAGGTACTCATGTACGTCTATACAGTGGTGTGGAAAAAAGTAATTGCTCCCTTTTATTTTTTGCATGTTTGTCACACTTTAATGTTTCAAATCATCAAGCTAATTTCAATATTAGTCAAAGATAACACAAGTAAACACATCCTGCAGTTTTGCAATAAAGGTTTTTATGATTAACAAAAAAACACATACTGTACAAATCTACATAGTCCTGTGTGAAAAAGTGTTTGCCCCTTAAACCTAATAACTGGTTGGGCCACCCTTAGCAAAAATATTTGGATAACTCGCAAAGAGTCTATTACAGCACTGTAGAGGAATTTGTCCCACTCATCTTTGCTGATCAGTTGTATTTAAACCACATTAAAGTTTTTTTTTGTAAGGGACGCACACATTACAAATAATTAAACTTTTGTTCTGTCAGACCACAGAGAAAATTCCAAATGTCTTGGGGATCATCGAGATGTTGTCTGTCAAAATTGAGATGTGCCTTTGTGTTCATTATGTTCAGCAGTGTTTTTTGTCTTAGGACTCTGCCATGCAAACCATTGTTTCCCAGTCTCTTATGGTGGAGTCATGAACACTCACCTTAACTGAGGCAAGTAAGTCCTGTTTTTCTTTAGGTGTTGTTGCAGGGTCTTTTATGACCTCTTAGATGATTTGTCACAGTATTTTGGGGGTATTTGTGGTCAGCCAGCCATTCCTGGGAAGGTTCCCCAAAGTTCCATGTGTTTGCCGGCCCGTTTACAGATAATAGTCTTAAAGCTTCAGAAACGGCTTTACCCAGGCTGGTCGATCTCAATTATTGTCTTTCTCAGTTGTTTTTGAACGTCTTTGGATTCCAGCATGATGTCTAGCTTTTGAGGATCTTTTGGTCTACTTCTCTTTGTCAGCCAGGTCCTATTTAGGTGATTTCTTGATTGCGAAGAGGTGTGGCAGTAATCAGGCTTGGGTGTGGAGAGAGAAATTGAACTCAGGTCTGGTAAACCAGAGTTAAGTTAACTTATGTTTAAGCATGAGTTACCTGTTTTATCTTTGACTAATATTTAAATTAGTTTGATGATCTGAAACATTAAAATGTGACACATTACAAAAAAGACATCAGTAAGGGGCAAATACTTTTTCATACCACTGTGGATACATATCCAACTTCTTTATTTAATTATTATAACTTTTTTTACTTAGGAAGTAATAATAATGCACAGGAATCAATTAGTCTGTTGTGTTGATGTAAATGTGCGTGCTGCACACAGGAGAATCTGTCAATACCATCAAGAAACTGAAATCGTGAGAGGACTGTATTATGCAAGCGAATGCGCTTTCTTCGTTCAAATTTTCACAAAAACTGCTGACCGCAAACTCTTTGACTATGGCAGCTCTCCAGATCTACAGTACAACAGTGATGAGAAAAAAAACAGTACAGTATGTTTCTGATAAATGGATTTCAGCAAAAGCAAAGGTGTTTTTGTTCAGAGTTATGTTATATACATAATAAATATATATAGACTTTGTCATTTTGTGAAACATTTTGGAGCAGCACTGTGGCTCAGTGGTTAGCACTGTTGCCTCACAGCAAGAATGTCACTGGTTCGAGTCCCGACTGGGCCAGCTGGCATTTCTGTGTGGAGTTTGCATGTTGACGTAGGTTTCCTCCGGGTGCTCTGGTTTCCCCTACAGTCCAAAGACATGCACTACATGTGAATTGGATGAAGTAAATTGGCCATAGTGTATAAGTGTGTGTGTGTGAACACAAGAGTGTATGGGTGTTTCCCAGTACTGGGTTGGGAAGGGCATTCACTGTGTTAAATGCCAGAATAGTTGGCGGTTCATTCCGCTGTGGCGAACCCTGATAAACTAAGCGGAAGGAAAATGAATGAATGAACCATGTTTTGCTTGTGCATTGAGATTTTAAGTAAGCGTCAGGCATTGACATGAGTAAAGTCAAGTAATTAAACGACCTATTGATTAGTTAAATTACTTTTCACAGATAGTAATTAGAAAAGCAATTAAAATACATTTTTATTGATGTAATCAGTAACTTTTTTTGAACAACAATAGAGCAGGAAATAAAGTTAGTTGGATGAAAGTGAGGTGAAGAAAATGAAAGAGACAGTGGCTCTTGCTCTACAAACCGGCTGTGGTTCTTGTCTCTATAGCAGCAGGTCACTTGTTTATGATCTCTTTCATTCAAGACCCATTCATTTCCATCTGTCTGGACGTAATTGCCTCTGGTCATCATACGTTCCTGCTGCTTTATGACACACACACACAGACGCACGTCCACACTGCTGGGCACTTCTAGGAAAACTGTACTCTGGCTCTTGAAAAATAATGAATAGGAGCAGCTCGTTCGCATGTGCAGTCATAAAACCGGCTTCATACAGGTAATAATACAATTATGTGCATCTATTTTTATGCGATTAAAGATTAAGCTAAAACCTACAGTACCAGCTGTGGAAAATGCTTTACAATTTGATTCAATTTACAGTACATTCATTATAAATGTATGGTAGTATGTTACTTTTGAGATTTTTTTTAATTGAAAATGAAATTAAATTAAATTAAATTATATAAAATAAAATTGTATAATTTTTTTTATTTAATAAAAAAAATTATACAATTATATAAAATAAAATTGTATAATTTTTTTTATTTAAAAAAAAAAATTATACATTTAATTAAAAAATGAAATAGAATTATATAAAATTAAATTAAATAAAAAAAAATGTAAATAATAAAATAAAAAACAAAATAAAAAAATAAAATAAAATAAAATAAAACAAAATAAAAAATAAAATAATAAAAATATTTAAAAAATTAATTTAAATAAATTTTAATTAATTTAAATTTTAAAATGTAAACAATATATAATAAAATTAAATTAAAATAAAATAAAAAATAAAGTAAAAAAAATTAAATACAATTTAAAAATGTAAAAAAATATATAATAAAATAAAAAAATAAATTAAATAATACTAAAACAAAAAATAAATAAATAAATAATAATTTAAAAATAAATAAATAAATAAAATAAAACAAAATATGTTTGCATGTTCCCCCTGTGTTGGCATGGGTT